>NC_040079.1:77452832-77784975 GCF_003369695.1 Bos indicus x Bos taurus
GAATTTTGTTCTTTTCTGTCAAACCTCAATATGAATCAGCCATAGGTACACCTACATCCCCTTGCTTTTGAACCTCCTTCCCATCTCCCTCCCATTCACACCTCTCTAGGTTGATACAGAGCTCCTGTTTGAGTTTCCTGAGCCATACAGCAAATTCCGATTGGCTATCTATTTTACATATGGTAATGTAAGTTTCCATGTTACTCTTTCCATACATCTTACCCTCTCCTCCCTTCTCCCCATATCCATAAAGTCTATTCTCTATGTCTGTTCTCCATTGCTGCCCTGTAAATAAATTCTTCAGTACCATTTTTCTAGATTCCATACATGTGCGTTAGAATACAATATTTTTCCTTCTCTTTCTGACTCACTTCACTCTGTGTAATAGGTTCTAGGTTCATCCACGTCATCAGAACTGACTGAAATGCATTCCTTTTTATGGCTGAGTAATATTCCATTGTATATATGTACCACAATTCTTTATCCATTCATCTGTTGATGAATATCTAGGTTGCTTCCATGTTCTAGCTATTGTAAATAGTAAATAGTGCTGCAATAAACAATGGGATACATGTGTCTTTTTCAATTTTAATTTCCTCAGGGTATATACCTAGGAGTATATATCCTAGGAAATTAAAGGGTCACATGATCGTTTTATTCCTAGTTTTTTAAGGAATCTCCATACTGTCTTCCATAATGGCTGTATCAATTTACATTCCCATCAACAGTGCAAGAGCTTTCTCTGTTCTCCTCACCCCCTCTAGCATTTATTGCTTGTAGATTTTTGAAGATGGCCATTCTGACTGGTGTGAGATGATATCTTATTATGGTTTTGATTTGCATTTCTCTGTGGAAAATTCTGAAAGAGATGGGACTACCAGACCACCTGACCTGCCTCTTGAGAAAACTGTATACAGGTCAGGAAGCAACAGTTAGAACTGGACATGGAACAACAGACTGGTTCCAAATAGGAAAAGGAGTTCGTCAAGGCTGTTATATTGTCACCCTGCTTATTTAACTTATATGCAGAGTACATCATGAGAAAAGCTGGGCTGGAGGAAGCACAAGCTGGAATCAAGATTGCCTGGAGAAATATCAATAACCTCAGATGTGCAGATGACACCACTCTTTTGGAAGAAAGTGAAGAAGACTAAAGAGCTTCTTGATGAAAGTGAAAGAGGAGAGTGAAAAAGTTGGCATAAAGCTCAACATTCAGAAAACTAAGATCATGGCATCTGGTCCCGTCACTTCATGGGAAATATATGGGGAAACAGTGGAAACAGTGTCAGACTTTATTTTTGGGGCTCCAAAATCACTGAAGATGGTTATTGCAGCCATGAAATTAAAAGATGCTTACTCCTTGGAAGGAAAGCTATGACCAACCTAGATAGCATGTTAAAAAGCAGAGACATTTGCCAACAAAGGTCCATCTAGTCAAGGCTATGGTTTTTCCAGTGGTCATGAATGGATGTGAGAGTTGGACTGTAAAGAAAGCTGAGCACCGAAGAATTGATGCTTTTGAACTGTGGTGTTGGAGAAGACTCTTGAGAGTCCCTGCACTGCAAGGAGATCCAACCAGTCCATCCTAAAGGAAATTAGTCCTGGGTGTTCATTGGAAGGACTGATGCTGAAGCTGAAACTCCAATACTTTGGCCACTGGATGCAAGGAGCTGACTCATTTGATAAGACCCTGATGTTGGGAAAGATTGAAGGCAGGAGGAGAAGGGGATGGCAGAGGATAAGATGGTTAGATAGCATCACCGACTCAATGGACATGAGTTGGGTAAACTTCGGGAGTTGGTGATGGACAGGGAGGCCTTGTGTGCTGCAGTTCATAGGGTTGCAAAGAGTTGGACATGACTGAGCGACTGAACTGAACTGAATAATGAGCATATTTGTATTTCTCTAATAATATTCAGTCCTGAATATTCATTGAAAGGACTGATGTTGAAGCTGAAACTCCAATACTTTGGCCAGCTGATGCGAAGAACTGACTCAATGGAAAAGACACTGATGCTGGGAAAGATTGAGGGCAGGAAGAAAAGGGGATGACAGAGGATGAGATGGTTGGATGACATGAGTTTGAATAAACTCCAGGAGTTGGTGATGGACAAGGAGGCCTGGTGTGCTGCAGTCACTGGGGTCGCAGAGTCGGACACAACTGAGCAACTGAACTGAATAATGAGCCATGTTGATTTCTTCAGTAACCTGTTGGTTATTAGAAATGTGTTGTTTAATCTCCATGTGTTTGTGTTTCTTACAGTTTTTTTCTTGTAATTGATATCTAACCTCATAGCATTGTGGTCAGAGAAGATGCTTGATATGATTTCAATTTTCTTAAATTTACTGAGGTTTGATTTGTGACCCAAGATGTGGTCTATCCTGGAGACTGTTCCATGTGCACTTGAGAAGCAGGTGTAATCTTCTGCATTTAGATGGAATGTCCTGAAGATATCAATGAGATCCACCTCATCTAATGTACCATTTAAGACTTGTGTTTCCTTATTAATTTTCTGTTTTGATGATCTGTCCATTGGTGTGAGTGGGGTGTTAAAGACTCCTAATATTATTGTGTTACTGTCAATTTCTCCTTTTATGTCTGTTAGTGTTCATCTTATGTATCAAGGTGCTCCTATGTTGGGTGCATAGATATTTACAATTGTTATGTCTCCTCTTGGATTGATCCCCTGATCATTAACCAATGTCCTTCCTTATCTCTTGTAATCTTCTTTATTTTAAGGTCTATTTTGTCTGATATGAGGATTTCTGCTCCAGCTTTCTTTTGCTTCCCATTTGCATGGAATATATTTTTCCATCCTCTCACTTTCAGTCTATATGTTTTTAGGTTTGAAGTGGGCTCTTGTAGACAGCATATGTATGGATCTTGTTTTTATATCCATTCAGCCAGTCTGTGTCTTTCAGTTGGAGCATTTATTTCATTTACATTTAAAGTAATTATTGATGTATATGTTCCTATTGCCATTTTCTTAATTGTTTGGGGTTGACTTATAGACCCTTTTTCTTCTCTTGTATTTTTGGACTATATAAGTCCCTTTAACATTTGTTGTAAAGCTGGTTTGGAGGTACTGAATTCTCTTAACTTTTGCTTGTCTAAAAAGCTTTTTATTTCTTCATCAATTTTGAATGAGATCCTTGCCAGATACAGTAATCCTGGTTGTAGATTTTTCCCTTTCAGTACTTTAAATATTTCCTGCCATTCCCTTCTGGCCTGCAGAGTTTCTGCTAAAAGATCAATTGTTAAGTGTGTGGGGTTTCCCTTGTATGTTACTTGTTGCTTTTCCCTTGCTGCTTTTAATATTCTTTCTTTGTATTTAGTCTTTGTTAGTTTGATTAGTATGTGTCTTGGTGGGTTTCTCCTTAGGTTTATCCTGTATGGGACTTTTTGTGCCTCTTGGACTTGAGTGACTATTTCCTTTTCCATCTTGGGGAAATTTACAACTATAATCTCTTCAAAAATTTTCTCATACTCTCTCTTTTTCTCTTCTTCTTCTGGGATCCCTATAATTCAAATGTTGGTGTGTTTGATATTGTCCCAGAGGTCTCTGAGACTATCCTCAGATCTTTTCATTCTTTTTACTTTATTCTGCTCTTCATAAGTTATTTCCACCATTTTATCTTCCAGTTCACTGATTCATTCTTCTGCCTCAGATATTCCACTATTGATTCCTTCTAGAGTATTTTTAATTTTAGTAACTGTGTTGTTGTTCACTGTATGTTTATTGTTTAATTCTTCTAGGTCCTTGTTAATTGATTCTTGCATTTTCTCTATTTTGTTTTCAAGGTTTTTTTTTTTTATCATCTTTACTATCATTATTCTGAAACATTTTCCAGGGAGTTTGCCTAATTTCCTCTTCATTTGTTTGGACTTCTGTGTTTCTAGTTTGTTCCTTCATTTGTGTAGTAATTCTCTGCCTTTTCATTTTTTTTTTTAACTTATTGTGTTTGATGTCTCCTTTCCCCAGGCTTCAAGGTTTAATTGAATTCTTTCTTCTCTTTGGTTTCTGCCCTCCTAAGGTTGGTCCAGTGATTTGTGTAAGCTTTATATAGGGTGAGATTTGTACTGAGTTTTTGTTTGCTTTTCTACTGATGGGCAAGGCTGAGTGAGGTGGTAATCCTCACTGCTGATGATTGGGTTTGTATTTTTGTTTTATTTGTTGTTTAGAAGAGATGTCCTGCACAGGGTGCTACTGGTGGTTGGGTGATGCCAGGTCTTGTATTAAAGTGGTTTCCTTTGTGTGAGTTCTTATTATTTGATACTCCCTAGGGTTAGTTTTGGAGAGGGCAATGGCATCCCACTCCAGTACTCTTGCCTGGAAAATCCCATGGATGGAGGAGCCTGGTAGGCTGCAGTCCATGGGGTTGCTAAGAGTCAGACACGACTGAGTGACTTCACTTTCATGCATTGGAGGAGGAAATGGCAACCCACTCCAGTGTTCTTGTCTGGAGAATCCCATGAACAGAGGAGCCTGGTGGGCTGCCGTCTGTGGGGTCGAACAGAGTCGGACAGAAGCGATTTAGCAGCAGCAGCAGCGGCAGGGTTAGTTTTCTGGTAGTCTAGGGTCTTGACGTCAGTGCTCCTGCTCCAAGGCTCAGGCCTGTACTCAGGTTTTGCGTGTGTCTATATACTCTTTCCTGCTGGGAAGGTACACCTGTCCATCCTCAGCTGGTGTTCTACATGCACTTTCATGTTTGAAGGTGTATCCCAATGTATCTGTGGAGAGAGATGTACTACACATCCACCTACTTCTCTGCCTTCTTGTTCTCTCTGGGTACTTATGTTTTAAAAAGAGAAAAAGGAACAATTTCTTTTTGTACATTGAACTAAATAGGAAAAGATACATGTTTTTTGTTTGGTGAAAGAAAACGATTTTTTTTTTTTCCTTGCAAAGCTGAAAGTATCCAACATGAGTGCTATTCTGACATAATTTTTGGTGAAGTTGTCATGGTATGGGAAGAGTGAGAGAAATCTAGCACTTAGCACTCTCCTCCTAACTTCATTGTTATTGGGTCACTAACAAAGACACCACCTTAAACAGTGGTTTCTAGGAAATGAGTTATATGTCCATCAGTTCAGTTCAGTCGCTCAGTTGTGTTCGACTCTTTGCGACCCCATGAATCGCAGCACAACACGCCTCCCTGTCCATCACCAACTCCCGGAGTTCACTCAGACTCACGTCCATCGAGTCAGTGATGCCATCCAGCCATCTCATCCTCTGTCGTCCCCTTCTCCTCCTGCCCCCAATCCCTCCCAGCATCAGAGTCTTTTCCAGTGAATCAACTCTTCACATGAGGTGGCCAAAGTACTGGAGTTTCAGCTTGAGCATCATTCCTTCCAAAGAAATCCCAGGGCTGATCTCCTTCAGAATGGACTAGTTGGATCTCCTTGCAGTCTAAGGAACTCTCAAGAGTCTTCTCCCACGCCACTGTTCAAAAGCATCAATTCTTTAGTGCTCATCTTTCTTCACAGTCCAACTCTCACATCCATACATGACCACAGGAAAAACAATAGCCTTGACTAGATGGACCTTTGTTGGCAAAGTAATGTCTCTGCTTTTCAACATGCTATCTAGGTTGGTCATAACTTTTCTTCCAAGGAGTATGTGTCTTTTAATTTTGTGGCTGCAGTCACCATCTGCAATGATTTTGGAGCCCCAAAAAATAAAGTCTGACACTGTTTCTACTGTTTCCCCATCTATTTCCCATGAAGTGATGGTACCAGATTCCATGATCTTCATTTTCTGAATGTTGAGTTTTAAGCCAACTTTTTTCACTCTTCTCTTTCACCTTCATCAAGAGGATTTTTAGTTCCTCTTCACTTTCTGCCATAAGGGTGGTGTTGTCTGCATATCTGAGGTTATTGATATCTCTCCCGGCAATCTGGATTCCAGCTTGTGCTTCTTCTAGCCCAGTATTTCTTGTGATGTACTCTGCATATAAATTAAATAAGTAGGGTGACAATATATAGCCTTGACGTACTCCTTTTCCTATTTGGAACCAGTCTGTTCCATGTCCACTTCTAACTGTTGCTTCCTGACCTGCATATAAGTTTCTCAAGAGGCAGGTCAGGTGGTCTGGTATTCCCATCTCTTTCAGAATTTTCCACAGTGTATTGTGATCCACACAGTCAAAGGCTTTGGCATAGTCAATAAAGCAGAAATAGATGTTTTTCTGGAACTCTCTTGCTTTTTCCATGATCCAGCAGATGTTGACAATTTGGTCTCTGGTTCCTCTGCCTTTTCTAAAACCAGCTTGAACAACTGGAAGTTCACGGTTCACGTATTGCTGAAGCCTGGCTTGGAGAATTTTGAGCATTACTTTTTTGAATCTTATCCAGAAACCCAAGATACTATTTTCAAAAAGAAAATTTTCTGATATTGTTTAAATGATAAGGAAGTTCATAGGACCAGACTCATGTTAGTTCATAACTATTAACTATAACACATTGGTGGCTTGTGCTTATCTAAGTTACAAATTTTTGCTAATCCTAAGTATTAAATGTATGTCAAAAGTTATATAGTCAGAGATTTTTTTTTTATTAAAACTAATTCTGAATTATATTTTCCTTTTTTCTTTTCCTCATGAATTTCCTTGACATTCTTATTTTCACCTATTAATAATACATAGCATAGACTCTCCACATTTCCAAAAGAAAACATAGTAAATTGTTCCTTCTACTGACATTAGTTAATCAAAGTACCTGAAATTTTATATGCTTTCTGAAACTCTGGAGAAAAATTACTTGAATGTACATATCAAAGGTAGATGGGGCTTGTCAACTAACCAGCAGGAAAAATCCATCAATTAGAGTATGACAAAGAATATCCCTTTTATAATATTATCTATGGAATCATTTGACATGTGCAGTCATGAAATTCCTTTTAGGTTTATTCAAACACTAATTAATAAAAACTCATGAACTAGAAATACCATGAGAACTTGAAGGTTCATTCCTTGAAAAGTTAAACATCGGTGAATCATCATTTGCATAGGACATCCATTAATCAGTATTTACACACCCTTGTTTAGGTGACTGGCAAAGGAACATCTGGGACAGTCCTCGTGAGTTATAGGCATGCCTAAACATACTTGTACTTCCCAAGATTTTGAAATATTATCAACTCAATGAAATAGAGGCAAGGTGCTTACACAGGTACTCAGTAAATTCTTGCTGAATGATTAGTCCAAAAATAGGGTTTGATGCTCCGTTTTGAAGTCTATAGATCAGATATTATCATTTAATATTTGTTTTTCAGAAAACATCTGCTCTTGAGAGACTAATAACGGTCATTATTTATAGTAACAGAAAACCTAAACAAAGAGAAAGAAATTTACTAGAATTAACAATGAGGTCCTAAGCCCAATCAGAGTTCACTGCATGTACTGTCCTCCTGTGTTCAGGTCATGATTACCAGATGGTCTCTCTGATCTATAATGAAATGAACACATACTATCAAATGATCTACAATCTCATAAATGTTAATAGTTTTCTTATGTTAAAAACAGCAATGTTAATAAGCTCTTCCTGATGCTTAAAAATATTCCCAACAAATATGAAATAATAATTTTATAAATGCAGAATTTACTGGAATAGAACAGTTAATACTAAAACTTAAAATGTGTGTTAAATATAATGACAGCAGAAAATTAAGACTAAGGAGATTTTAAAACAAGGACAAAATTTTAGATGTAATTAAATTTAGAATACAATAGAAAATAAGAAATGTCAACACTCAAAAATGGATAATAAACAGAAAACATTTTTAAATCTTGAACTTAAGACACTTTGGTGGTAAACATTTCTTTAAGTCATAAATCCCTTCTTGTAATAGATTCTTTTTTCAACTTGGCATTAAGAGATTGCATTAATTTCCTGTTACCACTGCAACAAATTGCTACAAACAGTAATTTCAAAGAACACCAATTGACTTTCTTATAATTCTGCTATTATTTGAAATCAGTTACTCCTGGTTAAAGTGAAGCTATTGGCAAAGCTGGTTTCTTCTGAGAACCAGGACAGGAAACTCCCTTGTAGCACCGTTTTCAGCTGCTGCTGCTGCGTCACTTTAGTCGTGTCCGACTCTGTGCGACCCCATAGACGGCAGCCCACCAGGCTCCCCTGTCCCTGGGATTCTCCAGGCAAGAACACTGGAGTGGGTTGCCATTGCCTTCTCCAATGCATGAAAGTGAAAAGTGAAAGTGAAGTCAGCTGCTAGTGACTGCCTATATTCTTGGGCTTGTGGCCCGTTCTTCATCTTCAAAGGACATCACTACAATCTCCGGTCCCATTGTTACATGGGATTTCACTGATTCCTCCTGAGTCCCTCTTTTAAAGACCATGGTAATTATATCATCCCCACCCAAATAGTCTAGGAAAACTACCCACCTCGACATCTTTCATCACACTTGCAAAGCCTCTTTTTGTTGTATAAAATGATAACATGCTCTGACGATTAGGACAGGGGCATCTTTGAGGGAACATTATTCAGCCTACCACAAAGGCTAAAAACCAGAGTAGTTTCTACAACAAATTTCTACACTCAGAGTAAAATAAGCTTAATTTATCAAATGAATGTGGTTATCTAATTCTTAAGGCTTTCATGTCTGAATAGTCTTGAGTTCCTTGACATCAGACTTAAGTCTTTTCACCAGCAGAGTGCCTAGCCCTGGATAGCATTCATTCTAATCATCAGTTGGAAATAAGTGAACCTTACTAATAAATGTGTGTCAGAGAAAAAAATGTTTAACAGTTTATAGTAATTTACAGGATTTCCATTTTTACAGACCAAAGAATCAGTCTCCAACAATGATGGAAAGCAGAAGCAAACAACTCAATTTGGTTAATGAAGTCCAATAAATATTTCCAGACTCTCTATAAACTTAGCACCACTGAAAATCATATAAATTTCAAAACAGTTACTTAAAGACAGTAAGCTTATTTGAATGGTACTGTAGTGACTATTTTTCTTCAATGCTTCTTTGATGAACTCACACTAATAAATTACAGGATAAAGTACAGGATTATAGCTTTTTGGCATTTATAGAAATAATGAGAAATATAAAAGGCAGCTTAGGGAAATTAGATAAAACCAAACACAGAGACAAAGTTATGAAGAGACTGGGAATTGTCAGTCATCCTAGGATGGCTTTCAGTGAAGACTGGTGGTTATTCTTGTCTGATGGTAGGTTTTTGCTGATTTAATAACTACATCTGATTATGAAAAAAGGGAGTATTGCTATGTTTATGATATGCAGTAGACATCACCACTGTACATGGTTTATAATTCCCTTCTTCCTTCTGGCATTAAGCAAGATCACTACCTTGTGCTCCTTGAAGTTAAGTGCAGCAATATGATTGCTCTTGTCATTAAAATAGTGGAATTCATATGTGTCACTTAAAGGGAAAAACATTTGAGCCAGTGTACAATTATCCCTGCCCTCTTCCTTCTCTACCACAAGAGGCAACATTACATATGGGGAGAGGGGGGCTTCTCTGAACCTGGGTCCCAGAATGAGGCCTGCTTTGGGATAAAACCCTGCAGAAACAACTGAGACTTGGGGAATTCTGTTCTAGCCTATACAACCGTATAGCCTGTTGTATTCTATTGATGGAGAATGGTTCACCAATTTGGATTTCCAGTTATATTAGCTGCTCAGATTTATCTAAACTGTTTAGAGGACAAAGTAGAGAAAGTAAAAGCAAGAAATTAAGCAAGGAGGGAAATCACCTGGGGCTAAAGGTAGTGTTATGTTCTTGTAAGCTATTATTTCAAAGCAATAATACTATTCATCTCTTCTTTCGTATTCTCAATTAAGTTTTTAAAATTTAAAAGCTAAAGTTTTTCTATTTGTAACTAACATGATCTATTTCTAACAGCTGTCTAAAAATTTCTCTGCCACTCATGAACGTCACTTTTATGAAGGCATATTAATGGAGGCTTGACTAACCAGTATATAAACAAATTTGATTTTATATAATTTAATACATGACAAAGTACATAATTTTAATTGGCAAGAATCTTTATTTAGGTTGACTGAAGGTCCCCAGATATTTGTATCAGTTTAAAGAGATAACTTATAAAATTGCCATAATGAGTAAATAATTGCCTGTTACTAAAAACTGCTCTACTGGCTTATTTGGTAGGCACCATTTGGGTTGAACTTCCTTCAGAATAAATATCAGAGAATTTTTAAATACCAAATTATGTATATGGATATGAAAGACTTTTGTTATAATCACCACTGTTCTTAAGAATTCATTTTATAAATAGTCTTTTTCATTCAACCAAGTTTTGCTAGTGTGCAAACTTGATGTCTCAGTTGAATTTGTGTATAAAATATGACTTTTTTTTTTCTTTATAAGTGTATATTTGATTTAGTGATCACTGATCAAAGGTCTAACTTTGAACTTGAAAATCTGAGAAGGAGGAAAGACATTAGCTCCAGGTATTTATATACTTCTGCTTAAGTAGAAGTCAAAAGACAAATGGAAATGAATGGTAATTCTACAGATTTGGAGCATATGGAGATTTTAAGCTCATCTGGAGATAAAACTTCAGGTAATAAATCAGGAATGGAATGCCTATATATAACAATTACTGAAGATACCTGTCTTACTATATTTTCGGGTGGGAAATTAAGACACTGCATTAGTATAGGAAGAGACAGAACAACTAAATCATTGAATAGTTCTCTTTTATGCCCTTTGTCAAACCACATGTATGTTTTCAAGCAACAACATAACCACAAGGGACAAAGGTCATTGACTCTCTGAGCTGTGAAGTTGGGCCATTTGGTACAGCAGAGCCCATTAGCTTTGAGTTTCTCTCAAACGCTCTCAGGTCTGGCTTTACATGTCACTGAGACATGTTAGAATGTTACAAAAAATGCTCATTATTGCAACAACTATGTCCAAGATAAAGGAGGCATCCAGCTGCGCTGAACTTTCCTGTTACATTAAAGCTACCTTTTCTAGAGATAATTATTTTACACACTGATTCCAAAAATGAATATATATCAAGTCTTCCTTACAGGTTCCTTCACTTGAATCAAAGTTTATGTCTATGAAATACCATATGTCTGAATTATATGAATGCTAATTATTAAAAATAATAAATATAAACCAAATGAATTAGGCATTTGAGAAAACATATGAGGAAAATGGCAACAAATTAAAACTAAATAAAGAGAAACATATTTATAATGATAGTGACAAAAATAAACTAGAAAAGAGAAAAATGATCAATAATAAAAAATTTTAATTGAATGCTTACTATTTGGAAATGTTTTAAGCCTTTTGCATATATTAACTTTTTAGTAATAAAAATCCCAATAAAGTCAGAATGGAGAACAACAAAACAAATATAATTGTGGAAAATCTAAAATACATAGAAAATATGTATAAAGTAAGTCCACAAATAAATGAGAAATCAGTTGAATTAACATATATGCACTTTGGGGCACTAAAAATTAGTTTCAATTAATACATTTGAAAGGTTGATATTGTATATTAATATTTTGATGCCAGCAAAAACTTGAAAAGGAACACTAAAATTAACACTTTAGTCCACTCCTACTGATGCATACTTATGTAAGCATACAAACTACATGTCGAAAACAACACCACGATTTATAGCTCAGCCATCTTGAAACTGTTACATTCATACTAGGACTGACAGATAAACATATCAGGTATAAATAAAGGTACGTTTCTCATTGTCAGAGAAAGCAGTTACAAGTTAGGTAAGAGGAAAGGCTATATTGACTTAGGTTGGGTTAGAATCAGAGGTATCATTAGAAACTCAGTTTTTAATATGCTTACAAATGGAGAGCTGTAGAAATATAGACATGTATGTATATGCATGCCTGCTTATACATATATCTGTTTCCTAGCTCTAAACACAGAGAGTATAGAGGTAGAGATGCCCTGGAACAATGAGTTTGTCTCTCATCTTGATTTCTATACACCAGTCTACAAGCAAACAAACAAACAAAAAACAGATTCCTTGGGAAAGTAGCTGATACCAGACTTGGGGAAGGGAAAACACAAGATGAGCCTGGAATATCTTTCAGTGCCAGAAAGTATGGGACAGCAGTTGAAAGGACAGAGGACTAACTTGAAGGAGTTCCCAAAGGCCAAATCCGGGAAAATTTAAGCATACAAAAATGCAGACTAATAGTAATGGGTTTTAAGCCATTGACTAAAATTAATATCTGCTGGCCCATACTAACACAAATAAATAATTAAACTAAAAAAAATTAAAGGATAGTACAAAAGAGCAATTCCTTCCATTAGAATTTTAATTAATAAATGTGGAAAAAATAATAGAAACAGAAAATCATCATTATTAGGCAAATTGCTATAGTAATAATTGTTGCAGGAGAAATTATTGATAAATACTAAAATTAGTGGGAAATATTTACATAAGATACTTTCATAGTTACCAAGTGTCTCTCCACAAGACACTTAATAATTACAAAGAGAAAAAAATAGAACTTTTTAGTAGAAGCCCTGGAAAACATAACCTTAACAAGTGATCAAAGCTAACAACACAGTAATAAGCTACATTGGCATAATGTTCCTTCATATTTGATGCACTAAGAAGGGCAAGATATCACTTCATGATGTTGTTGCCAAATCTCAATCCAATAATGGTATAAAACACCAAACTAAATAAATTGAGGCACACTCTACAAAGTAACTGATCAGTCTTCTTCAAATATCTCAAGGTAATAAAAGAAAAAGAAAGACTGAGGAAATGCCATAGACTAGAAAAGATTTGGGGGACATAAGAACTATATGCAAAGCATAATGATGCACTCACTTTCCCCTTTACTAGTTCTTAAAAAGTTAATGACACTAAATTATTTTCATATTTTCTATAATAGATTTCCTAATTTTTGTTCTGTTCATGTCCACAGTATTTGTAATATACACAAGTTTATGTATTTTTCCTAATAAAATAGTCTATTTCCCCCATTTAGACAATTATTTTTTAACATAAAACAATCTTCACTATCTCTAGATATTTGACATTCATTTAGATTAGTGGAAAGATTGGTGAAATCCAAATAAAGTCTTTAGTTTGCTTAATAGTATTGTATTACTATTAATTTTATAGCTTTGATAACTATATTATGACTTTGTATGATACTACATTACAGGAACCAGAGATCAAATTGCCAACATCTGTTGGATCATCAAAAAAGCAGAATTCCAGAAAAACTTCTGCTTTAATGATTATGCCAAAGCCTTTGACTGGGTAGATCACTACAAATTGTGGAAAATCCTACAAGAGTTGGGAATATCAAACCACCTTACCTGCCTCCAGAGAAATCAGTATTTAGGTCAAGAAGCAACAGTTAGAACTAGACATGGAACAATAAACAGGTTCCAAATTGAGAAAGGAGTACCTCAAGGCTATATATTGTCATCCTGATCATTTAACTTATATGCAGAGTACATCATGAGAAATGCTGGGCTGGATGAAGCACAAGCTGGAAGGAAGATTGCCAGGAGAAATATCAATAACCTCAGATACGCAGATGACATCACCCTTATGACAGAAAGCGAAGAACTAAAGAGTCTCTTGATAAAAGTGAAAGAGAGTGAAAAAGTTGGCTTAAAACTCAACATTCAAAAAACTAAGATCATGGCATCTGGTCCCATCACTTCATGGCAAATAGACGGGGAAACAATGAAAACAGTGACAGGCTTTATTTTGGAGGGATCCAAAATCACTGGGAGAAGGCAGTGGCACCCCACTCCAGTACTGTTGCCCGGAAAATCCCATGGATGGAGGAGCCTGGTAGGCTGCAGTCCATGGGGTTGCTAAGAGTCAGACACGACTGAGCGACTTCACTTTGACTTTTCAGTTTCATGCATTTTGAGAAGGAAATGGCAACCCACTCTAGTGTTCTTGCCTGGAGAATCCCATGGACGGAGAAGCCTGGTGGGCTGCAGTTCATGGGGTCACACAGAGTCGGACATGACTGAAGCGCTTAGCAGCAGCAGCAGCAGCAAAATCACTGCAGATGGTGACTGCAGCCATGAAATTAAAAGATGCTTGCTCCTCGGAAGAAAAGTTATGACCGACCTAGACAGCATATTAAAGAGCAGAGACATTACTTCGTCAACAAAGGTCTGTCTAGTCAAAGCTATGACTTTTCCAGTTTTCATGTATGAATGTGAGAGTTGGACTATAAAGAAAGCTGAGCGCCAAAGAATTGATGCTGCTGCTGAACTGCAAGAGTCCCTTGGACTGCAAGGAGATCGATCCAACCAGTCCCTCCTAAAGGAGATCAGTTCTGAATATTCATTGGAAGGACTGATGTTGAAGCTGAAATTCCAATACTTTGGCCACCTCATGCGAAGAGCTGACTCATTGGAAAAACCCTAATGCTGGGAAAGATTGAGGGCAGGAGGAGATGGGGACAACAGAGTGATGAGATGGTTGGATGGCATCACTGACTCGATGGACATGGGTTTGGATGGACTCGGGGAATTGGTGATGGACAGGGAGGCCTGGCGTGCTGCGGTTCATGGTGTCGCAAAGAGCTGGACACGACTGAGTGACTGAACTGAACTGAACTAAGTTAACACATGCAAAGACTAAAAAAGTAACCGGCAAGGGTGAGATGTATGGAGACAGTAACATGGTAACTTCCATTACCACATGTTAAATAGATGCCATTGGGAATTTGCTGTATGTCTCAGGGAACTCAGACAGCAGCATGTATCAGTCTAGAGGGGTGGGATAGGGAGGGTGATGGGAGGGAGGTTCTAGAGGGAGGGAACATATATACACCTACAGCTGATTCATGTTGATGTTTGAGAGAAAACAACAAAATTCTGTAAAACAATTATCCTTTGATTAAAAAATAAATTAATTTAAAAGGTATATGGCAAAACAGAGATCATTCAATAAATGTATATTATCTAGTACAGTTTTAGAGAAAGCAAATAAAATGATGTGGACAAAAAACTAAAAACTAAAATCAATATTTTATGCATCAATATAAATTCTATATAGTTTAAACATGACATACAAAATATAACTATAAAATGATGAAAACTATAAACAAATGTAAGCCTCCAGAGATGTTGAAGATATTTCTATGTACAAAACAAGAGAAGTCAAGACAGGAAAAACTGATCACTTGTGGAGAGAAAAAAAATTTTTTTACCAAGTCAATAATATAAAAATCAACACACACTAAGGGAAAACTAGGAAAAACTCACTGAAAATGTGACAGCTGATGAATGGTATTAGCATATAAAAGCTATTAAAGGAGAATAATGAATTTTTAGGAGTTTTTCATGCTTGGATGAAGAAGATATTACATAACCATTTAAAATTAAGATTTTGAAAAGCAATGAGGTTAAAATAGTCAAAACATAGTATTGATAAAAAATCAACATTCACAATTACCTCTATAACATGATACATGCTCTGTAGTATGTACATAAATGATGTACACATTTTGCACAGATTTTTCCTCTCAAATTTTCTATGATCATCAGGGGGCAGAGAAAGTATGCCATAAAACAAATGATTGGAACTAATGACAAGGAGACTATGTTGGATGTAAAATGTGTGAAGTCTAGACCAAGTTATTAATACTAACTAACTGACTCTAAAACGTATTAAAGCCAAGCATGGGATACTTTAGATACTATTTAAAATCTCACTGACAGTTTGCCACTGCTTCATGCCATGTTATTAGCAATTAGGACAGAAACTTCAGGCCAATTTAAGTACCGACTACTTACTAAGAACCTACTATGTGCTCTGTATATGCTGGAAGGGATATAATGATGAATAGGATGCTATTTCTGCCTTTACTGAGTTTACCCTTTAATGTGCCTAGGAGGTGGGAAAATAAACACACATAAAAATAATTATAAACTTTTTGTTAAAAGTTATACAAATTTTTGGAGTTTAGAAGGAAGGGGAGAATCTACTGTTTGTGGTTCATTCATTCACATACATAGAAAACATATATTAAGCTTCTGATAAATGCTGGTTATTTTAGGTACAGACATCAAGAGTTCTTAGGAGGAGGTGTCATTTGATATTAGCTATGAAATATAAGTAGACAATTTCCAGAAAGAGATGGTGCAGAAAGAACATTTTAATAGCAGGAACCATGGTTAGCAATTCCATTTGTGAGTAGCAAGGGCACATACAAGGAAGAGCAAATGATAAAGCTGTAAAGACTTGTTGGTCCCTTCTTGAGGAAGGATGTGAATATGAGCCTCAGGTACTTGCTCTTGATTTGGTAAGCAATCAAGAAGACTTTCAAAGTTGATCAGAAAGACTTTTAAATAAAATGGATATCTGTCACTCCCTGGGAAAGAATCTATTACCTCTGAAACTCTCTGCAAACGGGGTCTCCTATTGAGTCATTCAGAGATATCACATTGAGTTTGTAGTTAAAATAATAAACAGTATCATGTTTCCTGCCTCTAAGAACAGTTCAGAAAAGTTCCTGAGGATTCACTGCAGCCACATCATAAGGCAAAGTGACAGACTCACTAGTGGATGGGACATGACAACAATACACACAGCATACTGGAAGGTATCTCACAGGGATGAGGAGGTACAGTTAATCAAAACATCATGTTGCTTGTAAGGCCAAGAGGGAGAGCCAGAGGTAATAACCACACGCAGTCAACTCTGAGCTTAAAGAGAGGCTCTGTATAATCTTTGAGGAAAGGAAAAAAAAAAAAGAAAAAAATCAAAGTAAAAATTGTCTCTCCTACCCACGTATGCCATACCAAAGCACATTTGTAGAAGTTTCAATGAACATATACACATTTTCAAATAAGAAACACTGCATCATAATTATAATAACAACATATATATCTTTACAGATAACAAAGACCTTGTTGCTGTTTAGTCTCTAAGTCATGCCTGACTCTGCAATCCCACAGACTACAGCCTGCCAGGCTCCTCTGTCCATGGGATTTCCCAGGCAAGAGTGCTGGAGTGGGTTGCCATTTCCTTCTCCAGGGGATCTTTCTGATGCAGGGCTTCAAACCTGTGTCTCCCACTTTGGCAGGTGGATTCTTTACCACTGAGCCACGAGGGAAGTCCCAACAAACACTTTACATACACCTTTTTCATGATTTCAAAAATTCAGAGTTTATGACAATTTCTATAGAATTTAGAATGCCAGGGAATTCAATTTAAAGGCTTTGGTAGGACTTACATTGTCATTAAAATAATAGTGTCTTTGTGGATTCACAAATTCACAATTGCATGTACTTTCAAAATTTACCTATGTTTACTTGTGAGACCAAACATTTTTGAAAGACTAAAGAAGTTTCAGCAGAAATCAGAGTTCAGAGACTCAATAATTTTCTCTATTTTATTTTAGGCCACATTTGCTCTATGGTACAGGAGAGTTGATATCACAGTCTGAGGAAACCTGGCAGCTACTTTTTTGATAGGGTTAATCAAAAATGAATCAAACCTCTAGCTTTGGGGCTTCTGAATTAATAATGACTTGAAGGAGATAAAAAGGAGCAGCAACAACATATTTGTAAAACCAAAACTTTAAGATGAGTCAGAACAGCTCATTTAGATAAGTCATGAACCTAATGGCTAAATTAAAGCAAGACTGTGATTCCTGACATAGCTGGGCTCAAAGTAAGCCATGGCACAACAATGTAGCCACAGGAAGAGGAAGAGCTGCAGGTTCAAAGTATCCCAGAAGACATCTAACAGAGAGAGGCAGGCTACCAATAAATTAGTCATGTGCCATAACTGTAAGACAGCCATGTTTCTCAGAGACTTAACAGGCTTTTTCTATAAATAGGTTAAAAAGCTGTTTTCTCCAGTTTTGAAAACGATTCTTCATATTCACATAGAACTTTTGAGAGAGGAAGTAGATTAGATATTATGTAGTAGGTATGCCTGTCAATGCAGGAGACTCAGGAGACAACAGGTTCTATCTCTGGGTGGGGAAGATCACCTGGAGTAGGAAATAGCAAGCCACTCCAATATTTTTGCCTGGAAAATTCCATGGACACATGAACCTGTTGGGCTACAGTCTATGGGGTCACAAAGTGTCAGACACAACGGAGCAATTGAGCACACACATACAAATTAATAAACAGAAACTTCATTTAAAATTGATTTGGGAGGCTGGAAGAGGGAGCTCTCACACCTCCACTTGATGTCAATTGCAGACCCAACAGGAAGAAACATACTTGTCCAATTCCAACAGGAAGAAGTTTCTATTAATACTTAACAATTCAGCAGGATAAAGGAAGAATTTCTCCTTCCCAAGCCATAGACCAGCCAATATAAAGCTACTACACTTCAGAACCCCCAGTTTTTTCCATGGACTCTGTTTATAGTGGCTCCTTCCAATCCCCCTTTCTCTTCTATAAAAGAAATATTCCTCCCGTTTGTGCTCTAAACTTGCCTGTGGCTCACCACAGATTGAATGTCCCAAATGACAATCCTTTGCTGTTCTTGAATAAACCTGTTTATTTAGGTAAAATAATTGGCTCTTTTATTATTTTATGTCAATACAAGGCAACCCTTTCATTTTGCAGTGAAACTGATGCCCAAAGAGATTATGAATCTTGCTCAGACTTTTATATTGGAGCTGTTTAGCTAAAACACAAATTCTAATCTCCTGAGATAATGGCAAGAATTTGGCTGACCCTCCTCACTTCTCTCCAGTATCAGTGTCGTGGCTTTTTTTGACCTCCTAGGCTTCTTCCACTCCATGTACTTTACTACTGAACTTCATCTACCATGTCACAACACTGCTATAAAACCTTCAGTAGGTGCTGCCTTCTCACAGCTTAACAAGGTCCTTTGTAATTGAATCCATCCCCTGAAAGATAAGTTCTAACATTTTAGACTACTATTTCTCAGTGAAAAATCTCTCCTACAGCTTTACTGTTTTTCACAGTTTTCTGAGCCTGTTTTATCACATACTCACACACTTCTTATTTCTTATGCTCTCTCATTGTTAATAAACATGCTCATCACACCTTCCTTTTTTGTATAGACAAATTTCCATCTTGCAATATATAAATCAAGCTTTATCTTAACATAGAGCTCTTCCGAATCACATAATCCCTCTTACTTCTCCCCTCCATCCTTCAAACCACACTTGTCTATTAAGCTTCCAATTGCATATTTTTGGACAAGTAATGTGAAAATTGTGAAAACTAAAATAGAATTTGAAGTCATGTTGGTGCAGATCAATATACCATATGTTAGTGGAAAGGCAAAATGCTGTATTTTTTTTTCAGTTTTCAGAGTCCAGTATACTAGCTAAAATCCCCTCCAATATGGGCTTCCTTGGTGTCTCAGATGGTAAACAATCTGCTTGCAATGCAGGAGACCCGGGTTTGATCCCTGGGTCTGGAAGATCCCTTAGAGAAAGGAATGGTTACCTACTCCAGTATTTTTGCCTGGAGAATTTCATGGACAGAGGAGCCTGGCGGGGTATAGTCTATGGAGTTACAAAGAGTTGGACATGACTGAGTGACTAAAATATAGGAAGCTAGTCTTCGTTTGCCACCACAGAGGTAAGTGAACATAGACATACTATTAACCTTTTTAAGCCTGAATTTACTAATTTATAATATGAAGGGAAAATCTGTGCTTTTTACTTCAAAGGGTGGTTTTGAGGACTGAATGAGATTATTATACAAAAGAATGTTGCAAATTGTGAAGTACTAAAAAAAAATAAGGCATTATTTTAACAATATTGGAAAAAAATATTAAATTCATACCTGAACTGTTGACCTGATTTTTTTAAATTGGCAAATTGAAAAAATAGAACATATAACAAGAGGCTTTTGCAAAAGCTTTACTCGTGAGATTTTCATATGGGGTTATACTTTCAGATCTGTCAGAGCACATAATGTAGAAATTATAGATATAGAATATTTATTTAAGAGGACATGGCCTAAGGATGTGACACTAATTTTGATTAATTTTCTGCCTTCATAAATAGTTTGCCAAAATAAGAGGACCAGTGAAATGGCCTCATTACACAGCACTGTGTGTTAGCCATTGTCTATTATTATACTTTCTGGTAACTGATTTGTAAAGCGTGCTTTTAATGTTTTGTTTAAAAATTCATTTTAGGAAGATTAGGAATGGAGAACATTTTTTGGAACAGCTACTGGCATGTTTAGTAGAAAAAAATAACCTATCCAATTTTCCCTTGCATACTATAAAAGAATGATTTATTGCTAGCAGCATTTTGTTGCCTTGGTGGAGATAACCTCTTTTTACACTTCAACATATATGGGAGATGCTTCTATTCTATCCTCCCATTAAAAAACAAAACAAAACAACTCAGTTTGGAGAAAGAATGTTATCAAGATTAGCCTCATTCATTCCAAATATTTACTAACTGCTATGTGCTAGGCACTATGCAAGGCATTAGGAAGGTGTTTTTTTGTTTTTTTTTTTCCCTATAATTTTTACTAATATAAGCAATTTTACTGTATTTTAACTTTAGGTTTGTGAAAACAACTACGATATTCCCTAGAGGAAGTTTTATATCTTCTTTATCTCTATATATTAAGAGCCTGGCTCACAGAAGGTGTGGCCCATAGTAAGTAAGGACCCAAGTGCTCAGTAAACGAGCAGATGGAGAATAAATAACACAACCTTCCCCACGTCTTCCAGAATAGCCCAGAAGATAGTCTAGCTTCATGTTCCTGCAATGTTAACCTTCCCAAAGTATATTTCTAAAGCGTGTCCTTTTTCCTACTAAGGTAATTCAATGGCTCTCCACTCCTCCTTAAATAAAATCTAAACCTCTTAGCTTGGCCATTTATATTTCTAAAATCTGGCTCCAAACTACCCTTCCAAATTTATTTCCCTCTTGAATATAATGTATGCCCTTTTAGTTCTGAAATAATAAAGGGTGTAAAAATACCTGGGGAGCTGGTTAAAAGTTCGCATTCCTGGTCCTACATCCCCTGAGTTTCTGGGACAATAGTTCTAGGGTAGGTTCATTGCCTTTCATTTTGTGGACATTCTCTAGATGACTTTGATGCATGTGTTTAGCATACCATATGTGAGCAACACTGTTATGTTTTGTTAAAACTAGTTTTCCCTGGAAGGCACACCTTTTCTTGCTGACTCTTTGGATGTGTCGCTGTTGCTTTCACATCAACTGTTTTCATTCATTCACTCATTCAAACAAAGCCTACTTGTAATTGTGCTGCAAATAACTGCCCCATTCAGTTAAAGAAAAGTTCTCATTTTCTTTTTGTAAACATTTGCTCAGGCAGCAAATATTTCATACACGGTGATACTCACTTATTAGTTAGTTATGGTTTGTATATAACCAAGAAGAAAAGACTCAAGAAATTCCTTTTGTCAAATCCTTCAGGTATCTAGGAAATTCATCCGCTTCCCCCATGCAGACATTTGGATGGGTTTGAAATCTTTTTTAATTTTCACTAGTTGCACTATTTTAGTGCAAAATTGCTTTACACAGTTTCTAAGTTTGATATTTTAAAATTTTACTTTATGAACAGATGTTTATAGTAAGAGGTCATACAAGGAATTCAACAGTGTACACAGGTGTGAGTTAGCAAGAATCTCTGAACTCTACTGCAATAGCCCATTATTATAATGTTTGGCAAAATGTTTTCAGAATGCCTATGGATTAGACATACTAAAAAAATATTTTTTCAAAATGATTAATCAGCAAGTACTGTAAGTATAAAAGCCATCTGTGAGCCTGGATGCTCATTTCTGCCTTTGTAATTTCTCAAGTTTGAAGAACATCTGGAGTAGGATGACAGTCATTATCTGAAACATTCTTTTCTCTAATACCAATACTATTAACATGCTTCCTGAACTTCTTTTCTAACCTAAAGCATCCTCACCTGCCCTAAGTCTAAGCTATCACAAAACCCAATTTTCTTCCTGATGTCCTCATTTGGCATCTGCTATCTCTCTAAATGCACATATGGTGAATGTGCATGAATGACCCAAGACAGTGGTAGCAACTTACCCACAAAGATGATTGCCTTCCTCTCCATTTCAAGGTGTAAATCAAGTGCTACTTCAAAATGAGTAGTTTTTGCAATAATGATGGAAATCCTGTGTCTGACATTGTATGTGTATAAAAATAGAGCTGACTGATTTGAGAGTGTGTAAAAGTAAAACAATAATGAGGGAAGTAACTTGTAATAACATTATAACTTCCTTTTTCCTTCCAAATTCTTTACTTAGTAATATTTAAACTACAACCCCAGCAGTTTAAGTTGTGAATTCTTAGATCAATAGGAAACTACATAAAGAAAAAAAAAATCAATTTGCAACAACACTGACTTTCTTTGCTTGGTATCATTAGTGGTGTAAGATATTGATTCTGCTTTAAAAATAACAGTTCTACAGACAGTTTCCTAGGGTTGTGATTACTGTTCATTTTAATTTTCTGAAAGCTGATTTTGCAATCAATGTTCACTATACAAAGATGATGTACCAAGAACCAAATGAAATTGGGCTATTTCTAACTTGCCACATTATCTACCTACTTAAATACAACCATGAAGTATTTAAGTAAAAAAGAGGAATGATGACCTAAATATTTGAGAATGATTTGTACTCTTGAGGAGCTATACTACACCTAAAATTTCCATTTGAAAATGTTGGTAGATACTTCCTTCATTTGGTTAATCCATCATCAAAATGCTATGCATTTTTCATTTGACATACTGAGTTTTTATACTAAATTTACATTTCTGTTTAAGATTCTCCTCTGTCATCTTAAAATATATTCTATCACAGACAGGGAAACCAAGACAAGATGACTTGTCATATAACATTCAAACTTTCCTCAAGTTTCCTGACACTGTAAGCTCAGGACAGTTCTGCCAACCCTCTTTTCAGCACTGAGTGCCTCTCTATTTGGCATCTTACTGTGTATCTTCTGGTTCTTTCTCTTTTTCTAAATAAAGACATCCTACTGTCTTTTTTTTTTTGGTAGAAGATAAGAATATCAGATAATATTCCTATCTGTTAAAATATCATGAATGTCTAAGAAGTGCCACTGAAAAAAATGGTCATAGGTACGGAGGTCAGGCCATGGTGAAATAAGACAACATAAGTCATATACTAAATGAGCCTGAAGGCTCGTACTGAAGAACACTCATTAGTCTCCTGATGCCAAATGTCCAGCCAGATGCTGATGTGCCTGGTCTGATAATATTTCAATCACTTTATAATGTTCCTCTCCCAGTTTAGCCTGGTCTTACATTAAATATTCATTTATAAATTTCTGGAAAAATTTTTATAATGTATACTGCTCTAATTAGCATGTAAAATACATAATTCCTTGAATAATGTTATTGAGGTATTTCACTATACATTAATAGATTAGAGAGTAAGGTAGTTGTGATTCATTTTTTTAAAAAAATGAATAACTTTTAAAGCATAAAATGATTTTATTCTCACAGATAGGACATACTTTGATACTGAACATAACCTGAATTAATACAAAAAAGAGAGATAGTTATACATAGATATTTCTTTTAAGAACTTGACACAGTACAGTCTACTATACATATGGTCAAGTAGTGGTGATAGATATTTTATAAAAATAGTTGTAATAGGAAAGTGAATATCCCGAAAGAAATCCTGTACACAATAGACTGTATTTGAAAGGAAAATGAACTGAACCCTTTTTTTGTCTCACTGTCAAGTAATTTTGAAGATATAGATCACTTTAAGAGTGAGAATATTTCATAATGAAGTATGTTAACATTTTAATAATTTATAAATAGTCCAAGAGTGTTCCTGCTTCACTCCAAATTTATTAGTAAAAAAAAAAAAAGTCTTACAATCAGTTCAGTTCAGTCGCTCAGTCATGTCCGACTCTTTGTGACCCCATGAATCGCAGCATGCCAGGCCTCCCTGTCTATCACCAATTCCCGGAGTCTACCCAAACCCATGTCCATCGAGTCGGTGATGCCATCCAGCCATCTCATCCTCTGTCATCCCCTTCTCCTCCTGCCCCCAATCCTTGCTGGCATTAGGTTCTTTTCCAATGAGTCAACTCTGCATGAGGTGGCCAAAGTACTGGAGTTTCATCTTCAATATCGGTCCTTCCAGTGAATACCCAGGACTGATCTCCTTTAGGATGGACAGGTTGGATCTCCTTGCAGTCCAAGGGACTTTCAAGACTCTTCTCCAACACCACAGTTCAAAAGCATCAATTCTTCGGCACTCAGCTTTCTTCACAGTCCAACTCTCACATCCATACATGACTACTGGAAAAACCATATCCTTGACTAGATGGACCTTTGTTGGCAAAGTAATGTCTCTGCTTTTAAATATGCTATCTAGGTTGGTCATAAGTTTCCTTCCAAAGAGTAAAGCATCTTTTAATTTCATGGCTGCAATCACCATCTGCAGTGATTTAGTCTTACAATAGGGGTATACATAAGTATAATGCCACAGCCTACACTAACTCAAATAAACCCTGAGCTTATGTTTGTAAGTGATTTAAATATTAAATAATGCCACATATAATTAAAAAAATAATTAGTGAAGGTAAATTGTCTTAAATATGAAAAAATAAAATTTATTTCTATTGTAAAAAAAACAACTATATTTCATTGTTCAAAGTATATCAACTATGTGTGTGGTACAGATCTTGATACTGGCCCAAAGTACTGTTTTTCCTTTTTCCTTTCTTTTTTTTCCTCTTGGTTCAATAATTATTTTTGAGGTAATTTTTGCTAAATTTCATTCACTCAATTTGCTTAAACTATAAAAACAATATATGCTAGCTTTAGAATATTTAGAAACTGCTTTTCTATTACCTAGAGATTCTCACTTAATTTTTTCAGTATTTATTGGCTGCCTCTACTGTGTGCAGGACATTCTGCTAAATTCTGTGGATTAAAGAAAAAAGATGAAAAAGAGTCATTCCTGTAGTAAGAAACACATAGTCCTAGTAGGTAAAGTGGAACAGTTGATGAAGACGTTAAAAATCTGTGATGCAAAGGCTATAATTAGGGGTAGGTACAGGAGGGGCAATGACCTTGTTCTTGACCTCAAGGAAAAGTTTCTAGAGATAGTAACACTACTATTTAATATGAGGTTTATTAGCTTTTCTCCAAGTCTTCTCCCATAGGTATATATGTTAAAACTATACATTCAAACAGTTGTATTTTTACCATTCTTGCATTATATATTTAGCATTATGCTTGTTGGTCTCATTTAAAGAAATCCCCCTCCCCAATTCTTCCTGTTCAAAGTGTTTCCTATCAGTCAATGCTCCTTGATTCCCTGAAGGATATTAGAACATCTGCATATCTCATACTCAATCAGTTCAGTTCAGTAGCTCAGTTGTGTCTGACTCTTTGCGACCCCGTGAACTGCAGCACGCCAGGCCTCCCTATCCATCACCAGCTGCTGAAGTCTACCCAAACCTAAGTCCATTGAGTCAGTGATGCCATCCAGCCATCTCATCCTCTGTCATCCCCTTCTCCCCCTGCCCCCAAATCCCTCCCAGCATCAGAGTCTTTTTCAGTGAGTCAGGTCTTCTCATCAGGTGGCCAAAGTATTGGAGTTTCAGCTTCAACATCAATCCTTCCAATGAACACCCAGGACTGATGTTGGATGGACTGGTTGGATTCCTTGCAATCCAAGGGACTCTCAAGAGTCTTCTCCAAAACCACAGTTCAAAAGCTGATTCTAAAAGGTCCATTTTGGGGGAGTATCAAGGTTAGAAAGGCAAATTCTGTCTGAACTAATGCCATTCAAACAATAATCTTCCTAATATCTTTTCATAGTACTTTTTATACTATTTTTGTTCATAATACCTTTACTTCTATTTTTCAGGTTCAGAAGAAAGTATCCATTTCTTTGATCCAATGACTACTATTTATTACATTAAGGCCATAGCTAAGGAGTGATTTAAGACATCCTTTTAAGAACAAAACAAGTAAAAAAAAAAAAGCTATCAAAGTCAAAAACATAGAGGTAAAATGAATAAATGAGCTGGAGTGGTTTTGCCAGCTGGGTGTGTTCTGCTTCTTTTACTAATGGGCCCAAATGAGCCATTTGACTGACTATTACTAAGGTAAAGAATCTAGAGACCCCAAATTTTTAGAGAGCTTATAATTCCACAAATATTTTCTAAAATATTTTAGGTTTGGATGGATCTTAATCTTTAATTTGTTCTTGTTGCTGTTCAGTTACTAAGTGGTGTCCGACTCTTTGTGACTCCGTGGACTGCAGCACGCCAGGCTTCCCTGTCCTTCACTGTCTCCCGAAGTTTGCTCAAGTTCCTGTCCACTGGGTTGGTGATGCTATCTAACATCTCATCTTCTGCCATCCTCTTCTCCTTTTGCCTTCATCTTAATTAAATCAATTAAATTGGTGATTTAATTAGCCTCAAATACAGATACATTTCTCATACGAAAATCATAACAATCCAACCTGATAAATATTAAATATTTAGCTAAACCTAAGTAGATGCATAAAATGCTATCTGTAATAACCTCATCCCCTTAAAATAATAAGAACTTAGACTTCCTTAACAATAACAGGTCAAGAACTATTTGAAGTGTTTTTCATAAACTCGCTTAATCCTCATAAATAACATAAGCAGTAATTTCAATTATTATCCTCTTTTTACAGAAGAGCATAAAGAGGTTAAATAACTTACTCAAGATCACACAGCCAGTAAATGGGAAAGTCAGGATGCAAACACACTTAGCCCGGCTCCAGAGCCAACCAGCACTCCTAACAGATTTGTTTGTAACTTTCCACACACACCTTGCTCTTTGTTTTCAAATATAATTCTACTGCTGTTTCCTCTTCACCTCTGCAGGCGACTCAGAAGTTGTCCTATTACAAAAAGTCTTATTCACATTATATGCTAAAATTAAGCACTTTAGCTGTAGCTTCTACTTGCATGTCATTTATTAAGGCAATGCCTCTAAGACCCCTATTCTTTTTAGTATCTCTTCTCCAGCTACTACTACTACTAAGTCACTTCAGTCGTGTCCGACTCTGTGCGACCCCACAGACCAGAGCCTGCCGGGGTCCAGCCCCGGCTGATCCAGGGAATTCGAAGCGGGGACGGTGTCGGCGAGGATCAGGAAACAACTGCTTAATTAAACGTTAATTAAGGATATAAAGAGTAATAGAATGAGGATAGCTCAGTGAAGAAATTCAGTGGAGAAAAGAGGCTGAAATAAGGATAGCTCAGTGAGGAAATTCAGTGGAGAAAAGAGGCTGAATAATTCAGCCAGAAGGTAAGAGAAAGAACGACATGGTGAGACCAAGTTTTGGTGAACAAGGCCCGCACTTTATTTTCCAAAGTAGTTTTTATACCTTAAGTTATGCATAGAGGATAATGGGGGAAGGGGTAGAGTCAGGCAGCAAGCCAGGCTTTCTTCCTGCAAACTTATCATATGCAAAAGCTTAGGTGATTTGCATCATCTTCTGGCCCGGAGGCCTGTTAACATTTTAAGACCTTTTCTTCAGAAAACTTATTTTTCTCTAAAGGTGATTGGTCAGGAGCCACCCTCCAAAAGCATTAGATAAAGTTGCATTCCTACAGAGCAAAGGTGTGGTGAGCTATAACAAGAAAAAGAATTAACTCAAGGGCCCCAGGTTACAAACATTAAAGCTACTACTTACACCAATTATATTAATCAATACACTGCCAGGGACACAGCAGGTAAGGGATATGGAGACTTAGCAGCAAACATTGGCCCAACAAGTGAAAATCCCTTCACCAATACAATTTCTAATCAATCTTTTAACTACTCAAAAGAATCTGTGTTTAGACAGTTTAGAACATCTCCTGCCTCTCACAGTTGGGAGGCTCTGAACAATCACATGTGGCCGGAAAAACCTATTCAGGCAGGCTAGAGGATTTCCAAAGGAGTTTGTAGGTTAAACACTGTCACACCCAGGAATTATTAACTGGAGCTGTAAGCTAACTTTTTTCAGAGAGGTAGTGGGGGACAGCCCCCCGTAAAGTCAGAGGTGTAGGTGAAAGCACAAAGCAGAAAGTAGGCAGACTCTGGTTTTGGGGGTAGATTGCTTGAGAATTTCCAGGGAGACTCCTGAGGCTTGATCCCGCCTTTGCGTATGCCAAGCCTCCTTCCTCATGACCTTTGCCAGGGGCGGAGCTTGCTCCCCGCAAGAGCCTACCAGGCTCCCCCGTCCCTGGGATTCTCCAGGCAAGAATACTGGAGTGGGTTGCCATTTCCTTCTCCAATGCATGAAAGTGAAAAGTCAAAGTGAAGTCGCTCAGTTGTGTCCAACTCTTCATGACCCCATGGACTGCAGCCCACCAGGCTCCTCCATCCATGGGATTTTCCAGGCAAGAGTACTGGAGTGGGGTGCCATTGCCTTCTCCAGCTAAGCTACCCAATTAAATCTGTTGCTATGCTTACCAGGTAGGGGAATATGGACTGCTGTTTAAGCAGCAGTTCACAGTGATGTTCTAGCCTTTGAAGCCCTGCTCTGCTGTGAACTTTGTTTGCCCTTCCTACTCTAAGCACCTCATTCAGTAGCATTCGAGGGTCCTGTTATCATCTACTCTTTCCCTCTATCTATGCCAGAAAAAGAGTGTAGAAGCAAGTAGCCATGCCTCAGTCATGGTGGAGTGCTTGAATTGTGGAACTGGTCTTCTAAATTGAGTTTGATTCAGGCCTCAGTCTGTAGGGGAAACTTGTGCCTCATTGATGCTGCAGTCTCCTTTCAAGACTTTCCAGAAGTATGTTTCACTTCTTGCTAAGATCCTCAGGCTCAGGGACTCACAACATCTTGATGTTCAACTGTAAATTGTGTCATGAGTAATTTCTTACAAATTATAAGGCAATAAAAATTGTGAACAATTTACTTTTAGATATTATGCATGTGTGTGTATGCGCACATGCGCTTGATCACTTCAGTCATGTCCGACTCTTTGTGATCCCCTGGACTGAAGCTCACTAGGCTCCTCTGTCCATGAGATTCTCCAGGCAAGAATACTGGAGTGGGCTGCTGTGTCCTCCTCCAGGGGATCTTCCCCACCCAGGGATCAAACCCGCATCTCCTGCATTACAGGCAGATTCTTTACTGCTGAGCCACCAGGAAAGCCCTTTAGATATCATATCAGATTTCAGTAGTATAATCATACTTTTCTTAAATAGGAAGTGGAGTGCATGGGGCAGTTACAGCCAGCTGATCAGGAAGTACATGACCACATGCATCTGCCTGCTTGTACGAATGTACTGCTACTGTGTGTCAGAGTGTAGAGAAGTGGTGTGCTTCTCCATTCCACTGGTCAATAAATGGAGTGAGGCCAGTTGCAGTAGTGATGAACCAGAACTGGTCTCCTTGCAATGGGGTTGTTTGGGAGTCTGGCTCAAAGTTTATGATACATTCCATTGCAGTCTACATCTATGCATGATGTAGAGTTAATGATCATCATAAAAAACAGCTCTGAAAATAGTATTTATAAAAATGTTTGCTTTCCAGAATTTAGTTATGACATTTACTTCTATTTTGTCCAGGAAAGTCTTTTGTCATATATTGAATGCTTCTAACAGCCTGTAGAGTACATCTGAGCTTCCTGCTAACCTATAAACCTACCCTGGCTCTACAACTTAGTCAAGAGTTCTTTTGTAAATCTTTTCAATGTGTCCATGCAGAACTTCCTATAATATTTCTATGAATCTTATAATAATCTTTTGAATTGTTAGAACTGCTTTCATGTCCTTCATGTATTCATGATTAACTCTGCATAAAATATGTTGAAAGATAAGAGACCTTTCAGGGAACCAATCTACACCTCATTGGTCATGAAGAATAAGTCACTCCAGCACATAACACCTTTGGCTATAGAATAGGGGTTTCAGGATCAAGCTATTTAAAATGGTATCCTTCGGGCATTAGGGGTTTCAGTGAGCTGTTAAATTTACATTGCCATTTTTCTTTAGAAGGCAAAAGAATTTTTTTTAAAGTATGATGATAAATTTTAAAAAAGGCTCACAGAAATGTAAAATGTATCACTGTAATTTTTCCTTCCTCTGAAATGATAATAGCTTCAATGGACCATTATCATCCAAGGGAAAATAAATGAGACTCCACCTGTCTATGACTGTTTAGGGCTTAGTTACATTAATACATTACGTATATCACTGAAGTACCATATCATAACATCCCTTGCATGAAGACAACTGTCTGAGGTATAAATATTTACTTAGAGAGTCACTGATGTAAAGTGTCATTACCACATTAGCAGCACTGATATTATGTCCCTGTGTGGTCAGTCAATGACTGCTTAATCTCTGAACTCACTTTGACTTTTCAGGCCTGGATTACCGACCCTATAAATTGTTATGCCTATTTCTGAATTGTTTGAATATGTTGCATTAAATTGATTTTTGATTCAATCATGTATATGGACATTAGGAAATAGAGACAAGAGTCATTCCGAGGTACTGGAGTTATGGAGTGAATTACTGTGTAATTTTAATAACTACCTGACATAAATATACATGTGATTAATTATTTTAACCTAGTGTGGCCAATTTCAAAATCCAACAGAGCTTATATAGAAAATATGTATGGTATCATGTAAAATCAATATTTACTGATGTGATAAACAGAGTAATATGTAAGAACAAGAATATAAATAGATATTAACATCACTTCCAACTCTGATCTTTTGATACTAACATCCTAAAGCTCCAAGCTGTAACTCAGAAGGTAGCTACCCACTTAAAAGAGACAGAGAAATGATGGATTCAAAAGGTTTGACACAGGTGCAGCAAAGGTCAGGGATAGGCAGCAGCACAGACACATTTACTAACTTACACTGGAACCTATTTGTAAAAAAGTCACATCTTATTTGTTTACTGTCTGTTCATTAAATATATAGGATATAATTTGGAAGAGCTAAGTGCTCATTCAGGAGAAACCATGACATCATTTTTACATCATTGTAGACTCAGGATGGGAACTGAGGAAAGCCAAAAGAACTGTATTTGCCTCTCTTCAAATCTGTTCCTAGATTATAGGAACCATAATCATTTTCTACTTGGTAAAGAATGAATGCTACTAGATGGCCAACAGGCACATGAAAAGATGCTCAACAGAGAAATGCAAATTATCATGGAAATGCAAATCAAAACTCCAGTGAAACATCACCTCATACTGGCCAGAATGGTTATCATCAAAAAGAACACACATAACAAATGTTGAGGATACGGAGAAAAGGAGACCACTGTGCACTGCTGGTAGGAATGCAAATTGGTGCAGTCACTGTGGAAAACAGTATGGAGGGTTCTCAAAAAGCTGAAAACAGAAATACCATGCGACTCAGCAATTCTACTTCTGGTATTCATCCAAAACCAAAACCACTAATGTTCACAGCAGCATTATTTAAATTCCCTAGACATGGAAGAAACCTAAGTAACCATCAGCAGATTAATGGATAAATAAGATGATGTGACACACACACACAATGGAATATTTCTCAGCCATAAACAAGAAAGAAATTTTGCCATTTGCAGCAACACGGATGGATATGGAGGGCATTATGCTAAGTGAAACGTCAGACAAAGAGAGACAAATGCTTTTTGTTAGAGATTTTATGTGGAATCTGAAAAAATACCATAAACAAATGAATAAAACAACAGAAAAAGCAGGCTCACAGATACAGAGAACAAACTACTGGTTACCATAAGAGACAGAAAGCAGGGGCAAACTAGGGAAACCAAGAAAAAACAGGCTATTATGGGATTATATGATTTCATGCAATTAAAGCTTTTGAAGATTGCAAAGCACTACACAATTTAAAGAACATTTCACTCAATTAAAAAAAAAAAAGAATGACTGCTACTAGATTATTTCTCTAGTGGTCATAGGATACAATATTTATAGGAATCCAGGGAAGTGCAAAACAAAAATAACACACTGTTAATATTGGTGATGAAGCTTGAGCTTTGCTAGGTCCTGTACTAAGTACTTTATTTAATTAAATGCTGCATTCACATAACCCTAATCAAAATACTTGCATCATAACTATTCTTATCACTATTTTCATGTTTGAGGGGGTCAGTGAGGCAAAGTAACTTGCACAATGTTACAGAGTTAGTAAGTGTGCTGGAGCTAGAATTTGAACTCAGGTCCACCAGACTCCAAAGTTTGTGTTCTTTCAACTTTGTTCTAATTGGGTAAGGAATCTAAGTACTTTAGGGATATTTAATCCCCATTAACCTTCATTTAAACTAAAACTTTTACTTTGAGTAGTGAAGACTTGGCATGACCTAATGAGACACAGAACCTTTTCAAAGCTTTCCAAAGTAAAAACAACTCCAGGATAGGGCACTGCAACAATATATGAATTCTGATTCCCTGTTTTCTTCTCTTGCCCTTTCTTTCTAAGTGTTGGAGCTCCTCTGAGGGATCTGTGATGTTTATTTCAGGCCTTAGCTCTACAGACTTGTTTACTTTAATTAAAATTTCCCCCAAAAAGTACTTCTCTGCACTTACTTTTGTGTATTTCTTGGGAAACTTCACACTGCAAAGGAGAGGCAGGGCATAGCTTTTAGGCAATGTTGATTGAGTAGCTTAAATGGTACCACTAATGACCTGGTTTCTCTCATTCTTTGCTAGCTTTTGGAAATGTCACCCTTGGGCTACCTACCCCTGCCAGATGTGGCCCCTCTAGGTTCTCTTTTCACTGATCTAAAGTTCACATTCTCACTTCATACCTTCTAAGCAAAGGAAATTATCTCTCTGGAAGAAGGAAGGGTCAATGTTTTTCTATCTGTCACTCCACCAAATACTTCCTTTATGTATCACTGGTTCACTGGAACTACATAGCTGACTAGAGACCAGTGAAAGAAAAGAAAATTTTAACTTGCATACCTAAGAAGTTTACATGGACAGTTTTCCATTCTAATACGCCAACAGTTTGCCATTTCAATCATTAAAACTGACTTTCATGTCATAATGTCAGCTGAAGTTCTTTCAGCTCGAAAATGAAATAAGAAAAAGTGACTGTTGTGCCTTTTAAAACACTATCTTTCTAGCTTGATGTTTAGAGCTAAGCTTTCTCCCAATTGGTAGACTCAATTATTTTCTAAATACTTCCATTAAAAAAATATCTTTCTCATCTCACTCCTAATTTTCTATCTTGAAATAAACCTTTGAAGTAATCAAAATTACTCACTACCAACATGCATTTTTAAATAAATGATGGCGAGATATTACGAAGAAATAAAGTCTAAAAACAGCAGCAAACTTGACTTTCAGAGGTCAAGATCTGAGTCATTTTTATCATGCTTGGTTAAAACCTTGCCTCAAATGGAAAGAATTTCATATTTTTTCCTTAAGCTATGCCATATGATTTTTGTTTTGTTTTACTTAGATATAGCTGAAAGGAGCAAATAATCATAGAGAGATTCCATTACCATCTTTACCACCTGCTCACTCATGAATAATTTAAACCAGGCCAACTATGCAAGACCTACTTTTTTTACTCTCTTTTTTTCCCCCACATAGGTACATGCTGTGTTGTAATGCTCTGGAAAATGTAATTTACTTTCCAAAATAAAGTAAACTGAAATTGGAAAAATTGTATAAAAAATAAAATTCTATGAATGTAACAGTTTTCTTCATCTAATGGGTTCTGGATAATTTACTGGCATTGATTAATAAAACCTAATCAGGGAAGCAGTGGTCATTATTCAACTCATTTAACTAATTGGCAAAGATATATAGCTTGAAAATTGTCACCTTGCAGAAAAAAAATATATATATAAATAAGGAACTACAGATACATGATCTTTATTCTAATTATCATATTAAACTCTCTCTTTATGTTTTGTCATGATCCTCAAACACTAATTATGAACATAATGAAAAAGAGAAAACAGATTATTTGTACAAAATCCATTTGGAGGAAAATGTTTTAAGTCTTGTAGTTACCTACAAATCTTTAATTCTTTTGCAATCAATCACTTATAAGTTTTAAGTACATTTCTGCATGGAAAGTGCCCTTCACTTGCTTATTTAAATTTTGGAATTTTACTATTGTCTAACTCAGGGACAGTACAGTCTGAGTTATGGCTTTTCCATCTATTTTTCTAAGTAAAGTTTCACTGAAACACAGCCATGTTCATTCATTTACATAGACTGAAGCTGCCTGCTCACTGCAGAACCAGAATAGAGTAGTTGTGACAGAAACCATGGGGTCCACAAACCTAAAGTACTTACTATCATGCTCATTAAGAAAAGATGGCAGACCTATGACCTAATTTCCCTCCAACATTTCACTTAAGAAACAGAAAGAATTTACTTTGAAACATACTTTCATTATGAACCTTTCTGACATTTCAATTTGAGAATTGTATTTTAGGGTACACAGCCCTCTATCTTAATGTGCTAAAAAATAACCTGAAAAGGTCTTTATAAAAACAATATCTAAAAGTAAAATAATACTTAGCACCATTTTTATAGTGACTTTTTTTTTTTTTTTTTTAAATTAGCTATCAGGAGGCTTCAAATGCTAACAATACTAACTGGGAAAGCTGAACTTGGCAATGACATGGAGGTGAATGGATCAAAAGGAGAATCTGGCACAAGAAGTAACAAACTAGAACCAGATCTCCATTTTGAGCCAAAACTGCTTTCAGACAAACAATTTAAAATGAACCCTGAAAACCTGGTCTTAGTGCAAGACACTCCACGTTTCCTTTATTCTCCCCTAACGCGTTCTTTCTTTTTGGAAAAGCATACACTAGCTACAAGGAAACAGATGCATACATGAAAGAACAATGGCTTAAAATTTGAAAGTGAAAGAGTGAAAGTATTAGTTGCTCAGTCATGTCTGATTCTTTGAGACCCCTTGGACCCCAGCAGGCTCCTCTGTCCATGGAATTCTCCAGGCAAGAATACTGGAGTGGGTTGCCACTGCTTTTTCCAGGGGATCTTCCCGACCCAGGGATCGAACTCCCATTTTCCACATTGAAGGCATATTCTTTACCATATGAGACACCAGGGAAGACCAGGATAATGATCTAGGAGACCTAGTTTCTGTTCCTGAATCTGTCCCTACTTTTAAAATGATCAGAGTTGTTCAGGCTTTTTTTCTTTATTTTTTTGAATAGAATGTAATTTTTCTAAGTTAGTTTTTTTGGGTTTTGTTTGCTGCATAGTGTTCCACAGAGCTCATTATGTGTTCCATAACTCAGAGGTGATGAGTTTATGGAGAGTGGTGAAAAGAGGTGATCCTCCAGAGTCTTGATTTTGTTTGTTTTGTAAATATTTGTATTCCATATGTTTTATTGGAAGGTTGGGGGAGTCTGTTTCTAATGAAGTTTGAAAATCTTTGGCTATGTAATTTCAGTCTCTTATAATCTTAAAGTTGCCATTTGAGTTAGTTCAAATGACTCAAAGGAGGTAGTAAAATTATCTCTAACAAAAACATCCATAAATTGTTCAAAAAATAAATTATAAAGTTAAAGGAATTCATAGTTAATCATGTAAATCATTTGGAGTAGTTTTCCTAATTTACTTCTAATAAATCTAGACCTTTTTCTTTTAATTAATGTTTTGTACTATAATAAAAAATATAATCTGTTCCTATTTTGGCAAACAGAAGAAAGATTTAAACATAAACCCTATCAGCTTAACAATAAGATTTGATTTTTGGAGACTTTTTCTTGTGTATTTCCTTAAGCATTTTAAACATAAGTTATATAGCACATAAACTTTTATGTCATGTTTTAAAACTTATTTATCTTTTTATTTATTTATTTATTTTTTTGGCTGCACTGCATGGCTTGTGAGATCTTAGTTCTCTAACCAGGGATTAAAGCCAAACTCTTGGCAGTGAGTGCTTAGAGTCCTAACCACTAGACTGCCAGGGACTCCCCAAAACTTATTTATCATTTTCACTTTTTCTTATTACTATTCTACTTTATAACCATGATTTTAATGGTTGTGTTTCATTTTATAAATCTTGCCTCTTATGGTTAAGTGTTTAGCTAAACTAATTAAGTTGCTTCCTCTTTTGTGGTACAATGAAAAATTTTATATAAATAGCCTTTTTCATAATTAACATTATTTACTTTTAGTTTTTCAGTAATGGAAGCATTGAGTCCAGGAGGATGAATATGTGACCAAACTCTTTTCTATAGATGATGTAATGATATACACAGACATGATGTGTGAAAATTTCCCTTCTGAAGTCAATACTTTCTTGATCACTTTTGGTAACAAGGGTCTCAGGGTAGAAAGTACAATAGGAAGATGCTCAAGTAGCAGTTATAGGTTTGGAAGCAGAAAGAAAGCCAGTTTCCTTAGAAGTTATTATTACTTTCCATTCTATAACAGGATCTTTTTCACTGACTTCTTATTTTTAAACATTCTCTTTTTATACTAGAATTTCATTCATCCTGTTAAATCTTCAGCCTATTTGATTCTGGGGCAACAACTTGTCTCTGTTAATCAAGAAGAAGAATTGGATATATTGGGATATCCTACATGATTAGAATAAACAAGAAAATAGACTAGTGGTAAAAAAATCAGTTAAGCTGCTACTTTCCTATATCAATTGTTCAGGTTCCTTTAAAATTAATATGCTTTCTAATACATTATTTTGCATGTATATTTTATATTAATTTACTTAAATATGTATATAATAAGCACTTTCTATTAATGTAAATAAGATTAGTTTCATTAAATTATATGTAGTATATATAAATAATATGATAAAATATACACTGCAATTAATTGAACATCACTAACCCATGGAGTTATGCCTATAAGGCACTAAGATGTGCTCAGTTGTTGATGTGCTCCTATAAAATGTAGGCAGAATCACAGCTCCCAATTTCCCTCCACAGAGAAAAATATAGAAGGTAGTTTTCCCAGAATGGCACCCCACTCCAGTATTCTTGCCTGGAAAATCCCATGGACGGAGGAGCCTGGTAGGCTGCAGTCCATGGGGTCGCTAAGAGTAGGACACAACTGAGCGACTTCACTTTCACTTTCCACTTTCATGCATTGGAGGAGGAAATAGCAACCCACTCCAGTGTTCTTGCCTGGAGAATCTCAGGGATGGGGGAGCCTGGTGGGCTGCCGTCTCTGGGGTTGCACAGAGTTGGACACGACTGAAGCGACTTGGCAGCAGTAGCAGCAGTTTCCCCAGATGCTGGTGAAATCCCTTAATCACCTTTAAGCATACATCCAACACACTGGCCTAGTTACCTGAAATCTCTCTACACAGGACTTAGTAGAGATTGTAATAATTATGACAAGAGAAATGTAAGACTTTTTTACTTTTATCTGATTTTCATAGCATACCACTGCTGAACTATTAGAGCTTTCTGGAAGCTGTACTGCTGTATTATTTTAAACAACTATAATAAATTCCAAAAGAAGGTATTTTATTCATCAACTGTGAGAGCCTATGCATAAAACAAATACAAGGTCAATTTATTTTATTTCTGCTTACTTCATAATATCCTTCTTATTAAGCTTTTTTCCCTTTCTATCTTTTAAATGTTATAATGTAATTGATTGAGGTATTTATAGTATCTATACTTCGTGACTTTTAAGAAACCAGAGGTCAAAAAGTCTAATGAGGTCACACTATATATATATATACATACATATATTTGAAATTCAGTTTCTACAATATTTAGTCCCAATCTCTAGTTTCAGTGATTTCCCTAGTTCTTCTTTTCTCTATGTAATTTAAACAGTTGTTGCTGCTGCTGCTGCTAAGTCGCTTCAGTCGTGTCTGACTCTGTGCAACCCCATAGACGGCAGCCCACCAGGCTCCCCTATCCCTGGGATTCTCCAGGCAAGAACACTAGAGTGGGTTAAACAGTTGGTGGGTACAGCAGTTGTTGGGGTACAGCAAATTCAAGTTTTGGGTTTTGGAACTTCCCAAATTTTTCCTTGTGGAACCATTCATGGTGGGTTGAATTCGTGGATGCAGAGCCCACGGATATGGAGGAATGATTGTATATATACTTTAACTGAAAAGGACTATTTTCTAGTGTGTCTGTATCTAGAAAGGTGATAGTTTGATTACAATAAGCAATATAGACAAACCAGGTATATCATGCTAAACCGATTTCTCAGGTAAGAAATTCTTGCATTACAGCCCCTTCAAGACCTTTTTTTTTTTTTATCTTGCAGCTAGTGAATTGGTCTGTGTTTACAAGGAGGTATGGTCAAGATCGGAGAAGGCAATGGCACCCCACTCCAGTACTCTTGCCTGGAAAATCCCATGGACGGAGGAGCCTGGTAGGCTGCAGTCCATGGGGTCGCGAAGAGTCAGCCAGGGCTGAGCAACTTCACTTTCACTTTTCACATTCATGCACTGGAGAAGGAAATGGCAACCCACTCCAGTGTTCTTGCCTGGAGAATCCCAGGGACGGGGGAGCCTGGTGGGCTGCCGTCCATGGGGTCGCTAGGAGTCGGACACGACTGAAGTGACTTAGCAGATGGTCAAGATCAAAAGGTCTCAGACTAGGGAGAAAGGAGGGAGCAATCTACATATTTGCTCTTAACCATTCCTTTCCTACTGTTTCTTTCCAAAGTAGAGATAAATCTTCAAACAATTGGAAATAAAAAATATATTCATCTATGCAATGAATATTAGCATCTAATAAATGCCATGCAATAAAGGGAAAATAATTCAAGTACTAAAATATAAATATTCCCTGGTATAGTAATACCTCTTTATAAGTATTAAAAATAGGAAATATAAATTTATTTGTATGTCTTTTTAGAATAGGGTTGCCAAATAAAACACAGAACATCCAGTTAAATTTGAATTTTAGATAAACAACCAATTTCATTATTTGGTCTTATATTTTATCTGGCAGAGGCTTCCCTAGTGGCTCAGTGGTAAAGAATTTGCCTGAAATTCAAGACACACTGGTTTGATCCCTGGGTCAGGAAGATCCCCTGGAGAAAGAAATGGTAACCTCCACCAGTATTCTTGCCTGGAAAATCCCATGGACAAAGGAGCCTGGCAGGCTACAGCTGCAAAAAGAGTTGAACACGACTTAGTGATTGAACAGTTTTATCTGACAACCTTAACTGGAAATCCAGTTTATCTGCTAAGTTTGGCAGTCCTATTTTAGGGTCTTACATCAGAGGTAGTATAGCTCAATGACAAGTGTTAACTGAAGCCAAACTGTTTGGATTGACTTTGCTAACTACTTAGGGTAATAATTTACTGTTTCTGGGCTTCAGCTCCTTACCTGTAAAATGAGAGGTTTTATGAGGATAAATGAGAAAATAAATGAAGTCCAAGCATACACCGTAAGTCGCAATGATAGATTTTCTATGATAGATTCTAGAGGATTTGCTGTCATAGAATTTTTTATTAGTTGTTCCATTGAACATTAATGAGTACTTAGAACATATAGGATGTGCTGAATAAAGATACAGAGGAAAAAGGACTACATGCAAAGTTAACTGGCTTGTGAACACTCTAATTTTTCTACTTCTACTTATAAATAGAAAAATTTTACTTTGATAAAGCTAACTGGATTTTATATTTGTATATCATAAAGCAGAAATATATTAATTGTACATTGTCAGAACCAAATAAATATTAAGCACCACTTTTTTGAGTTCAGCAAATGTTTGCCTTGCCTATGTCACCTAAAAAAATAAGAGATAAAGGGTCATAACTCTCATAACCAAGCCTATGACATAATCTGCTCATATTTAATTGAATATTTTAACATTAACATGATACATAAAAATCTATACTTCTAAATGGCATACAATCTTTAGACTGTAAGCAAGAATGTAAAAAAGAGTAATCAAGGTTAATCAGCAAAATATATCTGACTGCTGATAAAAAAATGCATGAATTCCTATTACCTTCTAAAATATACTTCTTAAACATATGAACAAAAAAAAATCTTTTCAGGAAAGTTTTTCTTCTCTAACACAGAAAATTAATGAATTTCCTGTCCAACATTTTCTTAAATATGCTTAGTGATAATACTAAAAGATTTAGTTCAGTTCTTAAATATCAGTTGTTTGATATTCATCAATATCAGTATTTATCAATATCAGTATTGATATTTTATTAACCAGTTGTTTCTTAAATATCAGAAAAAAAAACTATGGCACTTCCTGGTATATTTTAATTGTGAGAGTGAAATATTAGACTTTTTTTCTACAGCATAAATTACCTCCTACTTTACTCTTCTTACTAATTGCAATAATGCTTTTAATTTCTGAGGACTTTAAAATAGTGACTGAAGAATTAGATTTCATGGTAATTATTCTCTCAATAGAATAATGGATAAATAGATTAACTATAGGCTTCCCTAGTGGCTCAGTGATAAAGAATCTGTCTGCCAATGCAGGGGATGCAGGTTTGATCCCTGGTTTGTGAAGATCTCCTGGAGAAGGAAATGGCAACCCACTCCAGTATTCTTGCTTGGGAAATTTCAATGGACAGAGGAGCCTGGTGGGCTACAGTACATGGGGTTGCAAAAGAGTTGGACATGACTTTCTGACCAAACAACAACAGCAGATTAAAAACACATTGTATAAAATATATAATCCAAGCAATAGTCAGTCATTTGAAGTGTATGAATAATTGTAATTGACTACATCTACATATTTTGTTATGCAAAAATGTAAATATCTGTGTTTTAGTGCTTTTGGCCAATAGTTTCATTGCATGTCTACAGCTATCAGTGGGGATATAAAATATCTGGTTATCATTTTTAATAAGTAAAATTCATAAAATTTATCTCTGTTTGATGTTTTGACATTTGCCAGAGTAGAGGTATATGCTTATTTGGGGAGATACTTAAGCTAAAGTCAACTGAAGTAAAGAACTTGTGATTCTGTGCTTGTGTGTGTGTGAATGTGTATAAGGTTTTCCTTTCAAATAAGTCTGGCCTATATTGAAAATTTTCTTCGAAGTTTCAGGCACAAAATCTGATATACCAAAATGGTTATAATTCTAATTAGACATGGGGTTGCCAGGTGTTCAGATTGTCATAAATCCTCCCAGGATACAATATTCTCTGAAGTGTTTTGATTTCGTGGCAATGTTAAAACATGATATGTTCAGAAGCATGTTTCCTACTCCATTTTCAAAGCATACATTTTGGTTTTTCATAGTTCTATTTTCTATTCTCAGACAGGCAGTATACAATTCCCAATGTCCTTCAGGCTCTAATCATTGTTTTATTTAAGCATTTATTTTATTCTCATTGGGTATTATTCCTTCTGTATTGACAACTTGTGTTAACTATTTTTATTGAAAACACATGATGAACAAATATCGCAATGTCATTAGGTAGACTGAAGGAAAAATGGATTGATGAGTAGCATTTACAGGCCTCTGAAAAAAGCCCCAGCTAAGTTACAACATAGATTTTCTATGATGGATTCCAGAGAATTTGCTGTTAGAGAATTTTTTATCAGTTGTTCTACTGAACATAAAATATATAATGGGAGTAAATTTTCTCAACTGGATATGCTTTTCTTCCCTTTCTTTTTCAATTGTCTTTCTTTTCTCTTTGTCTCAAATGAGGCCTTTTTAGAAAAGTTCCAGAAATAATGGCATAACAAGAAGGGATACTCAAGCTCCTGAATAATGGAACACATATCTTTGTGATTTCCCTGCTGTATGCTTATAGCTTGATTTCACAGATTATAAGGCATTGCTCAATTTCACCCCATCACAAAAGTCACCTCTGGCTACTCCTCATTTCTGTGAATCAGACCTTTTTCTTTCTCTACTTTTAAATATCAAAATAAGCATGCATTCAAAGCATGCTGTTGCATTTGATTTGCAGTAATGACTGCCAATGTAGCTAAGGAATGCAGTGAGCATCAACTCCGAAACATGATCCTCCCTTTAAATTTGGGAAGCATCATGCTTTTCTCAAAGAATATGATTCTTTGACCTGCCACGTACTACTAGGCTAGCATTTACATCTTTTTAAGCTTAATATGAATTTTCCATGTATTTTTGAAAACTTTCCCCTTAATTCATTACAGTTTCATTCTAAGGACAAGTGAGAATGTACTTCAGTGTATGTTCCTAGATTGAATCTCACATTCTATTATGAAATAGGAGAGTTTAAATAACAAGGCTCTTAGTTGGAGGATAATTTAAAACAAGACTGGAAAAGACCATTTGGAATAATTTTTCCTCTTCTGTGTGTGATTTTTACTCTAATATCTGAATTTTTAAATTGAAGGATAATTGCTTTACAGAATTTTGTTGTTTTCTGTCAAACCTCAACGTGAATCAACCATAGGTATACATATATCCCCTCCCATTTGAACCTCCTTCCTGTCTCCGGCCCCATTCCACCCCTCTAGGTTGATACAGAGCCCGTCTGAGTTTCCTGAGCCATACAGCAAATTCCCATTGGCTATCTATTTTACATATGGTAATATAAGTTTCCATGTTACTCTTTCCATACATTTCACCCTCTCCTCCCCTCTCCCCATGTCCATATGTCTATTCTCTCTCTGTTTCTCCATTGTTGCCCTGTAAATAAATTCCTTAGAACCATTTTTCTAGATTCCATATATATGTGTTCAGTTCAGTTCAGTCGCTCAGTCGTGTCCGACTCTTTGTGACCCCATGAATCGCAGCACACCAGGCCTCCCTGCCCATCACCAACTCCCGGAGTTCACTCAAACTCACGTCCATTGAGTCGGTGATGCCATCCAGCCATCTCATCCTCTGTCGTCCCCTTCTCCTCCTGCCCCAAATCCCTCCCAGCATCAGAGTCTTTTCCAATGAGTCAACTCTTCGCATGAGATGGCCCAAGTATTGGAGTTTCAGCTTTAGCATCATTCCTTTCAAAGAATACCCAGGGCTGATCTCCTTCAGAATGGACTGGTTGGATTTCCTTGCAGTGTTAAGATATTTATCTTTCTCTTTCTGATTTACTTCACTCTGTATAATAGGTTATAGGTTCATCCACCTTATTAGAACTGACTCAAATGCATTCCTTTTTATGGCTGAGTAATATTCATTGCGATTTTTTGAACTTTTGGTAGACCCCCCAAAATCTACACCTATTAGCCTATGAAAAGATGTATAATATCATTCATAGAGCCTGAACTGTTAAAACATATTCAATTTAATTCCAACTAGTGAAGTAAAAAATATCATTATTTTCAGTTTCATTTATTTTAATAATTGCAGGACAGTTAAAAATCCTATATTACTTAAAAGGTTATGCTTTCCCCTTTTAAGTAGTTATTCCCAAATTTGCTAGTTTAAATACCAGCTCATTTTTTGTGTGTGCTGTGCTGAGTTGCTCAGTCATGTTGACTCTTTGTGACCACATGGACTCCAGCATGCCAGGCTCCTCTGTCCATGGAGATTCTCCAGACAAAAATACTGGAGTGAGTTGCCATGCCCTCCTCCAGGGGAACTTCCCAACCCAGGGATCAAACATTTCAGGTCTCTAACATTTCAGGCAGATTCTTTATCAGCTGAGCTACCAGGGAAGCATATGTATGTTTTTTAAATAAAATATACAGTGTATATCTTCTGGGAATTTAAAAATATTTATTGAAATCACAGTGTGGGGTTGCAGATGCGACTGAGCAATTAGCACTTTCACTTTCATTGTACTCTCATTCCTCTTTTCATTTATAAGATGAATAATAAACTCAGCTCACAGACATCTAAGCCCGGCTAATCAGTCAAAAAGGTTTTATTACCAAGCATATCTGTGCCCAATTGTGTCTTAGACCCTACACGGGCTTAGGAAAATAACCAGGGGCATTGCCCACCATCTCAAAGCACTTATAATTTAATAAGTAGTTAACATTTATTGAAAACTGGAGTAGTTATATGAATTCAGACAAAGCTGACTTCAGAACAAGGAAGATTATCAGGGATAAATAGAGCATTCAATAATGATAAAGGAGTAAATTCTCCAAGAAAACATCACAATCCTAAACATGTATGCACCTAACCAAAGAGCAAATATATAAAGCAAAAAGTAACAGAAGGGAAAGGAGAAATAAGCAATCCACTCTTAGACACTCCAAAACTCCTTTGCCAATAATTGAGTAATCAAGCAGACATAAGGCCAGTAAAGACATACTTGGCCTAAATAGCACCATCAATCAATCTGACCTAATTGACATTTATAGACTACTCCATCCAACAACAGTAGAATACACATTCTTCTCAAGCTTGCAAGAATATTATCCAATATAGATCAAACTGTGGACTATATAAAACACCCTTCAGCAAATTTAAAGTTACAAAAAACATGCAAAATATGTTCTCAGACTACAGTAAAATTAAACTTTTTTTTGTAGTTCTTTTATTTATTTATTTATTTTTTACAGTGTTGCATTGGTTTATGCCATACTACAATGTGAATCAGCCATAATCATACATATATCCCTTCCCTCTTGAGCCTCCCTCCCATTCCCTCATCCTACCTCTCTAGGTCATCATAGAGTGCCAGACTGGGCTCCCTGTGTTACATAGCAACTTCCCATCAGCTGTCTATTTTAAAACACATGATAGTGTATATATGTCAATGATACTTTCTCTATTTGTCCCACCCTCTCCTCCCCTCACCGTGTCCACAAGCCCATTCTCTATATCTGTGTCTCCATTCATTCTCTGCAAATAGGCTCATTAATACTATTTTTCTAGATTCCATATATATGTGTTAATGTTATATTTGCTTTCCACTTTTTAAAAAAATTATTCATTTGTTAATTGAAAGAGAATTGCTTTACAGAATTTTGTTGTTTTCTGTCAAATCTCAACATGAATCAGCCATAGGTATACCTATGTCCCTCCCTCGGGAACCTCCCTCCCATAAAATTAAACTTGAAATTGATAGCAAAATATGGTTGGAAAATCTCTAAATATTTGGACAGTAAACAACACACCACTAAATAATACATATGTCAAAGAAGAATTCTCTAGACAGATTTTAAAATATTTTAAACTGAATGAAAATGAAAATTGAACTTATCAAACTTTGTGGGATTCTTAGTTTAGGGGAAAATTATTGTAATAAATATATATATTTGAAAAGAAAAAAAGATATAAAATTAATAAACTAAAATTACATCTAAGGAAACTAGAAAAATGAAGCCTAACAGAAGAAGAAAAAAATAGAGCAGAAATCAATGACATTGGAAACAGAATAATAATAGAGAAAATCAATGAACTCAAAAGTTGGTTCTTTGAAAAGATTATTAAAATGGATAACTCTCTAACCAAATTAAACAAGAAAAAGAACAGATATAAATTACCAATACCAGAAATGAAGGAGGTGACCTCACTACTGATCACATGGACATTAATAAAAGGATAGTGGAGAAATAATATGAAAAACTTTATCCTAGAAAATTTTATAACTTAGATGAAACTGACCAATTCCTTGAAAGACATAATCTAGTAAAATTCACAGGAGAAACAATCTAAATAGATCTATATTAGTTAAATAAATTGATCAATAATTAATAACCTTCCAAACACAAAAACATCATGTTCAGAAAAACATCCCAATTGTTTATATGAGGCTAGTAATACTCTAATACCAAAACCAGACAAAGACATTATAAGAAAATTACTAATTAATGCCTCTCATGAACACATACAAATGTCACCAAAATTTTAACAAACTGCATCCAACAATATACAAAATGAAAAAGTAGGATTTATTACAGGTATTCAAGGTTGATTCAACATTAGGCAATCAATATAATCCACTATATGTTAGTCACTGAGTCCTGTCTGACTCTTTGCAACCCCATAGACTGTAGCCTGCCAGGCTCCTCTGTCCATGAATTCTCCAGGCAAGAATACTGGAATGGGTAGCCATTCCCTTCACCATGGGATCATCCCAACCCAGGGATTGAAACCAGGTCTCCCACATTGCAGGGAAGTTCTATATTGTCTGAGCCACCAGGAAAGCCCATAATCCACTATATCAGTAGGCTAAAGAAAAATCTATTATTATATTAGTTGTCACAGAAATATCATTTAACAAAATCCAACATCTATCCAAGACAAAAACTCTGACGAAATTAGGAATAGAGAATAGTTTCCTTAACTTGATAAAGAATGTCTACAAAACATCCACAACTAACATATTTTTTGGTAAGAGACTGGACGCCTTCCCCTAAGACTGATAACAAAGTAAGAATGTTCTCTCTCAACACTCTATTTCACACTGTACTGAAAGATCCCTCTAATATAACAGGACAAGAAAAAGAATAAAAAACTATATAGATTGGAAAGGAATAATACAGCACTTATTAACATATGACATGGTTATCTATTTGTTTATGTAGAAATTTTAAAAAACTGACAAAAAATTAGAATAAACAAGTGTAGCAAAGTTGCAGAATACAGGACAATGTATACACTAGTCAGTTGCTTTCGTTTTTAACAGCAAAGAACAATAGGAACTTGCAATTTAACAAAACAGCACAAAAATAAAATAGGTATAAATCTAACAAAATCTGTACATGATCCATATGCAGAAAACTGCAAAACACAGATGAACCAAAGAGCTAAATAAATGGAGAGATATTCTGTGTTCATGTATTAAAAGACTCAATATTGTTAAGATGTCAGTTCCTCTCAACTTGAACAAAGTTGGAGCACTCACAGTAGCCAGTCTCAAGGCTTGCTCTGCTGCTAAGTCGCTTCAGTTGTGTCTGACTCTGTGCGACCCCATAGACGGCAGCCCACCAGGCTCGCCCATCCCTGGGATTCTCCAGGCAAGAACACTGGAGTGGGTTGCCATTTCCTTCTCCAATGCATGAAAGTGAAAAGTGAAAGTGAAGTCACTCAATAAGTGTCCGATTCTTCGTGACCCCATGGACTGCAGCCTACCAGGCTCCTCCGTCCATGGGATTTTACAGGCAAGAGCACTGGAGTGGGTTGCCATTGCCTTCTCCGCAAGGCTTGCTCTAAAGCTACGGTAATTAGAACAATGTATTATTGGTGAAAGAATATACATATACATCAATGAAACAGTATAGAGAGTTTGAAATTACCCACACAAATAGAGTCAATTGATTTTGACAAGGCAAAACACAAGTGCAAAATCCGTGTCACCCTGAATTGCAGGCAATGTCCTTTTCCTTCAGGCTCTGAATATGTGTGACTGATCAACTCCTGTTGATCTCATTTGTCCCATGTCAAGTGTCATGTATTGGGTCACCCCCATAATTTAGGGTAGGAATCCCTCTCTCTTATCAGTGCAGTGAAAATGCAATGCTTAAATTGGTACCACACTAATGTTCAGTTCAGTTCAGTCACTCAGTCGTGTCTGACTCTTTAGGACCCCATGGACTGCAGCACGCCAGGCCTCCCTGTCCATCACCAACTCCTGGAGTTTAATCATACTCATGCCCATTGAGTCGGTGATGCCATCCAACCATCTCATTCTCTGTTGTCCCCTTCTCCTCCTGCCTTCAATCTTTCCCAGCATCGGGGTCTTTTCAAATGAGTCAGCTCTTCCCGTCAGGAGGCCAAAGTATTGGAATTTCAGCTTTAACATCAGTCCTTCCAATGAATATTCAGGACTGACTGATCTTTAGGATGGACTGGTTGGATCTCCTTGCAGTCCAAGGGACTCTCAAGAGTCTTCTCCAACACCACAGTTCAAAAGCATCAATTCTTCGGTGCTCATCTTTCTTTATAGTCCAACTCTCACATCCATACATGACCACTGGAAAAACCATAGCCTTGACTAGATGGACCTTTGTTGGCAAAGTAATGTCTCTGCTACATTAATATAAGATGTTAAAAATTAGATAAACTGGATGTGGGATATATGGTAACTCTGTAGTATACTTTCAACTTGTCTGTAAATCTAAAACTATTCTAAAATAGGAAGCTGACTGAAAAAAATAAAAGCACTTCAACATCTTTCTCAATATTTTGCAACCACATTTCCTAAATTGCCTGGGGTCACACGGCTAATAAACGCAAGTGTTGGGATTTACATTCAGACTATCCAGGCCCATGTGAGAGACAATGATGCTTATTGATCAAGAGGACAAACTTTGGAGCTGGACTTCATGGATATAAATTCTGACACCTCCAGTTATGTGATGTGTAATTTCAGAAAGGTTAGGAAAACTCCCTGTTCTTTGGTTTCCTGTCTGAAAAATGGTTACACCTATCTCATGGGATTAAATGAGTTGAATCAAACAAAATGCTGTGCATTACCTGACATGGAATAAACAATAAATGTCAGTTATAATCATTATTGAATAAACAAAATAGAATGAACAAACCAAAGCACAAAAGGGAGTTCCACATCCAAGGGAACAGTCTTGAGTTGCAAAGGATGGTTTTAAACTAAATCTAAGTGACTCTCTGTTGTACAGACAGTGCTGTTGTCCATCATTATCACCCATATTGAAGCCATCAGAAAAGCTGCCTATTAGATACAGTCAACTGAAACAACTTACGTTTGGGTATTACATGTGTTAGAGGACAAAAAGTCCTTGTGTTCATCTGTCACTAAATAGACACTTTAAGATAAGTAAGTCATTTAACTTTTCTGAACTTCATTTTATACTTCAGTAAAATGAAAAAAAAAGCGTGTTAGAATAAGTGTTACTGGGTAAAGAGTTCAAAGCCTGGAGTCACACTTGCTCTGTTTGCAGGCCAGGTGCCATGGTTTCTGACTAGGTAACTTTGGTAAAGTTACTGAAATCATTAAAAAAAAAAATCACTTTTGGCTTTGCTGAACCTCTCAATTGTTTTGTTCTTTCTATTTAATTAATTACTACTCTTAGCTATATCATATCTTTTCTTTTGGTTTGATTTTATCTCATTTTTTAAACCAAAATTAGTAATTAATTTCTTTTTTCTATTAAATGTATCTGTTACGCTTTCTTCTAATTTAATTTTTTTCTATGAGATGTATCTAAGTTACACAATTTATTCTAAAAATAATATTAGCTGCATCAGATAATTTTCAATATAAAATATTGATTTTATTTTGTTCTAAATATTGTAGGACATTCATTTTATCATTTTTGATGGAAATATTAACCATTGAGAAGTGTTCTCTTTAATTTCAAAAAATAGATTTTGGGGAAATATTTTATTCATTGGAACTGGATAACACAATTTGTATGATAAGGACTGACTGATGTTTGTTGAGATATGTTTTGTGACTTTATATATGACTTATTTTAATGAATAATCCACACTTAGTTACTGTTATGGAGAAGGCAATGGCACCCCACTCCAGCACTCTTGCTTGGAAAATTCCATGGATGGAGGAGCCTGTTAGGCTGCAATCCATGGGGTCTCGAAGAGTTGGACACGACTGAGCGACTTCACTTTCACTTTTCACCTTCATGGAGAAGGAAATGGCAGTCCACTCCAGTGTTCTTGGCTTGAGAATCCCAGGGACGGGGGAGCCTGGTGGGCTGGCGTCTATGGGGTCGCACAGAGTTGGACACGACTGAAGTGACTTAGCATAGCATAGTTACTGTTAAAATTCCTCCATGCATGCTCATCTGAAAGTCTGAAGCTAATTACCATTACTGTTCTTCATCTGATCAAAACAAGTGCATTTTAACTGTAATCACAGCTCTCCATTTTTGATGTTATGAAGGCACAGTATTTAATTCTTACATTGAAACATTCCCACATTAGCCATTATTATTGTTGTTGTTATTTTACATTGAGTTTCTATTTAGATTTAACAGTTTCTTAGTCCATCACTATTTCTTGGGGTCCACACTTTTCTAAATCACACCTTTGTTTTAAGTTTCCCTCTTGGTTCACTTTTCATCATAGTGAAATAAACTTTTTACTGCACACTGTTATTGTTGGTGAAAACCTTGCTGTTAGCCAAATTGCTGATTATTTGTAATTTAAAAATTCTTGTTGTCTTGAAGAATGTTTTTTTCTGGGATCTTTTAAAGTTTTTCTATGATGTATATTAGTACAAACTCACGACTGAGCGACTTCCCTTTCACTTTTCACTTTCATGCATTGGAGAAGGAAATGGCAACCCACTCCAGTGTTCTTGCCTGGAGAATCCCAGGGACGGGCAAGCCTGGTGGGCTGCCATCTATGGGGTCACACGGAGTCAGACACGACTGAAGTGACTTAGCAGCAGCAGCATGGTGTGTATGTGTGTGTGTGTGTGTGTGTGTGTGTGTGTGTATTTATAGGAGCCCAACTCAGGCCTTGTTGGGCTAAAATATATACACGAGATATATCTCTTAATAGGCATTATCTCTTTGAATGCTGCCTGTTCTCCATTTTTTCTAGTTTTTCCTCTAGAATTAATCCTTATTGAGTTAAAGACTATGACAGAATTTTTAATCCCTTCACTCCACTTGTGTCTTAAATTCTCTTTCATATTTTTCATCTCTTTATCTCTCTATGCTGTATTCTTGGTGATTTCCTCAGATGAAATTTCTAGTTCACTAATTCTTCTGGTGGCTTTTAAAACACATTCATTGACATTTTAATTTCCACAGTTATGGTTTTCACTTCTAAAAAATGAGATGAAATGTGCTTACAATATGCCTTTTCTTATTCTACCATGTTCAATTCTTATATTATGATTTCTATTTCACATTTACTTTCCCAATATATTTTGTATAATGATTTTATAGTGTCTTTCACATTGTCCTATTACTGAAGTTCTTTGAATATTATTACTTCTTTCTGTTGTGTCTTTTTCAGAGATATACTTACCTTGGTATAATTTATTTTCTGACCTGAAAGAGATGTTTCTTTTTCCCCTTTGGAAACCTATGCACCTCAGATCATAGAAGTGGATTACAAATATTTTTGCATTTGTTTGTATCTACAGGGGCTTCCCTGGTGGCTCAACTGGTAAAGAATCCGCCTGCAATGCAGGAGACCTGGGTTTGATCCCTGGTTTGGGAAAATCCCCTGGAGAAGGGAAAGGCTACTTTCCCTTCTAGTATTCTGTATTCTAGTATACTAGTATATACTAGTATACTTTCCCTTCTAGTATTCTGTATTCTAGTATACTAGTATTCTAGTATTCCACTCTAGTATTCTCGCCTGGAGAATTCCATGGACAGTATAGTCCATGGATTCGCAAAGAGTTGGACATGACTGAGTGACTTTCACTTTCATAAGTAACTATCCAGAACCAGTCTTGGCTTGGTATATCTGCATTGTGTAGGGTGTATAAATTCAGACTCTGCAATTTCGCGTGGTATAAACTGGTGTGTATTTTTCATGGAAGACATTTCCTTTTTAACTACCAAGAGTTTCAGACAAAGACAAGATATCTTAACAAGTCTCTGGCCCAGTAGGCATAATTTTCTAATTCTCTTTCACAAGTATAGGCAATATTTCCAGAATCCCAACTTCATTAAGGGTCACATTTCACCTTCCTACAGGCAAGTCTAAAACCCGGCCTCCATTCAACAGGAGGCATTAGAATCTCACAACCATAATCTCTAGCTATAATAAAAGTTTCTATTATAAACATCTATAAAATGGTAAGTAACACAATGTAAAGTACCTATTTAGAAGGAAAGGGCCACTTTGACATATTCTGGTCCCCTGACCTGCTTTCTGTTTTCTTTCTCTAAGAGGAAAATCAAAACACAAGAGGGCAAAAAATTAAAAACAAAGGCCAGTGAGAGCGGTTAACCTGTATGAGCTCTTCCCTGGTAACAAAATTGTTTTAACAGGATTATTGAACAGAGTTTCCCCATCAATAATACAATCATTAGCCATATGTGGTGTGGCTAGTGTGAACTGAGATAAGCTGTAAATTTATAATGCATACTGAATTTCAGAAGCAAAAGAAAAGAATGTAGAATATATCAATATTTTTATATCGATTACATATTGAGATGACTCTCTAGGATATCTTGAACTACATAAGACATATTGTTAAAATTAATAGCATATGTTTCTTTTTGTGATTAGTAAAACAAAAAAGTACATATATGAACATACATTCTATTTTATTGGACAGTGTTTTATATTTAGAGACCAAATTCAATTTGAAAGAAAAAATTAGAAATAAGATTGAAGGTTGTAGTCAAGAGGTAAATAAATGCTCTTACATAGAGATGATAATTTAGGTTTAACAAGAACACTATTCTCATAATGCTCTTATGTAGGAGTAAAGATGTTGACTTCCTCCATGTTAATCCTTTTAGTGTCAAGATATTTTGTAATATTGGAGTAGAATGTCCTCTTTGGGGATTTTACAATGGTACTTTTTCTTTCTATAAGCCTAGCATATTAGCAAGGGATAGGTTGTTGAGTGTGGGGTGACTAAAGCCCCATCCCGATAATCTCAATTAACCATTAATGAAGTTATCCTAAATAACCTTTCATTCTATACAAAAACAATGACCTTACCACATAAGATGGGCTTAAGACTTAACCTCTAATAGTTGATTCTCAGTCCTTATTTTTTTTTTTTGGACAAAATATCAATATTTGTCACAATGATCATTTCCTCCCTTTGAAATGCTTTAATTATCTTCTCAGTGTTCTTTTCTAGTTCCCTTTGTGTCTCCCCACCTAATGCTTAAGGTAATCAAGCCCAGCCCCAGATTCTCTTTTATTCATACTTAGTAACTAGGTAATCTTATTCATTTACATGGCTTTACATATTATCTCAATGCTGATGGCTCCAAAATCCATATCTCCTGCCCAGAATCTCAGTTGAATTCCAGAGCTACATCCTATTGCCTACTCAGTATCTCCACTTGGAGATATCTCCACTTGTCCAATTCAGTTCAGTTCAGTTCAGTTCAGTCACTCGGTCATGTCTGACTCTTTGCAACCCTGTGAATTGCAGCACGCCAGGCCTCCCTGTCCATCACCAACTCCCAGAGTCTACTCAAACTCATGTCCATTGAGTAGGTGATGCCATCCAGCCATCTCATCCTCTGTCGTCCCCTTCTCCTCCTGCTCTCAATCCCTCCCAGCATCAGAATCTTTTCCAATGAGTCAACTCTTCGCATAAGGTGGCCAAAGTATTGGAGTTTCAGCCTCAGCATCAATCCTTCCAAAGAACATCCAAGGGCTGATCTTTAGAATGGACTGGTTGGATCTCCTTGCAGTCCAAGGGACTCTAAAGAGTTTTCTCCAACACCACAGTTCAAAAGCATCAATTCTTCGGTGCTCAGCTTTCTTCACAGTCCAACTCTGACATCCATACATGACCACTGGAAAAACCATATCCTTGACTAGATGGACCTTTGTTGGCAAAGTAATGTCTCTGCTTTTGAATATGCTATCTAGGTTGGTCATAACTTTCCTTCCAAGGAGTAAGTATCTTTTAATTTCATGGCTGCAATCACCATCTGCAGTGATTTTGGAGCCCCCAAAAATAAAGTCTGGCACCTCAAATTTAACATGCTCCCAAACAAATTCCCAATTTCCCACCCCAAACTTGTTCCTTTGGCAGTCTTTTGCATTTCTTTCATTTGGGACTCCATTAGTTTAGATGATCAGACAATGGATATTACCTTAACTTCTCATTTTTATCCACCCAACATCCATTCCATCAGCATATTCTTTAAAAATTCTCTAAAATCTGATCACCGCTTACTATCTCTACTGTTGGCCCTTAATCAAAATAACGATCCTTTCTGCTTGCTACAACCTTCTAAACTGACCGGTCTCCTTATTTCTAATTCTATTCCTATTCAGTTATTCTCAAACACAGCCAGAATTATCCCTTTAAAACAAAGGACAGAAGAGCACATTATTCCTGTGTTCAAAACCATGCAGTTCCCTTCACATCTCATTTTAACATAAAGCTAAAGTCTTTATGATAGTCTATATGATCCTATATTGTTTCCTTGTATCAACCTTCCTTTACATCAACCTTCCTTTACAAGAGGGGAGAGACCCCCTTGTCTCTCCGTGATTTCATTCCAGCAAATCTGGCCTCACATCTGTTCTTCATTCCATCATACCAACCATGGTCCTACTGAAGTCTTTTGTCCCTTCTCTCTAGATGGTCCTTTCTTCAGACATCATCATGGTTTTTATTTTATCTTCTTTTCTTCAAGTCTATGCTGTAAATGATACCTTCCCTGAAAACTATATTTAAAATAGAACACATTAACCTCCCCCCAACACACACACTTAACACTACCTATTATCTCTCATTTTCACTTATTTTCTTCATAGTACTGATCCCGAGTTGCCAAATTCTTTATTCCCTTGTTTGTTTATTTTTTATAAGCCCAAGCAAGATGGCTTATTGTCCTACCAAAATATAAGATTCACGAGGGAATTAAAGGAAATTCATTTCCTTTAATTACTTTACTACTAGTATCTAGACTAGAGTTCAGAACACAGTGAGCACTCAATAAATATTTTTAAGTGAATAAATCAATGAACCTTCTAATCAGATTTTCTCTAAGCTCCGTCTTTATAGGTGGAGTTGTGGAGTTGCTTCTGCTATTTGATAGTGACATCATAAAAATGATCAATATTTAACATTATAGAAAGAATAGTGATGACAATGATGAGGAGGAAGTGGAGAATTAAGTTAAATGCAGGAAAAGGTTCATTGAGTAGGTAAAGGAGACTGTCTTTCCAGTAAAATTCTTACCTATGGGACTGAATGAATGCAGATAGAAGAAGATAACTTGCAGAAAACCATAGTGGAAACCCCACTTTGAGGAAATCCCTTATGTTTCAGCTCAAACAGCCCCTTTCAAATCCAAAGCCAACAAAAATCAGATACTGTGATTGCCTGTGTATATTCCTCTGGGTTCTGCTTCTGATCATGAACTCTGACTTTGGTGACAACTACAATTTATACACTTTGTCTAAATAATGCTCACCCCTCAAAAACATGTATTTACATCCTACACAGTCTCCAATATCCATAACTGTGACAGCTAATTTTCAAAAGTGACTTGCAATTGTGATTTGAGTACATCTAAGCTCTTGAAGTGGGAAGCTTATCTTGTGTTATTTGAATTGGCTCATATATAACCCATGAGTCTTGTAAAAAACAGTATGGATGATCAGAGCTAGAGAAAGATTTGAAGATGCTATTCTTTTGGCTTTGAAGATGAAGAAAAGGGGGGATGAATCAAAGACTGAAGGCAGCTTCCAGAAGTTGGAAAAGGGGAAGTAATGGCATCTTCCCTGCACCTTTTGAAGGGAGCACAACATTGCCAAGACCATGATTTCTACACAGAGAAAGCCATCTTGGACTTCTGACCTCAAGAAATGTAATACATTTATGTTGTTTAAGCCATTCATTCTTACCGAAACAACAGGGAAATAATATATATTAATATGCACACTTTAGACCACTTTGTTTACCCAATCATTGTTTTCCCAGATCACTTTTATTTTCCAGTTATTCCAGGAAATCATTCCACTTACTACCATGATTGCCATAATTTGCTCCCATAATTTATTCTGTTTTCTAAGAGAACATCTTACTTGTATCCATTTTCAATTTTACTTCATGTACCTTTCTTCCCTTTTACTCTGGCTGGAAACCCAAATATACATTCTTTAGAGAAATTAATTTCCTGGACAATTTGATTCTTTAGTGAACACCTCACTCTTAATTTTTATATTTCAAAAAGCTGATTAGAGTCCAAATTATATCAATTAGAAAGGTAATACACATTTCTGAATGAAGATTTGACTGCTTAATTCAATATTTGAAGTGTCTGAATAGGATTAATTGAAAATTACTAAATGAATAATTTGCTATTTCTATACTTCATATGTGTTTATAGATCATTTCAACGTTTAAAATACTTAATACTAAGGCACACGAATACCAGAAATCAATATTTAAAGAGTATAATTTTTTGCATTCGTTCATTCTTTGTTAAGTTAAAGAACTTTTCTTTAATGCTACAGCTTTACATAAGATTTATAAGTTTTACAAGGAACAAATAAATATATTTATTGTATCACTTAGGCTTTATGCAATCATCTATAAAAGTATATTTAATACGTATTAGAAGAAATAGCTCTATCATTGAGGATACTGACTCACAAAATGATTATTTCTCTGCACTAAAATAATGTACTTTTCACATTTCAAATAGCAAATAAACCCTACTAAAATTTAAAATTCTGAAGTTATTTTTTTATAGAGAGGCATAGTTATTGCTTCCTTTATATAATCATTTCTATGCACTATATTTCTAGTCTTGCAAATATTTATTCTTTAGAAACTTAAAAGTCACTACTCTGAGAAAAGAGTTTTAAGGTAGCAATTACCTCAATCATTACTCTCAATTACTTTGGAAATTTAATAGTGTATTCTTGCTTTTATTATTACCTCAGTATCTTTCTCTATATTTATTAATTTGTTTAACTACTAGATCTATCAAATGCTTTTAATTTAGCAGACTCAATCATACTATTTAGTAGAATTCTTAAGTTGAGAACATTTTGATCTATAGATAATCCTTTAACATATTTATAATATCGATTTCCAGTATTTTAGTTGTTTTATTGATATCTTTAAAGAACCAAAAAATAAAAAAGTTAAATCAAGCAATAGAGTGTTAGCTAACTGTAGGATAGGAGATGTAGAATTTCACCACTTAAAGAGGGTTATCTTCATAACTTAGGCAGTAAAATATATATATATTTATATATTTAATATTTATTTTAATATATATGATTTATATGTACTCCATGATTCAATAGTAAGACACTTAACTTTGTTTAAACTAAGACTAAACTTTTAAATCTACATTTGATGAATACTAGAGTGGTTTTGCCTGCAGTACTAGGAAACCCTATAATCCTGGAACCCCCAATAAAATATTCATCTTTTGAATCATGGCAAAATAATGAGGAAAGGCTATGACAGCTTGCTGGATATATATTTACTTTTAATTCTGATTTGTAGAACAGTTAATGACTGTACACAGCAAGGTCATATTTGTTAATTAGACTGCATACATATGTAGAGATAACCCATAGAAGGTTTTCAGGTACTGCTTTCCCGTGCAGCTCAATAAGTCTTCAGCGAGGGCAGTTAACAGTTCACCTGGTTACTGCATCACTTGAGGGCCTTCCAGGTGGTTCAGCCATAAACAATCTGCCTGCAAATGCAGGAGATGCAGGAGATGTGAATTCAATCCCTAGGCTGAAAATCCCTGGAAGAAAAAAATGGCAGCCCATTCCAGTATTCCTGCCTGAAGAATCCCATGAACAGAGGAGCCTGGCAGGCTACAGAGTTGCAAAGAGTTGGACGTGACATAATATGCACGCAGATGCACCACTTGAGGAAAGTTTCATAACTCAGGCCATAAAATTGTCCCTTTTTGCTTGATTAGCATTACTTAATATATATACGTTTATATATTATATGATATATATATTATTGTTATATCTTATATATGTTTATGTATTATATATATATTATCTCCTTTATACATACAAGATTATAAATTATGTGATTTACATTGGAGGACATTTATAAAGATTAATGAAGAGTTAGGTATTTTAAGAAACCAAACCTGAAGCAACACTATTTAGCATTTAAAAGACATTTTTCATTTTCAAATAACTTTCACATGAATACTAATTAATCCCAACATTACCATGAAAACATTAAATAAAATTATGATCTATATTTTGTATATAAGAAAAATGAGTTATAAAGACTAAGTTCTTATTTTTTCTCTCTCTCACTTTACCCATTTATCACAGATCTACTTAAAAATCAGTCCCTCTTTAAATAAACACATGAACAACCAAACAACAGCAGAAAAAAACCTGCTGAACTCAGATTTCATCTATTTGAAAGATCACCCAAGGGAGCCCAATCCACCCCTTCTCTATGAAACCCATCATTCTGTTTCTTCTACCTCTTGCCCATTCCAACCAATTATTCCTATTAATTTAGTACCCTAGAGCTTAACTAATCCAGTTTACAGTATCTTTGTTTATGAACACACCAAGGCCATTAAAGTGATTTAGTTAAAGCTATAGAATCAACAACAGAGTTAAGGTGGACACAGATCTCTATACTATCTGTCTTCTATCATAAAACTGGCTGTCACATACCAAGCTGGGATTTTTACTATTTTTTATTTCATCACATTCTTTTTTCTTGGTCCCCCAGTTAATACCTCTTTATGCCATTTTCTACTTCCATGATACAAAGAAAATTAAGAACATGGTGACCTGTGAGTAGCTACGAGTAAGGAAAGGGAGAGATGTTCTCCAGAAGTGTCAGTCCGTCCAGACTGAGCATTATGAATAACATGTGCCAGAGCAAGAGATAAAAGGACAGCCCTTTTCGTCTGAAGCATTCACTACTAAACAGAAAGAATACTCTCAAAGTGGAAGCTTGGAGGGTATTAATTTTCATAAGGAAGGTCCGTACAACTTGTATGGGTGATGAATAATGTGGCACTTCTTCTAACAAGCCAAGCAGTTGAAATTTTATTTTATAACTTTACATGGCTTCATAACTCTAGGCAGAGGAAAGTGAGAAGCATAATAATGAGTTGGAAAAAAGTATAGATGTAGGTATGCTAATGAATACAGCTTTAATTGCTAAAATCTTTCAGGCAATAACTGATTCCAGGAAAGAGTATCTGCTTCTAATGACTATTACATCAATTTAACAACATTAATACAGCCAAAATATGACAACTTAATGCTGATTATGTTCTGAACATGTTGAGAACTATGCTTTCTAGTCTCTGCATGGAGCCTAATTGAAAAATGACTATCTTATTTTCAAGGTTTATCATTAACTACAGAATAAAGGACAGTGTGGTACTTTGTTCATCCATAATTTCATCCATAATGAACCAATATCCCAAGTCACAAATTTATCTGATTAAAGTGATCAAGGTCAAGTGCAAACTAAAAATTTCACAGAACAATACAGAACTTTTATTCCTTCCTCTATTTTTCCATTAATCCTATCCTAAAGTCTTTTCTACTATAGAAAATAGAATAGCAATATGAATTTTATTAAAAATAGTTTCATTTCTTCATCATTTTTAATAAAAGAAACAATCAGCCTGCCAGGTTGAAGCCCTGATGAACAATAAAATAGCATATGCTTTTATACTGATTTTTTCACTCTGATATATACACACATAGGAAAGGATAAAACAAAATTTATAACTGACTATCTCACTTATTTTCAAGAACTGAGCAAGGGGTTAACATGTGTCCTAGTACTTGCTTTAATATGAAGGATATTTGGGTTTGTATTAGTCAGAATTTTAATATGTGCTGTGATAAAACAAATGAATTTCCAAATCTTAATGTAAAGTTCGACAGTGCACATTTGAATCTGGATTAATTAATGTTGTCCAGGACAGTCTCTATTCTGGTAATGGATACACCAACTAAAACATATAGCCATTAGGTTCACTGCAGCAGGGGAAGAGAGATGCAGGAAGGGGACCAGTTCATAGCTTCCTCAGTCATATTGTCTCAAACTAGTCCTGTGGTTTCTACCTAACTGCAAAGAAGGCTGCAAAATTAACATGTGATACTGAGCATTACTTAGAGCTCTGCCAAGCAAAATGCTGGCTTGAGTTCAGGTATTTTTTTTATTTTGGGGGGACTAGATTTTATCCACTGGCACAAAATTGGCAATATGTCTGCTAAATCTACACAAGACTAGGGAAAACAACCCTTACGAGATGAAAAATTCATTTTGAACAAAAGTAGAAAATATCTGGAAACCTGCTTACTCTATCTCTCTTAATCTTACAATTAAACCCACTATTTAAAGTCCTGTGTTATTTTGCATTTCTCCAATGCTTAATTGATCTTCTGTAAGCCTGGCTAGAAGGGCTGCAAGAGGAAGGTCAATAGACTTGGACAAAATTTTAACAGCTTGTTGATATTTCATGTGATGACTACTGAAAGTATTCTTTATTTGCTATGAAATCTTTACTGTACTATGGGCTATAAATGAAGTGACTACTGTGTAATTACCACACAAGGGATGGCACAGGATTTTCACAAAGATGGTTATATACAGTCAGCATCAAGGTATATAGTTCAAGCCAAGATATGGAGAAGAATGGATTACAGCTAGGGGGAAAAATAAGATAAAGGCCTAGCAGATAGATGATGACATAGAGTAACTGATCTGGATCAAAGTGAATTAACAATCAATTTCAAGTTTAGAAATAAACAGAAAAAGAGTAGTTCTATAATTGTACAGTTGTAGTTCTATAACTACAAAAGCTTCGGTGCTTTGTGTATTTTCATTTGCAACTATGTCCAGTATTACTATTGATGGGCATCTGAATGGAGAACTGTTCTAGTGGGAAAAAAAGCCCAAGACATTTTAGTTCATTGACTAAATGTCTAGATTAATTACATCAGCACTAATTACATTGTTTAATAGTAGCAGTTTTGCTGCTACTTTCATCTCTCGTGTAAATAAAACTACCTTTACCCCAAAGAATTGGCTGTTAGATCAATTTCATTATGCTAGTCAAGGATTAACCACCTGTCATATTTTTATTACAGAAATATTTTGGATTGTAATTATCTGTGATGTTTCATATACTAGTAGGAAAAATGCAAGATTCTCAAGGGAAGTGTTCTGATTTACTTGGCTGCTGCTGAATGAAATTTATGAAACATTTTATTTTTCAGGGTTGATGGAAGACATGATAGTGCAATGGGGCTTGGAAGAAAAGAAAATCCTAGAGGCATGCCCTTCAAAGCTGTTACAGGCTATGAATTTGAGATTGATCTCAGTATCCTAGATTGAAAATAAAAATCATAACATGTAATTGATTCTGAATGCATCCTTTCATCCTTCCATGTACCCTCAGCAGTGGGAGCTTTTATGCCTGTGTCCTAGATTTCAAACCTATCTCGTTCTATGATGGTTTGCCTACACTCTAAATCTTTTCCTTCTGCCTTCACATATGAAGGGATTTGGGGAGTATGTGTGTGTGATACTGAGTGACTGGCTGGGACCTCACATGAAGTGTTGTTGAAATACCAATGTTTCCAGCCTACATACTAATAGCTTCACTCCAGATTGCACTGGTCCAAATAGCAACCAGAGATTAGGAATAGGCTACCCACCCCAATATTCTTGAGCTTCCTTTGTGGCTTAGCTGGTAAAGAATCCACCTGCAATGTGGGAAACCTGGGTTCGATCCCTGGAGAAGGGAAAGGCTACCCACTCCAGCATTCTGGCCTGGAAAATTCCATGGACTGTATAGTCCACAGGGTGACAGAGTCAGACATAACTGAGTGATTTTCACTTCACTTCAAGGAACTAAGAGGCTTCCCCGATGGTTCAGGGGTAAAGAATCTGCCTTTAATGCAGGAGATGCGGGTTCAATCCTTTGGGCAGGAAGATCTTCCGGACGAGGAAAAGGCAACCAACTCTAATATTCTTGCCTGAAAAATCCCATGAACAGAGGAACTTGGCGGGCTACAATACAAAGGGTCAGAAGGAGTCAAACATGACTCAGCAACTAAGTACAGCAGCAGAAGGAACTAAGATACCACATGCAGTGTGGTATGTCCCAAACAAACTATATATAAATATATGTGTACACACACATACACACACGCACAAAATCTAGTCCCTAACTGTGAAAGTCTGGAGAATCATCACTTTGGTCAATACGAAAGGAAATCAAGCACTGATAACACACATCATAATAAAAATTGGGAAGCCCATGTACTAATTTACAATGAAAAATTACTCTCACAATTATAAGCTCAATGATCTTGGGCTACTTATTAACCTGCTGAACCTCACCACCCTTTCTTCATAATGAAGAGAAAGTCAGGAACTGATAGGCCATGTGCTTGATATCAGCTTTAGGCTTCCTGGACAAGGATGGATCATTACAAAAGTCTCTCTCATTACCTGAGCCTCTCTTATCCACCAGGCTTACACTGAAGAAGCCATTGATCCTTTGTTCCCAGCCTAAGGGCTTTGTTTAAAGATTCTGGAAGATTGAGATTTATCCTCTGGACAAAAATGTGTGTCTCTAACTAGAAATGATTAACTAAGTGTACTATCAAAAGGTAATCCAAGAAAACCTGTAGTACTTCAGGGATTGGCCATGATTTTTGGTTTTCCTTTCTTCTTATTCCTGCTTTCTTCTCTTGATCTGTGTTTTAGTCATTTCATATTCCCAGTACCCAGCTGGTCATACATACATTACAGCTCTCAATGTTAGTTGAATTGAATTAAAATAAGTTACAATACATGAAAGTTTATAAATTTTTACTCTCTTTAATTTTAATAGGTTATCAGGTATGTTGATGACACTTTGAATTAACAATCACACTTTTACAACTAATGAATCTGGAAGATAATTTTTGTGAATAGAGCCATATTCAGAAGGAAAATAACATCCAACCTACAGAAATTGAAATTAAATTTTTATATTTATATCTGGGAACCAGATGTATTTTTTTCCAAAACTAGTATTAGGTCAACATACTGGCTGAAATACAAATACAAAAATTGGTTTGCCAGTTGTACTGAGTCATATTTTCCTATTATAAACATTTTTCTTACATTTTATTTTACCAAAAGAGTCACAGTATTATTCCTTAATAAGCTTTGTAGTAAAGAAATGATGGTGCAACTCACAAAAAGCTGCCAATGTTGACCTGTGATCACAGATGCTATGCCACTTAATGCTGATATTGTTCTACATTTTTCAAACTGTGATTAATTTTCTGTAGTGCTTCAAATAATGTATTCAACTTCTCATTTTTAATTAAGATTCCTTTTCTTGCTCTAAGTTTAAATTATGTTCTGAAAGCAAGTTTTGTCAATTGCTTTTTCATGTGAGAAATATAATTATGAACTAAAGTTTGTTAGTGTCATATTCATATTTTTAATAATAAGATTGCGAATAAAAAATGAACAATGATTTTGATACACATTTAAAGTGTTTCATTTTATAAGTAGAGTAGATTAAATCTAGAATATACTGATAATGTTTATGTCTCCTGTTTTTCTAAAAAAACAAATGAATTTCCTTGGTATTTAAATAGCCAGTTAGCTTACTGTTAACAAATCTTTAGGAGCTTAGATATAAGTAGAGAATAAAAACACTATATAAAAATGTTCTATAAATCTTTTCACTAATCTCTGAATGCAATTATTTAAATTGCAAGTGTTCAACTACAGATTCTCTGTGTGACCCCATAGACGGCAGCCGAGTCGGACATGACTGAAGTGACTTGGTAGCAGCAGCAGCAACTACAGATTCATCAAAAAGGATTTAAAAATTTAGAGTAGTCTTTTAAAAATAATAAGTTTAAGACACTGATACTGTATGCCTGTTGGGTTATTACAGAAAACAAAAATGCTTAAAGGTGATATTTTCCTTCATACCAAAAGGTCTTAGAGATATGATGTTTTCTGCAGGAGCGTTCCGCTGTCCACTTTCCAGATTCTCAAATGTTAAGTGGTGATTGCAGCCATAGTAGCAATTTCTGAATAGTGCCTTTGTGAAATTTCGAGATTCATCAATTCTGGCTTCATGAAATTTCTTAATTCTGGATTTATGAATCATAGCCACAGCCCTCAGAAGTAGCAGTCACCCTGGTAGGGCAGTGTATTGTTTGAGTATTATTCCTGAGGATCTATCCTGCAACCCTCTTCTCTAATTTTTTCAGCAGTTTTCTAAACAACTACATTTCTAAATCTCTTCCTTTTGAAAATAACTTACATATCTTTATTTCCTGGGCTGAACCCTAAAGGACACATTATACATTATTTTGCTTAATGGATTAGAAAAAAGTCTTTGACACTGAAAGCAATAAAAAGAGAATGAAAGCTGGACAGAATATAAGCTTGGCTTACCACTCACTGGCTTCTCAATAGTTTACAATGCTCAGTTGACACCAGATATTATCGTGGGTATTATCCTGGATCCTTTGAGTCAGAATCTGGGCATTTACCCTGAAACCAGGGAAGACTGGTGAACACATGTGGATCTCTCAATTTCATGTGTTCCTGGTGAAAGGATCAAACAAATTGTACCAAGTTGTGTCACCATGTACCAATGCTTGGCTCATTGGAGGATTCAGGATCTGAGAAGCTGTCACTGCACTGGGCTGCATGTGACAACTAAATGAGTGGGTAACAGTTCTGCTATGAAGGGAATGTAGCACTTCTCTTCAACAGGAGAAGGGCCATTTTCCCCCATTAAAGTGTTATGAATGCCAAACTAAATAACCATGTTGTCTCTGTTCTGGTTATCTCCAGAACAGGAGAAGGCGTTATTATTCAACAACATTGCTGATGTTGAATAATAATCTGCTACTGATCTTGGTCTTTCCGGAGCCTTTGGAGGAATGACTAGTGGGGCGCCTGTACAATGGCTATGGGAATAATTGTGTGATTTAAAGACCTTGTATAATGCACTATCTATTCTCAACATTTTTTCTGCCTTTATGGGAAACATCAGATTAAAAATGGAGATATACACCAAGCAATCTTTTATATTCTTGGCTTCTTGAGGTTTTTTCAGAACTGTAGGGGATATCAGAGTCAAAGGAGTTAACATAATACATCCCATAAATGGTTCTTGGTGTTAGACAGACCTAGACACTTGGATTCCTTGTTACTCACTTAGTAGCTGTGATCTGTCTGAAAAATGGGAACCACAATACATTACTTTAAGGATTGCAAAATTAACAACATAATTAAAGTCCTTGTATGTGGATATCTGGTAAATGTTAATTCATTCTTTTCTCCTCACTCAACCCCTTGTCCTCACACTGGTTTGCCAAAAAAAAAAAAAAAAAAAAGCTTTTGTAAAATGCCAAGGTGAGAAACTGGGAACTTTTATAAATACCTACTTATAGAGTTCCATATAGTTAGAATTTTACATTTAGATTAGACTTCAGAGTATGAAATGGAGATATAAGGTCTAGAAGTGCTTAGTTAAGTAAGGCTTTAGAAGCAAACTTCAGAAATTAATAGAAGTTTTTAGATAATCCATATTTGATCTCTCTATAACAAGGTAACAGTTTTAATTATGGGAATAATACACTTATCAACTAATTTTTCTGCCCATAAATATTTTATATTCCAATATTTCTGGCAATAATGTGCTAAAAAACCAATTTGATACTTGATTGATAAATGGCCAATGAAGAGACTAATGTCTAGTTGAAAAGAACTAACCTGAAGCTAGCCAATCAATAGATGTTAATTTGAAAAGTTTCCTGATAACTATCCATATATATACATATATATACTTTTTTTAATTGTGGGAATTTCTGTCTCTATTTATTTGGCAAAAATGTCTTTTCTACTGATAGAATTTCATTCATGCTCATCAGAGAACCTATCAGCCTGTGGAACTTCATTCATGCTCACTAGGTTGTTTGTCAATCTGCAGAGTTTTTTGCTTATTTTTCTACTCCAACAGCATGACTGAACCCCTTTGAAGCACCCTTATATTGTTCATGTCTTCCTGGAGCTTTTGCTAGAGAGTTCTCTCATTCAGAGTGTGGGTTGGGAGCTAGATACATCTGAGACAGAATTCCTCTTCTTCCAGACTTACTAAATCATTGCTTAAACTTGGAGCCTTAGTTTCTCCATTTGTCTTCAAACATGGGATTAACATTTACTTTATATGGATTCTTAGAAAATTCTAAGATAATGTATGAAAAATATTTTTTGCACATAGGAAGTGCTTAGTAAAAGAACTGTTCTAGTTGATGCTCATGGAGTCTCATACCTGGGGCTGGTCCTGGTTAGGGAATCACCAACCATTCCCCCACTGGAAAATGCTAAGATGAATCCAAGACATGAAGTCGTAGACTTCCTACAAATATTCAGTTTCTTTACTGATCAGTAGAGTTTTTTTTTATTAGTTTCAAAAAAATCAAAAAAAGAGGAAAAAAGAGAATTAGAATTCCTACCAAAACTGGGAAAGGACAGATATGCATAGCTCGGTGTTAGCTCCTCAATTCAATCTTTTTTTGAAGGACAAGGTAAGACTTATCATATATCCCTACAAATTCATTGTGTTGAGCAGCAGATGAAGCTCTGTCTTCATTCCAACAGAACTGGTGCAGATATCTGTAATTTTGTATGCACAAAAAACAGCATTCCTGAAAGCTAGCCTTTAAGTAGAAAAGGTAACAGAGCATGGAATAGATACTGGAAAACTAACTGGGAATTGATCCTATTCTAAACATCTGACTTGCCTAAGAGAGGCAGAATTTACGCCTATATTTTTAAATTAAATTGACTGTCAACCCTACATCAGTGTTCTTTTAATTATTCTGTGTGAGAAACCTTACTGACTTGCCTACATTTTTAAATAGTTCTGTAAAGATTGCACTGAGCACTAATTTAATCTCCCTTTAGCTAGATCTATTTGGATATTCACCAAAGGCCATTCAACAGCATAAGTGACATTTATTAATGTTTAACATTAGAAGACATTATATTTCATGTTAAACATATTATCATAAAGATTACAATTATGTTTTTATAACAACACACCTAAAGCTTCAAAAGCCTTTATGTCACATGTCAAATCATTAGACATTTCAAAGAAAGTGATTTTAAAAGCTTTGCATTTCTCATTATGTTTATTTTCCCAACAACTTACTAGGAATACACCGTATTTCAGAATTCATGAATAATGAAGGCAGATTTCAAGGAACATCAGAGTTATGATGGCATCCTTAACATTCAAAGAAAAATCTGAAAGTACATGCATGGCTAGTTTTATCCAGAACTGCACCTAATTTAAACTCAGCTCTTTATTTTTCCCTGAAGTCTCTGTTGTATTTGATATATCTTTAGTTTTCCATAAGCTGTTTACACCTGCTTAATATCGAGGGCATTATATACTCAGAATAATTTAAGCCAATTTAATGAACTGATTTGAATAACGATAAAGAAAAGTAAGCCAGCAGAATCAGAAAAGCATGGCATTTTAGAGCAGAAAGAACCATTAGAATTCATTCTCTTCCCTTCTCTCTCTCTCTCTCTCCTTAATCTCAAAGGTAAAGCCTATGCCAAGGTTCCATTGTTAGTGGCAGAGCCCAGTCTAGAACCAATGGCTCTCAATTCTTAGATGAATGCTCTTTCCATAGTGCTATGTTGCCAAATAGGTAAAGCAAAGGGCTATTTCTACTCATCATGCTCTAACAATTCTAAGTGATGTGCAAATGACTGACTATTGTACTAAACATAAGGATATCACAATTAGTATTTTATTTTCATTGTTCTTTCGGTTAATTAAGATTGAGTGCTGTACCACAACCTACAACCTTAAAGTCCTGCAATAATATTAGTGTCCACTGTCATCAGTTTCCCTCAGCTACTATAATCATCCAACAGCCTAAGTATTCATCAGCCAACTTTGAAAACTTGGGTAGGTCTGACCTGATAAGAGTCCTAGTTCTTTCTGTTCAAAAAGTGCAGAGGCATACAAGGAAGTGAACACCTGATTTATATCCAGCTGGGCTACAACTCTGAAGTCTGCAGGGAGCAGATTCTGGGCTCCCCAGAAGGTGAGCTATTTTACATGACTGACTGGCTTTTTTGAAGGTGGAAAAATGCTTTACACACTTATCTCCAATTTTTCCTTGAGCAGCTGCTGAAACCACTGAAGCCTAAGAGTATACATGCTATCTGCCATGGTCCACAAACCCAGATTTCCTATAGAAAGCCTTCCTCTTATGAAGAGAAAAGAGAAGTACAAAACAAAAGAGAAAAAGCCAAGAAGAAAGATCAGGTCATAACCACAAAAAGATGTGATCAAGTCAGGGCAAAGGGAATTATATGTGGTTTGGAAGATCAGTAACATTGTTCACTGCTGGTGTTTATTGCTTTTCTTTTGTGCCAGATATGTTCCTTTATTCTAAAGCTACTGCCCTGTAGTGTCAAATGGGTAAATCAATACCATCCCTTTTAATATCCTCTGACTTTCCACTTTAAGCACATTTTGAAGCCATTTCTCTCCTACAGTGTATTCTGTCAACCAAACCAATGAATGTTACTATGTGACCAGGAAAATGCATTTATTTTGCTCAATGAAAAAAAAAAAAGAAGAAAATCCATGATATTTTCACATATATGACATGAAAATAGATCTTACTATTCTCAGGGATAAGAGGGAGAGGGCAAAGCTAATATAACTTTCTATAAAGCAACAACGCATTTTTAATAAATATACCAGTCAGGCACACATCTGAATGACTAGACACTTTGGAACGTTTGCTACTGCTCAGAAGCTTTTGAATTTTTTTCTTTTGACCTACATTTCCAGGGGAAGTTTATAAATCTCTCAAGAAATTTAGTTTCATTTATTTACAGATTTCCTTCTCTTTTGGCCCACAGGGCTAATAATCGTATTTATTCTCTAATAACTCTTTTCTCAACACTTAGCACAAAATATAAGTAGGCTATTTTAAAAAATCAAATACAAATTCATTTTCAAACAAAAATCTGGAACTTGATTCTGAAATAATTGTGAAAGAACATGAGTCACATCCTAAAAACAACATCAGAACAGAGATTCTAAATTGATGATTCTTATTTGAAACAATAAAGTTAAATTTGAAACAGATGTGTAATATACAGCTGTTGCAATATATTGGTTTAAAATACAGTTGGACCTTCTATCTCTGGTCCTATGCCCTCATGTCTACCTACAGTTCAACTTACCATCTCAGCACAGAGGCCTATATTGCTTAAGGATATTCTGAGTACTTAATCATGTTCTTGATCACCTTAAACTCAGAGAATTTCACTTCGTTGTTAGAAGATGATTTTAGCTTTATGGTATTCCATAGATTGATTCCACTCTCACTTCTTACCATATGCTTAGAACCATACCTTCATGACACAAATTATGAGTAATTATATTCATTCATGCCTACACAAATATTGCTTTGTTGAATAAGAACACATATTTTCCACAAGCTTTAAAAGTACTTATTTTTTGCTTAAGAATTAAAATAATTTTTCCCTATGAAGTATCCCCATGAAATTTCTGCCCTAATTCTAGACTTTTTAATAGATATGTGGTCACCTGCTTCTCTCCAATAGTTAACTCTGACCACAGTCTTATATGAGACTATAATTAGGGCAAAGGGACATTGACTCTGCATAGCTGTACCTTTCATTGTGCTGGTAAATGTTCTTCTTAAAGGCCAAGAGACCCCTAACATTTAAGAGCCTGCTTCTATTTGTTTTTACATGAAAGATAATTTAATATAACAGAGAATTTTAAAAAATGTATTAGAAGCCTTACAATTTTAATCTTTAAAATGCTTTTTAACATAGTTTAGTTATACTAACTTAAAATGCTTAAATATGTAGAAACATCATTGCATGTTATACTTCAATCAGCTCTTCCATAAAAGTAATTTCTTTCATATCTTAAACTTATGATTTTCATTTTATTTCCTTTTTATGGAAGAGTTTTAGAGTTTAGTTTTATTGATTTCTGTCTTTTACCTGGTTTATATACACTGATATTTCTTTTGACTTCAGATAAATTTAAAATATTTCCCAATAAAACAAATGAGAAAGTATGTTAGTAGGAGAGAAATTTAATTTTAACTATCCTCCATTTCATTTTGAAACTTCTAAAATTGGTTATTGAAGTCCTTTCCTCATGTCACCTGATATAAGGGAAAAAGTATTCACCATTTATATCTGTGCTCATACCTTCCTCAAAAATTAATTCACATATATAATAATTATTAAGGACAGAAAAAACAGAACTTCATCAATAAATGGAAATTATTATTTTTCTCATATTTAAAAAGCATAGTCAATTCAATCATGGTTGCTTAGACTCGTTAACGATATGCAATCATTATGCTCAGTAGAATATTAAAATAAACTCCATTTTTTATCCTTTAAACATTTGAAAATTTTCCAATGTTTTTTGTTTCGATTCCACTCATTTTCCTCATATACTTTTGAGTCTATAAGGGCAATGCATGCTACCTTAACAAGGTACACTTAACACTCAATTAAACAATTTCATCTAATCTCTAATGGGTGCTGCCAGCTTAGTGCTTCTGAAATTGTCTTTTCTATACTATCAAAGGAATAGAAGTCCCATTTGATGGATGCTCTAAACTCTTTAGAGTTCTTTATCTACATTTATATACATTTTTCACATTCCAGATCACAACAGTTTTGTTTAATCATTATTTACTCATTTCTCATGAAGTTCTATTACCTAAAACCTATATAGCCTGAAGTCTAATTGTTTGAAAGTGTCATTTTTAGTATTCATTATTTAAAACTAAAATTTAAGTTTCACTTTAGGATACCAGTATACTCTTAAGACATTTACCATCCCCCAATAAATTGTACAGTTAGCTAAATACATAAATACTTAATACCTAAGTATTAAATAAAAACTAAATACATAAGTACATTTAGGTACAAAGTTAGGTCTTTAATAGATATGAATCAGGTGGCTGGCTGGCTTTTATTCTACAAAAAAATATAGAGTTAGTTCCTAAGGATCTTTTCTACATAATTCAATTTGAAAGAATGATGAACTGATCTCATGAGTGTGTGTGTGTGTGTGTGTGGCTCAATCATGTCCAACTCTTTGCAACCTATACACTGTAGCCCACCAGGCTATTCTGTCCATGGGATTCTCCAGGCAAGAATACTAGAGTGGGTTGCCATTCCCTTCTCCAGGGGATTTTCCCAACCCAGGGATTGAACCTGGGTGTCCCACATTGCAGGCAGATTCTTTACCATCTGAGCCACCAGGAAAGATCCTAAAAAAATTGTACAGTTAGCAACTAAATATATAAGTACATTTGGGTACAAGGTTAGGTCTTTAATAGATAAGAATCAAATGACTGGCTTTTATTCTACAGAAAATATACAGTCAGTTCCTAAGGATCTTTTCTACATAATTCAATTTAGAAGATGATCAACTGATCTCATGAGTGTGTGTGTGTGTGTGTGTGTACTCGTGTATGTGTGGGCCTATGAGTATAAGTAAGCACTCAGGCTCACCGTATGCCGAATAGTCTTATCTCCGCAAGTTCTGCCTTCCATGCCTAGAGACACAGATTTAAAACATATATTTTGAGACATTATGTTCAGAGATGAAGTTCTGGGAATACAAAATAAAAATGATAAATGCAGTCAACCCTTGTTTATGGGGCAGAGAACAGACTGATGAGATTTTACATTATATGCATCAATAATTAAGGCCCAGTAGAGAGTTAGATTGACAACCTCTCTCCTATGTTTGGATCAGAAATCAGCCAGTAGCCAGGTCCAGATGTCCTTCAGAAGGACGTAAAAAAGCTAAACTGTTCACACTAAGATTTGGACAAGTACATTTGTGTGCATAGAGAGGATGGAGTCTCTGTAGCCCTGACCCTAGAACTCTCTCTTACTCACTAGGCACCTAGGAAATACAGCTCCAAAACTTTGCTCCTTTCTTACTGTTATAGTTGGTGATGGCGGAGTAATGTGGTGGTAGTAAACAGAATTACTGAGTTTTGCCTTATAAAAAATTAAACCACCCAAACATAGTTTGAAGTGAATAATTTTGTTTCCATGACCTATTCCTGTTAGTAAATTAAACAAGAGGTATCATATTAATGAATACATGAATAAAGGCAGAGACAAGCTCCACAGTATATATGTTCCTAATTATTATGGTTCTGGATACATGAAAACCAATGAGAATTACTTGACCCAAAGAATATGTAATGAATGTCACTCCATACTCAAATTCAATTGACATATTGAATCCACACATAAATTCCTAAACAACAGCTGAATTTTTCACACTATTGACACATCTTTGCTGCATACTCTTTGTAAATATCTGAACATTTCATTAAAAGTTATACTGAGTGAAGCTGGTGGATTGTCCAGATCCAGTTCATCAGTGTAAAATAACATAGATAATATAAATCAGAATCACATCTGTCTTAGATGCTTTTTTTCACTTTTATGCCAAGTTAAGAGCATTGTTAGTGAATGGTATTATTGGATATTAGGAGTACTGGCTACAAATCTAAATTGTTCAATCATAATATTCAGATTCATTAAGTTTCTAATCATCTCCTTTATAGGAGCTATTCAAGGATTTCTAATTGAATTTATGACCTTGTATAAAAATCATATCACAAACCCCTTTATGTTTACTCATATAAGCCTAGTTATTTTACTCCTATATTTATTTTTCCATCATAGTATTTCTTGGGTACTCGAAAGAGAGATGACTTATTTAGGAAGTTAATGAACTAATGCAAAACTTACTTCTATTATCTTCACATTTAATTACAAGTTCTTATTTATGTCATCACCTTAGCAAGGACTATAAGTATTATTGAATGTTAGCCTCTTATCTATCTTCCTCAGCTTTTAAATATAATAAAGTACCTGGATTCTTTATTCTGTATTTCAGATCTCCTTTATTTCGTGTCACAGAAGATAAATTCACATGTCTGTACTGACAACATCACAGCTTTGAAAATGCATCCACTCATTTCCTTATAAATAGTTCAGTCACTTACTTTAATCTATCTTCCTCTGCCCATCACTCTAATGTCAAACTTACAAGGTCAAGAATGCACTTTTCTCTACTCCTAGTTTTAAAGCAAGAGTCCAAAAATCTATTCATTTAACTAATACCCACTGACAGAAGTAGCATTTGGACTGACAGGACGTCAATCGATAAGCATTTGCATCTAGGAATATCTGATAGTGGTGCCATGGCATTTTTGTTTTGATGAGCATTTAGTACTAACAATGGCAAGTGTCTACCCTTCCTAAGATGTGTGTAGGCTAAATGGATGCTGAATTATCCATTTTACTTCTTTGTGTGTTTTCATTTTTTCAGTATAGTCATCCTTAATCAATACCTTCTATGTAGTTCTAGTAGTTCAATCCCAGAAACTACATATATGGTTTATTTGTTTCATCTATTCCAGCCAAGTTTTTCTTTCTTTAATATCAACCTTCCAGAGACCCCATCTTTGAGTTTATTACAGTTTAAAACAAAACTAAAACAAAAGGAGGACTTCCCTGGTGACTGAGTGGCAAAGAATCTGCCTACTAACACAGTAGACCCAGATTCAAACTGTGCCCTGGAGAAGGAAGTGGCAACTCATCACTCCAGTATTCTTGCCTGGGAAATCCCACGGGCAGGGAAGCATGGTGGGCTACAGTCCATGGGATTGCAAAGAGTCAGACAAGACTTAGCAACTTAACAACAAAAACTAAACCAAAGAAAGAACATAAACAACACCCACTGCTCAGTTTCCAGAGAGACTAGAAAATTTCCAAAGGTCATAGAATCTACCTTGAAAGAAACTGACTTTGATACCTATTTATAACCTATTATCTGGCTTGAAAAGTCCTTGGGTTGTCCTAAAGTAAACAGAAGATTATCAAATTAACTGAAGCAGGTACTAAAAAGTTGATTTGTGAAGTTTATCATTTTACCAATTCCTCTCTTTTGAAGTAGCACCTCCCCATAATCAGGGATGGTTGTGAATTTCTGTAGGCTATGTACAAGACATTTCTGCCCAGCACTCAGTCATCACTTTCTCAGAGTTACAGAACATTTTTTACTTTCCAATGCATTATTTCCTTTTAATTGTAAGACCTCTCTGCTGCAAACTGATGATGATATTGGCAGTTACTGTGTAGATTCTAACTACAAAATAGCTTGTTCAACTAATGAATTGAATTTGCATTCTTTGTCTCCCTGTGTGGAGTTCTACCCAAAACACTGAAATCTTCAACATCATGGACTAGAACTAATATTTCTCAATATCAACTTGAGAAGTAAGTTAGGTTTTATAGCTTGAAAATCACAAGTCTCTTCTGGATCTGACATCATCATAAATCACACAACTGCAGTTATAAGCTTTTGCACTTATAACTTCCATATCTCAAATAAATTGTCTACTCCAAAAGTCTATCATTTAAAAAATCAGTGAAATTTAACTTCTCTTTTAAATTAAACAATAAATATATAACTGAACATTTATCTGTTACTATAGTAAAAAATAACACCGCCTGTTACTCACATGGCACCGTGCGGAGGTAGAGGTTGTCACGAATGATTTGCTGAAGTTCATGGTCCACAGACCCCTTCTGAAATCGTAAGTTGAGGTAGTGACGAAGATCCTTATCAACAATTCCTCCTAGAATGATACAATTGGAAAATAAGGATGTAATTTGATTCTATCATAAACATACTCATTTAAAACTTGCATTATTTCACATTGCTCTTTTGACATTCCGAAACATTTATCACCCATACTAAAAAAAGATAACATTTGCTAAGATAATAATTATCCACCAAGTCAGTGCTCAGTGTTATACATGTACTCTTTCATTTTTCATTTAGAATGAAGTCTGTATTACAGCAAAAGGCACATATCACTCTTGAACTGAATATATACGAAATGTCATAGTATATCTCATTGCGCGGCTAAAAAACTTTTTGACTTTTTTAACTTCCCACATTCCCTTTCCCCCAGTCTTTCTGTTTATACATTTGACTACTCTACATAACTTTTACAAGAGAAATCTATGTTATTTGCCCTTTTGAGACTGGCTTGTTTCACTCAGTATGTCTTCAAGTTTTGAAAAGATTTTTAAGTTATTTAAAGTTAGTTACTCTGGATTTGGATAAGTAGGGTGATATAAAAAGTTAAAAAAGAAGAATTAGACCAATATTAATGTTTTACTATATTTATAAATTGAATAAAAGTAATGCATCTCTTGTATAAAATATGAATAGATGTTTTTTAACTATAATGTTTGAAAGATTTTAAGTATTTTTAGAGTTTATTATTAGTATAGAAGTAATTTTGAGTATCAGTTCAGTCCAGTCGCTCAGTTGTGTCCGACTCTTTGTGACCCCATGAACCTCAGCATGCCAGGCCTCCCTGTCCATCACCAACTCCCGGAGTCCACCCAAACCCATGTCCATTGTGTCCGTGATGCCATCCAACCATCTCATCCTCTGTCGTCCCCTTCTCCTCCTGCCCTCAATCTTTCCCAGCATTAGGGTCTTTTCCAATGAGTCAGCTCTTCGCGTTAGGTGGCCAAAGTATTGAAGTTTCAGCTTCAACATCAGTCCTTCCAATGAACATCCAGGACTGATCTCCTTTAGGATGGACTGATTGGATTTCCTTACATCAAACAAGCTTGGAATTAGGTAAGGAAACCAATACTGTGAATTTATCATAGATTATTTTCATGTTTAAAAATAATTATGTTAAATTATGAAGATTTATCTAATGAAGGCTTTATTTTTCTAATACTTGGAAGAATGAATTATAAATAAAAATATCTATAAAATATAAATAAGAATTTCTAAAACCCTGATCTTTTCAAACATATTAGGGTAATTTAGCCAAGACAAAAAATTAAAGACAGAGGAAACAGGACATCTGTGATAGAAGGAAATGGCAACCCATGCCAATATTCTTCACTGGGAAACTCCAAGGACAGAGGAGTCTAGTGGGCTACAGTTCATGGGGTTGCAAGAGTTGCATGTGACTTGGTGACTAAGCCACCACCTTCATAATAGTTACAAAAATCACATTCTATTCAAATCCTTTGAATCTCAAAATTACAATTCATTAACAATCTCTTTGCACCACCATGACCACATAAAACATTATGTGAGTGTGCATATATGCAACACAAACACCTTTTACACAAACAGTAAATATACTTGAAAACTATATATTGCTACATTTCTGAAGTTTTCAAATTTATTGTTTCAGTTGCCTCTAATCTGCTGGCACAGTCTGAGCAAGATGCCATACAAAATAGTATTTTTAACTGAACTATCAAAATTCCTACTCGTCAGTGTTTCTCATATATTTTAGTCAGTAGTCTCAATTTATTTTTCTACCCAATATGATAGCAGAAAACAAATGACAGGAAAACATATTGCTTATAAAATGCACATAAATATTACATCCAGAATGCTTGCATATATTATTTTCCAAATTCAAAATCATTTTTTTCAATCAAAACCGTGGAGCAATCATAAATGAAGGTAACTGGAAACCACCATCACAATATCAATTATCTATTGTTTATATCTCCAAATGCCCTGAATTTCTGTAGGTCTTGGACTTACTGACATCACGCTGAATTAATTAAAACAACATATCTGAAATTCTGTTTTGCTTCCTTGGTCTTTCATAGTCAGAAGAACATGTCTACCCTTGCTAATTCAATACAGCTGTTGAGCAATCACCATTCTTGACTCTTCTCAACTCTCTTCTGCCTAGTTATGAATCTAGAGGTCTTTCAGCAACTGTACTTCTCTTCTCTTTTCTTTCTGTCTAATATGGGCATGTGGAATGTGTGGGGCATTGGAAAAGACCCTGATGCTGGGAAAGACTGAGGGTGGGAGGTAAAGGGAATGACAGAGGATGAGATGGTTGGATGGCATCACCGACTCAATGGACATGAGTTGAGTAAACTCTGGGAGTTGGTGATGGACAGGGAGGCCTGGCCTGCTGCAGTCCATGGGGTTGCAAAGAGTTGGACACGACTGAATGATGAACTGAACCAAATATGTGGGGCATGTAAAGTGATGAGATCCTTTCTGGCAGCCTGGGAAAATGCTAACTGAAGAACAACAGATGTAGTCTGTCCACTAAAGTAGGCTAGAATCATTCGCCTAATATGACATGGATAAACTCACATTTTGTAGTCCAAGATGAGTCTTGGCTTCTGAAAATACATTATCAATTTAAACCAGTTCTTCTACTACAAAAGTACCACGTTAGCAGTCACAACAAAAGAACCTCTTGATTAAGGTGAAAGACCACGGTGAAAAAGCTGGCTTAAAACTAAACATTCAAAAAACTAAGATCATGGACTCCGGTCCCATTACTTCATGGCAAATACACGGGGAAACAAGGGAAACAGTGAAAGACTTTATTTTCTTGGGCTTCAAAATCCCTGCAGATGGTAATTGCAGTCATGAAATTAAAAGATGCATGCTCCTTGGAAGAAAAGCTATGACAAACCTAGCAGCGTATTCAAAAGCAGAGACATCACTTTCCCAACAAAGGCCAGTATAGTCAAAACTATGGTTTTTCCAGTAACAATGTACAGATGTGAGAGTTGGAACATAAAGAAGGGTGAGTGCTGAAGAATTGATGCTTTTGAACTGTGGTGCTGGAGAAGACTCTTGAGAGTCCCTTGGACAGCAAGGATATCAAACCACTCAATCCTAAAGGAAATAAACCCTGACTATTCATTGGAAGGACTGATGCTGAAGCTTCAATACTTTGGTCACCTGATAGGAAGAGCCAACTCATTGGAAAAGACACTGATGCTGGGAAAGATTGAGGGCAGGAGGAGAAGGGGGCAACAGTGAATAAGACGGTTGGATGGCATCACCAACTCAACGGATATGAGTTTGAGCAAACTCTGGGAGATAGTGAAGGGCAGGGAAGCCTGGTATGCTGTAGTCTACAGGGTCGCAAAGAGTCAGACACAACTGAGCAACTGAACAACAACAAGTTGTCTCAAAGTTTACTTACCTAAGAAAACAGTAACAAAAATGGTTGTCTATTCATTCAGGGACTGGCTCTATCTTTTTTTTCCATGGAAAAATCTGCAGAAGTTTCTGAGAATTAATATAAATTTTCTTCCATTAACTAAAATGAATTGTCACATTTGTTTTGGAAGGGCTTTCTTGGCCTCATATTTCACTAATACTTTATCATCCTTCACAATTTATCATAGCATCTTTCAGATAAGGCAATTTTATTGGTATTTACCCACTATCCTTATTATGAAAAATTCTGCTGGTTGCCTACCCAATATTTTGTCGATTCTTTTTTATTTAGAACCAGTTTAGTTTCAGGCCTATCACATGGATTTCAGACCCAGAACATGGATCCATGGATCTAGTCCCCTACCTCCTGAGCTGCCCTTGCAACTTCCAGCATCTCTGTCCTGGCCATTGAGACCTAACACAGAAGGAGGGGGTTTCTTTATTCATTAAACTAAAACTTATATCTGATATCAAGACCCTTTGCATCCATTTCATTTTGGCTAGACTGGGTATTCCTGTTTGGGACTTACATGGACTCTTCGCTCTCTGGTAGACTTGATATTCTGATCACAAACCACAAAGAGAGCTGGACAAGGGAAAAATCCAACATGCTAAGGCCACTGTAGTAAAAGTTAGAAACAGCCTGGGGTTTAATAGCTTCACTGAGCAGCTAAAATATCATTAACTACATAGTTTAGAATATTGTGTTATAAGAGAAAAAGTAAATACTCATTTCTTTATTATGGTTTTGGTTATCTGCAATTATACATGATCCCAATCAATAAACTGCATGAATAGAAAAGTTTTGTATACATATGTGTACATAAAATACATACACTTTTAAAGGCATCTTTTTTATTAGACATTTCAATTAATGAAGGATTAAGCAATGGATATTGGGCAATGTCTGAGCTGTATCTTAAAATAGAGCCTGTATCTTAAGAGTATCTGATTTTAGGTATATAAGTAAACATTTTAAAGAAAACTAAAAAACAGAGTGCCATATACTGATTCTTAAGAAATGTTATATATAATGAAAATAAAAAATAATCTGCTATCTTATCTACCCTAGATATAATTTTTGGTTTTATTATTATTGTTTTTAGAGTTTCTGTTTTTTGTCAGGTCAAATCAATATGCACCTTAAAATTTTGTAAGCTAGGGAGAGTAATTCACTGATTAGGACAGTGCTGTGTGTGTATGAAGAAGAAGGTGGAGATGACTGTCAGGTAAGAAGGTGGAGATGACCGGCAAGTCAAAGTCTGGTTCATTCTGTCATTTATTCATCCTGTGCTTCAGCCAAATGAGCCTATTCTAACATTCTATTGACCTTACATTTCCTTCTCTATAACTCATTTTTTTCCTTTACACTCCATAAAATCCTGAAGTGGGCATTTGATTTTTGTTTGCACGTTTGTACTTTTGGAAGAATTGATGCTTTCAAACAGTTGTGCTGGAGAAGACTCTTGAGAGTTCTTTGGACTACAAGGAGATCAAACCAGTCAATCCTAAAAGAAATCAACCCTGAATATTCATTGGAAGGATTGATGCTGAAGTTGAAGCCCTGATACTGTGACCAACTGACGCGAAGATCCAACTCATTGGAAAAGACCCTGATGCTGGGAAAGACTGAAGACAAAAGAGGAAGGGAGCAGCAGAGGATGACATGGCAAGTTAGTATCACTGACTCAGTGGACATAAGTTTGAGCAAACTCCAGGAGATAGTGGAGGACAGAGGACCCTGGCGTGCTATAGTCCACAGGGTCACAAAAACTTAGACACAACTTAGCGACTGAACAACAGAAATGTTTTTGCTTTATCTTTATAATACCTTCTTCGGTAACAGCACCCTGATTTCACTTTTCAAGTTATGTATCTCTCATATTCTGTATAATGTGGTTAGACCTGTAGTAATTTTTCCCTGTTCTCTCTTATCCAATTAACGTTTCTTTTCTAGAAGTTGTCTTTTAAAATATGTTTATTTATTTATTCTTATTTATTTGGCTGTACCAGGTTTTAGCTGCAGTACATGGGATATTTAGTTGCAGCATGCAAAATCTCAGTTGCAGCATGTGGGCTCTAGCTCCCTGACCAAAGATTGAACCCTAGTCCCCTGTACTGAAAGCATGGAGTCTTAGCCACTGCACCACCAGGGAAGTCCCTAGAAGTTGTCTTTGTAAGTGGAGTTAGACAAGGATATGAATGCAAATGAATACATCCTGAAAGCAGCACCTTGAAAAGTCTACCCATCACTTTTGCTTCCAGGACATACAGAATTGCCCCTTTCCTCTGTTTTTCTAGTCAATTTCTCCCACTTTCCCTTTGTTGTTTTCTACTAAAGAAACATTGTGGATAAGAAAGCCTTCCCTCTGATACTACCGGTTTAATTCATATTCATTCTTCAGCTTAAAATTATCCTTGCCTTGGCATTCCTTGTGATCTTTTGGCCAGAAGTCTTCTTTGTTTTTTGAACTTCCATATCCTGGTGCCCTTTCTTAAACAACTTGTACATTCTAATACACCATAAAGTAACTAGTGGATCTGCCTTAAGTTATATATTAAACTCTAAGCTCGCTGGGACAGGGAATTTCCTAATTATTTGAGGTCTTATCCTCTCTCCTCACTTCAGTCTCTAAAGCAGTGCCTTCTTAATATATGAGACCCAGAAATGTTTGCTGAATAAAATCACAAATGCTATAGTGGACAGAATGCTAGATTAGAGATTTGGAAACTGAGTTTTAATTACCACTCCAACACTTACCCATTGAGTGGTCTTGCACAAATCCTTTAATCATTTCTGGGTCCCATTATTCATGTCTATAAAAGGTGGGTCAGTTTTTACTGCTACAATGGAATACAATTAGACTGGGTGACTTAAACAACAAATAGCTGTTTCTCACAGTTCTGGAACCCAAGAAGTCCAAGATCAAAGAACTGGTGGGTTGAGAGTCTGCTGAGGGTATGCTTCCTGGTCTGCAGATGGCCCACTTCTCCCTGTATCCTCTTACCACTAAGAGAGAAACCAGGTCTCTAGTGTTTTTTTTTTTTTTTATGTGGGTACATATTTCATTCATAAGAGGTCCATCTTCGTGAACTAATTACTTCACAAAGTCCCAATCTTTCCCGATGAGAGCTTAGGATTTTGACCTTTGTAAGAGACACAAACATTCTACCAAAACAATATTTGTAGAACCAAATAAAGTTTCTGCTAGACCCAACTTCTATATTTTCATAAGCTATTTACTAAATATTTCTTATATTTTGTTTTTTTGGGCAATCAACAAAATTATTTTGTTAGTATAATTACAGATAACTAGTTATAGTCCATTAGAAATAAAGACATAGAAAACACAGTAGCATTATTTATAATTGCCAAGATATGGATGCAACCTAAGTACCCACCAACACACAAATGGATAAAGAAGACGTGGTGTGGTGTGGCGTAGTGTGGTGTGTGTGTGTAAAAAAATGTAATACTGTGTGCTGTGCTGTGGTTAGTTGCTCAGTCATGTCCAACTCTGTGACACCAGAGACTGTAGCCCGCCAGGCTCCTCTGTCCATGGGAATACTCCAGGCAAGAATATTGGCGTGGGTTGCCATGCCCTCCGCCAGGGGATTTTCCCAACCCAGGTCTCCTGCATTGCACACAAATTCTTTACCAGGGAAGCCCCAAATATAACACTATTCAGCCATAAAAAAGAATTAAATTTTGCCATTTGCAGCAACATGAACGAAGGTAGAGATCATTATAGTAAGTGAAATATCTAAGGCAGAAAAAGACAAATACTGATAACATCACTTTTATGTGGAATCTAAAAAAATGCATCAAACTAATGATTATAACAACAAAGAAGCAGATTCAAAGATATAGAGAACAAACTAGTGGTTCCTAGTGGGAAGAAGGAAATGAGGAGGGGCAATACAGGGGTGTAGGGTTAAGCAGTACACACTATTAGATATAAAACAAACTACAAGGATATATTGTACAACATAGGGAATATAGGCAATATTTTATAATAACTATACATGGAATACAATCTTTAAAAGTTGTGGATAACTCTATGCTTATAACATATAATATGAAATATCAAATATACTTCAATTTTTAAAAAAAGAGAACAAGGATAACCCCAATGGATAATTTCCATTTAACATTTTTTTTAAATCATCCAAATTGTCCAGGAAGCTAAGATCATCAACAGAAAATTGATTTCACATGTTGTCATTGTCAAACTAGTAGTAAAATAATCAAGTAAAGCAGTCTGTAAGGAATTGGAAGAAAGGGAAAAAAATATATCCATTTGCCTCAGGATATGTCTGTCCATGAATGACTGCAAGTTTATTTTATGCTAATTTATTAGATGGTGAGGAGGTTGAGGAGAAAGGAAAGTACAAGGCTTTGTTGCTATGTTCCTTTTTCAGGAATAGTTTCAGTTGACTCATCTCAAAAATGAATAAATAAATCACAGAAAGTTGTTTGGTTCTTTTAAGATCCACAGCCACACAGCAAGTAACAGACATATTTAATCCAGTCTACTGGGACAGGTTCCATCCCCTTTTTAGGTGAAAAATTGTGCTTTGGTTTCTGATGATCTAGAAAGCTATCTCATTTTCAGGTGACTAGAGTTTTGTACACAATTACTGAACACATTTGATCTATACTCATTTTTCTATAAATTATGAGCCAGTAAAATCATCCTTCCCCTAATAATTCTCTTTTGCCTATTTTAAAGAGAAGCAAAAATATAAGGCCCTTGATAACTCATTGCCAATGTCATGGTTAATTATTTTTCATAGTCAAAAACATTTAGGTATATGAATAATTGTAACCCTTCCATGCTTTAATCACAATACTAGAGAGTTCAGTCAATCTTTTAATCATGATTTAATATCTTTGTGTGTGGTTTTTCTTCAAAATTTCAGTAGTATCACATATTTTGTATAAGAAATGCAAAAATAAAAAAGACGAAAATATATTAAACAGTTGCAGATCATTAGGAGATTCAAAACTAGAGAGAATAACTGGTATTTCAGAAAAAAATGAAAGAGAATTATAAGCGGCTGACAATATTCTCCAGTTCTATTGAAAATGGCTTTGTTTTTAATCATTTCCTTCCCCCCACTATTGTACAGATGGGATATTGAGTTTCATTTTTCATTGTTAGTCTCAGTCTCAAAGTAAATATTAAAGTTGTTCTTATAATTATAAGTTCCCATGGGGAAGGGAAAACGAATATTCACTCTTTTCCTGGCATTGCGCTAGGTGTTGTACATGCATTACTGAAAATTTTACAATGAAGAAATGTAAAGGACAGGATATACCTGAAAGCAAACTCAGGTGCATCTAAATTTTCTATAATACCTCAAGACAGCTAGTTTCATCTAGGAACAGGGCATTATCTACTGATTTCCTGGACTTGCCAAATTCATTTTTTTTTCTTTTAAAAAAATTTTTATTTTTAATTGGAGCCTAATTGCTTTACAATGTTGTGTTGGTTTCTGGTGTACAACAATATGAATCAGCTACAAGGATACATATATCTCCTCCCTGTTGAGCCTCCTTTCTCCCCATCCCACCTCTCTAAACCATCACAGAGCACCAGGCTGAGCTCCCTGTGTTATACAGCAATTTCCCAGTAGCCATTTATTTTGCAAATGAGTAATGTATATATTTCACAGCTGTCTTTCACAGACCTAGAGAATGGACTAGGGGACACAGTGAGGGAAGGAGAGATTGGGATGAACTGAGAGAGTAGACTTGTGTAACTCTTAAATGTTAGATGTTCTTTAAAAAAGCAAGATTCAACTAATAAAGAAAAAAAAAAAGACACGTGACCAAAAATGAATCTGACCTAAATTCAATTTATAAACCAGAAGTTATACCACTGTAAATTACTAATAAAACATCTGTTAGGATAGTTATGTGTGGATTTGAAACCACTGAAGTTTAATAAACTGTGGAAGTATTAGTTGCTCAGTTGTGGCCAACTCTTTGTGACCCCATGGGCAAAGAAGGCCACCAGGCTCTTCTGTCCATTGAATTCTCCAGGCAAGAATACTGGTCAGTTGCCCTTCCCTTCTGCAGGGGATCTTTCTGACCCAGGGAATGAACCCAGGTCTTCTGCATTGTAGGCAGATTCTTTACCTGAGCCACCAGGGAACCCCGAAGCTCTTAAGTTTCTACATAAAATTGTTAAGGTCAAAAAAAGAAACTATTGTTCAAAACATAAATTAGCAGGCAGTTTACTTTTTTAAATTTAGGATCTTAGTTTACTGTCTTTTAAACTTTCTTTTAAAACTGAAGTGTAATTTTTTTTAATGCAGTGATAAAATATCACAAGTGTTTCATTCTTAGAAAATCCAATTTAAGAATTTAGCCACATTAATTTTAAAAAGTACAGAATAAACTCATACAAGGTACACATTCATTTATAATATAAAACTAAAAGGGAACATGTGAATAGTATTTTAAAAACTATTTATGATCCTAATTAGTTTAATATTAGTAAGATATCCACAAGTTAACTAAAAATTAAATATAGTCATATATTTAAATCATATTTTTAAATAGGTCATCAGTTAGTTCAGTTGCTCAGAGGTGTCGGACTCTGCAACCCCATGGACTGGAGCATGCCAGGCCTTCCTATCCATTACTAAATCCCGGAGTTTACTCAAACTCATGTCCATTGAGTCGGTGATATCATCCAACCATCTCCTCCTCTGTTGTCCCCTTCTCCTCCTGCCTTCAATCTTTCCCAGCATCAGGGTCTTTTCAAATGAGTCAGCTCTTCGTTTTAGGTGGCCAAAGTATTAAGAGTTTCAGCTTCAACATCAGCTCCTTCTTCCAAGTAACAAGTGTCTTTTAATTTCATGGATGCATTCACCATCTGTAGTGATTTTGGAGCCCCCCAAAATAAAGTCAGCCACTGTTTCCAATGTTTCCCCATCTATTTGCAATGAAGTGATGGGACCAGATGCCATGATCTTTGTTTTCTGAATGTTGAGCTTTAAGGCAACTTTTTCACTCTCCTCTTTCACTTTCATCAAGAGGCTCTTTAATTCTTCTTCACTTTCTGTCATAAGGGTAGTGTCATCTGCATATCTGAGGTTATTGATATTTCTCCTAGCAATCTTGATTCCAGCTTGTGCTTCATCCAGCCCATAAATAGGTCATAATAAGAGTAAAACTGACAAGGCTTTAGTAGCATTAGGGGCTTCCCTGATGGCTCCATGGTAACGAAACTGTTTGCAATACAGGAGACACGGGCTTGATTCCCTGGGTTGGGACGATTCCCTGGAGAAGGAAATGGCAACCCACTCCAGTATTCTTGACTGGGAAATCCCATGGACAGTGGAGCCTAGTGGGCTACAGTCCATGGAGTCTCAAGAATCGGACAGGACTTAGAAACTAAACCACCACCACCTAGTAGGATGAGATCTGTAAATATTTGACATTATTTTGTGTTTTGAGAACTAAAATCAAGGTGAGTTCTGTCATTTTATTTTTTTCTAACCCGCTGCAACTTTTTTTTCCCTTTCTTTTTAATTTTATTTTATTTTTTAACTTTGCAATATTGTATTGGTTTTGTCATATATCAAAATGAATCCGCCACAGGTATACATGTGTTCCCCATCCTGAACCCTCCTCCCTCATCCCTCCCCATACCATCCCTCTGGGTCATCCCAGTGCACCAGCCCCAAGCATCCAGTATCGTGCATCGAATCTGGGCTGGCGACTAGTTTCATATATGATATTATATATGTTTCAATGCCATTCTCCCAAACTTTAAGCTACTGGGTGACCTGGTACAAGATAGATGGCCCACTGTGAACGTCTTCATGGTAAGAAGTATCATGAATAAACACATTAGCCAAACTGACTAAAAAGAAACCACAATTTTATTTGTGAGCTCATTTTATAATTCAGTAAAATACATTCCTTACAAGACATTCCAAAGAACAGACTAATATATCCTCCATAGATTGTGTGAGGATTGATCATTTCTAATGAAGTTAAAGCAATTCTAGGCACATGATTTGAACCGTTATATGGCTGACTTCAAATGATGAAGAATATGTTTTAGAAGTTTATTTTGGAGTACATAATGGTTTATCCCATAGAAATAATGCTGTATATTATAATCATGTCTTTGGCTCAAGTTTTAAACCAGTTAGGCACCTAAAATATATTATTCGTGGTATGTTGGATTTGTGTTGTCACACATTGCCATGTATAACAATGCTTCCAGCGAACAGAAGAATAATGGCTAAAGTTCCAAGTTAGGCTGACAGGTCTTCAAAACTCAAAACCCTCCTTTCACAAGAAGAGTTATATAGAACACTCCCAGCTTAAGTAACATGGTGGGAATTCTTGCTGCTTTGTTAAAGATTCCTCAGGGCAAGAATGGGTTAGGAGTGAGTAGAAGAGTAGCAGACTATTGGGAGATAAATTCATTTTGCTTTTGTATAAAGAGTTATGGTGAGCAATTTCTGTGCTGAGCAATTTTTCTGCCATGCTATAAGTAAGCAACTAGAAGGGAAAAAAGGGTTGGGCGCATAAGAAAGCATGTCTCCAAAGGAGATATGGATAGCTTTCCCTTCTCCAAGGGACCTTCCTGACCCAGGGATGAAACCCAGGTCTCCCACATTGCAGGCAGATTCTTTACCATCTGAGCCACCAGGGAAGCCCGTCAGAGCCATCTGGTTATTTTGCATGTGAAACATGAAGCAGCCTATAAAACACCTTGGAGTGGCCATAAAGAAAGCCACTCCTGCTAGAGGAGTGTGTCTCCTTCCTCATGGTACTATACCCAAAGAAAGCTTTGTTTCAGGTTCAGGCTCTAGCATGCAAAATGCTGAGCTTAATACTTGAGGAAACAAAGCATGAGTACACAGGACTTGGTGACTGAAGTGTATTTGGCTTTGGCCAAGAAGAATAAGTTTTCATCAAAAAGATCTCTAGTAGAGTGATTGAGAAATTGTTGGCAACATTGGCAGAAATTAAACTGTTGGAACAAGAAGGCCTTTTCTTTTGTTTTTAGGGGTGTGGCAACCTGACCACCTGTAACAGTTACATGTTGGATGGATGACACAAAAGAAGGTAAAAGAAGAAAGAATCTAATGTGAGTGATATTATCATAGCTTATCCCTCTTAAATAATTGACTTTATATTCCTCTTAAAAATCAAGGAAATCGGAACAGAATTCTCCTTGGGAATAGAGTTTTCCAAAATCTATTTTAGGATGATGCTTTTAAATTTATAAGACCTAGATCATTTATATGCAGCACTGATGGATAATTTGAATGGAAATATTATAGTCACATGTCCATGATAAAATTGCAAAAGCCTGAAATAATGATACAGAACTTAACAGTGATTACCTTCACAAGTGGCTCTTAGAAACAGAAAGGCAATAAATCACTACCATTCTTTCTAAACAACTATCATCTTATCAGCAAGTTAAATGATACAGATAGCTATCATGTTCTTCATAAGCATGATACAAATCATCAAGAAGCTGCAACAAATCTCTCAGCCCTAAATACCGTGTTTAGAATTACCTTCTCTTTGCCAGTTGCACTTGGTTAATATTTCTGCTCACATATTACTCCTTACCCCATTTAAATTTGCACATCACCCACAACCCCATCCCTGTCATTTACTATCCTCCAAACCCACCTATTTACATAACAATTACCATTATGTAAATATGACATATTTACTTAATTGTTTATTTTCTAAGTTATTTCTTAGACTGTAAGTTCCACAAGAGAGAGAGCCTGATACATAGTAGGTTTCAATAAATAGTTGCTCATTAAAAATTAAAATGGATGCAAATAAAAGCAATTTTAGAGAGACTATACTATAAATCAATAATAATAAGATATCATTATGTCTCAAAAATGCCTAATTTTTCTACATTAGATGTTTAACAGGCTCTGTGGCTTATTCATATGAAGAGCTCAATTAATATCCAGACCATGAAGGGCAATTAGCAATTTTTATAAATTATGCAGCTCTTTATATTTCAGTCACAATTGCTACTTGGTGGCATCTTGAGGTCAAGTTTTTTATCTTGATTAAAGATGTCTATATAAAAAATATTTACTGAATTAGGCTTCCTGATGTAAAATGCATATTTAGTTTATTCTATTAATAATAAAATTATCCTATAATCAAAGCATGTTTTTGTAAGAAAAATTTCTTTGAAGTTAAAATATATGATGATTTATGAATATATTTTTTATTTCCTGTTGTAAAAGTTGATTCACATTTGTCATCCAAAACAATCTTCAACAATATTTTTATGAAAAAACCACCAAATATAAATTAAAAATTGAAAATAATCCTTACTATCTTTAAGATATTAACACAAGATATGAAACTGTACAGAAAGTTAATTTTGCAACCTGCTATAATGTTACAAGAATGTACCAGAAAATAACGGTACCAATTCTAATGCATCATTTTAGTCCCCAGCTGATAATTGGAAGTAAAGTTTTAAGTAAAAACAAAAAATTTTGACCCACTGAATCATTATGAGGAAAAATGGATGCCAAATGCAATTATTTTTAGTTTGTAATTTTTCAGGCTTTAACAGTATTTGCTAAATAGATATTCTCTATCATTCCTTTGATTTTAATCAACATAAGATACTGGACACATGACCCATTCTGAAAGTGTAACATCAAATTTAGGATTAAATTTATTTCTTAGCCATCAATTTAGTATCAAGTGTTAAATTTTTTAAATATATAAAAATCTTGAAGTAGAAACAGTCCATCTGTAGCTTTTGGAGAATCTATTATTAACATTAAGCCTGCAGCAAAGAACACTAATCAAATGAAAGAGTTTCTAAACAAAATATTTAACACTTGAAGTAATAAGCATATGGTAAGAATATTGGGATTTCATTGGTTGGTCATTTATTATTAAAGGTAACCAGCCAAAATAAACATTCTAAAGTCTTTAGAATATTTCCATAGTTGTAAAAAATCTCTCAGGTAGAACAGCTTATGGCTGGATAGAGTCATTTTGTTTACTGTGACAAATTATCTCCCAGTGATGAAGAATGACTGTAATAAATGGTAGTAAACTGATAATGCATGAATTCTTTAAAAAAAATGGTTTTATCCAAAAAACTATAAGGAAAGAGATTGTTGAAGCCCAGTCTAGATTACCTCATCTCATTGAAGGATGTTCTTAAATCTGTTCTATTGACAGAACTCTTGTTTCTTCCCTGGTCTTTGTTTCTATACCAGTAAAACAATATTGGACACGGAAATTCTCAGTGTATTATCTACACTGAAGATGTTCAGAAGGTGATGGGCTATAAGTAAATGTGCTTCAAAACATAATATTATTTAATCCAAGGAAGGTACACAGTTTTATTACCTAAAGACTTTATACTATTTGATGACCTGTGTGAAGTAAGTCTTTCCGTAAACTGAATTCAAAGAATCATTTTGGTTCTAGCTTTTTGTTTGCTTTTATAACATGTATTATCATTTTTGTTAAAAACATTTTGGAATAAACACTGGGGTATGTTTCTGTGTGTGTGTGTGTGTGTAAGATGTACAAGAAAATTGAATCTATACCTTCACTTCAGTTCAGTCACTTAGTCATGTCTAGTTCTTTGTGACCACATGGACTGCAGCACGCCAGGCCTCCCTGTCCATCACCAATTGCCAGAGTTCACTCAAACTCATGTCCATTGAGTTGGTGACGCCATCCAACCATCTTATCCTCTGTTGTCTCCTTCTCCTCCCGCCTTCAATCTTTCCCAGCATCAGGGTCCCTTCCAATGAGTCAGCTCTTCACATCAGGTGGCCAAAGTATTGGAGTTTCAGCTTCAACATCAGTCCTTCCAATGAATATTCAGGACTGATTTCCTTTAGGATGGACTGGTTGGCTCTCATTGCAGTCCAAGAGACTCTCAAGAGTCTTCTCCAACACCACAGTTCAAAAGCACCAAGTCTTTGGTGCTCAGCTTTTTTTTTTTTCTTTAATTTTTTTAAAAATTTACTTTATTTTATTTTTAAAGCTTTTATTATAGTCCAACTCTCACATCCATACATGACTACTGGAAAAACCATAGCATTGATTAAACAGACCTTTGTTGGCAAAGTAATATCTCTGATTTTAATATGCTGTCTAGTTTGGTCAAAACTTTCCTTCCAAGGAGTAAGCATCTTTTAATTTCATGGATGCAGTCACCATCTGTAGTGATTTTGGAGCCCCCAAAAATAAAGTCTGCCATTGTTTCCAATGTTTCCCCATCTATTTGCCATGAAGTGATGGGACTGGATGCCATGATCTTTGTTTTCTGAATGTTAAGCTTTAAGCCAACTTTTTCACTCTCCTCTTTCACTTTCATCAAGAGGCTCTTTAGTCCTTCTTCACTTTCTGGCATAGGGTGGTGTCATCTGCATATCTGAGGTTATTGATATTTTTCCTGGCAATCTTGATTCCAGCTTGAGCCAGCCCAGCATTTCTGATTATGTACTCTGCATATGAGTTAAATAAGCAGGGTGACAAGATACAGCCTTGATGTATTCCTTTCCCTATTTGGAACCAGTTTGTTGTTCCATGTTGAGTTCTAACTGTTGCTTCCTGACCTGCACACAGATTTCTCAAGAGGGAGGTCAGGTGGTCTGGTATTCCCATCTCTTTCAGAATTTTCCACAGTTTGTGGTGATCCACACAGTCAAAGGCTTTGGTATAGTCAATAAGGCAGAAATAGATTTTTTTCTGGAACTCTCTTGCTTTTTCAAGATGTTGGCAATTTGATCTCTGGTTCCTCTGCCTTTACTAAAAACCTGCTTCAACGTCTGGAAGTTCATGGTTCACATACTGTTGAAGCCTGGCTTGGAGAATTTTGAGCATTACTTTACTAGTGTGTAAGATGAGTGCAAATGTGTGGTAGTTTGAGCATTCTTTGGCATTGCCTTTCTTTGTGATTGGAATGAAAACTGAACTTTTCCAGTCCTGTGGCCACCGCTGAGTTTTCCAAATGTTTTGGCATATTGAGTGTAGCACTTTCACAGCATCATCTTTTAGGATTTGAAACAGTTCAACTGGAATTCCATCACCTCCACTAGCTTTGTTCATAGGGATGCTTCCTAAAGCCCATTTGACTTCACATTCCAGGATATCTGGCTCTATAACTTCGGAACAGTTAAATTGCCTTAATTAAGACCCAATAATCCAGAGGCAATTGCTTAGAGGCTTCAAATATTATTTTAAATCTACATTGGTGTATTATTAATTATCATAAGGAATGTTAAAGTTAACTTCCATTGACAAAATTGTATTCAGGGTAAGAGTTGGTAAGAAAAGTGTAGTGGTTTAATTGTTTTTCCATGAATAGGGCATAATACCTTGTCACAACAGATTAAAGACATTGGAACAAGCCTTTGGATCTCCTAGATCTGTTCTGCATAATATTTAACCAAGTGGTGGTGAATAAACTGCTTTATACTGTTCAGAAACTGAGAGTATGAAACATTTATAGCAATTTTTATGTGATTCTATGGGTTTTAAATCTAATAAAATCACACCAGCAAAACCCACTGGGGACTTGAATTCTGATTTTTTTTTTTTGTAACTTAATTTTATTGTATTTTACAAAAGTATTGATCTGCAAGAGATTAGAAAATAAATGATACACTTAAACAAACAATCCTAGTTTCCTTGCTAGTCTTATGTCCTTGTATCTAGCCTAAACAGAGTCTGCTGGTCTTACCATCTAAAATTAACGAATCCTCAGAGGTGAATCTTTTATGTATGGAGTTGTCACAGTGCCTGAAGATCAAGTCTTTTGTATAACTATTTTGTTTTTGTTTTTCTTTTTTTTTCTACTTTAAAGTAAAAATTGGTATGTTTGCTTAAACTTGACCTTTCAAATGTAACATAATGGTTTTTCAAATTACTTTTCAATGTAACAACACCCCTGTTATCCAGGCTGTGGTTGAGGAGACATACAGCCTGTACCTTCCTCTATATAAATTCCAATATTTACCAAAAATTTTCCAAGCTGCTAAAATGCCAAATTGTTCAGATCATTATGTCATTTATTTTCCTACTTCAGCCTTTTCCCCAGATCTCCTATTTGGAAATCCATGTAATTTGTAGTTCCTATGTTTTTTTTCAAATGCTTAGAGGTACAGACTCATGAGGAAGATGAACATAATCATGCACAGTCTTTGTGGCAGAGCCAAACTATTACTAAAATTATAAAACAAACACAAGAAACTTTCTCCAGGGAGTTATAACTAAATCTCCACTACGAGCTGTCTCACTTGTCAATTAGCTACAGCATGGCCAAAATGGCAGCAGGTAAATGTAAACAATTCAATGCTGACCATGAAAATGAGAGTCACTCAGTTGTGTCCAACTTTCTGTGACCCCATGGACTATACAGTCCATGGCATTCTCCAGGCCAGAATACTGGAGTATGTAGCCTTTTCCTTCTCCAGGGGATCTTCCCAACCCAGGGATCAAACCCAGGTCTCCCTCACTGCAGGCAGATTCTTTACCAGCTAAGCTACAAGGGAAGCCCAAGAATATTGGAGTGGGTAGCCTATCCCTTCTCCAGCGGATCTTTCCCACCCAGCAATTGAGCTGGGGTCTCCTGCACTGCAGGCAGATTCTTTACCAACTGAACTACCAGGGAAGCCCAATACTAACCCATAAGCACATAAAAAACAACCACTCACTAGAGCCTTGGTTATGGTGAATGTATGCTTCAGTAGTACTTTTAAATACCAAGGATAGTTATATGGCAATAACAACTGACAGCTTTACCAGATTAAACTGTTATCTAATCTTGTATCAACTTCAATAAAGATGAATTTCCTAAAAAGGAATTAGGGCTCTCAGTAGCTGTCTAGAGAAGACTGGCAATTTGACTGATGTCTTGAATGTAAACCTTAATGATTACCACTCAGATTTTTTTTTAAAGTCCTACAATTGTCTCTCATAGTCTTATTACAAGGGAAATAGTCACCTCTATAGATGTTTTTCCACATAAAATAAAATGAAAGGTATATGATTCTTTTTATACAACATTAGTTTTAGAATATCTCCTATCCAAAAACATGCTCATTTATGAACACTAGATTCCTAAAAAATAAAAGAAAGAAAAAAGGTGATGTTTCCTCTGGAATTTAAGGTGAATTACTGTTGCTCTGCCAAAAAAAATGGGTTTTCTTTTCTGAGATATTTGAATGAAAGCAGTGAAAGTCTATTAACATTCTAATATTCATACTGCATTTTTGTGTTGGTCCTTAAACAATTTTTAAAATACAGGTTTATCTAGTATTTTAGTATATTAGTAAAATTAGTAAATATTAGTAATTAGTAAAATAGCTGCCTTATGTCACACAAACATCTTTAACATAACAGCACAATCATGTTAGTGAATTAAAATATAAAAAAAATCTCAGGAATCACCTTTTATTCAGTTTTTATAAAAGCAGCTAAAGGCATAATTATGTAAATTCCAAAGAGAACTGTTTAAACCAAATCATAAAGTACACAGGAATTTAGCTCAAAATTGGTTTCAGATCAGATCAGTCGCTCAGTCGTGTCCGCCTCTTTGCGACCCCATGAATCGCAGCATGCCAGGCCTCCCTGTCCATCACAAACTCCTGGAGTTCACTCACACTCACGTCCATTGAGTCAGTGATGCCATCCAGCCATCTCATCCTCTGTCGTCCCCTTCTCCTCCTGCCCCCAATCCCTCCCAGCATCAGAGTCTTTTCCAATGAGTCAACTCTTCACCTGAGGTGGCCAAAGTACTGGAGTTTCAGCTTTAGCATCATTCCTTCCAAAGAAGATATCATAAAATATATAAAACAGAACATATATCTACTCATTAAATCAAGTTTTAAATTAGTTAATAAAAGTATTGGTTTCTTGAGATTAGGAATAGTTTTCCCTCCAAATAACATAGAACTTAGGATTCAATGTGGATTTAGTTAATTTCTTTTCTGAATATAAATGCATATATAAAGAACAATGTGATAGAAACTCAATTTATAATCTTGTAAATTATATGAGAAAATACACTTTAGATTTTGCTGTAAGAAAATACTTGAATTTAAAACACTGATAAGCAATTTTTCCTGTCAACTCAGTAAATAGAATAGTTTTAAATTATTTCCATAGAAATATATATGGTGAGAAACAATGAAATTTTGTAATGAATGTATGCTCAGTTGCTCAGTTGTGTTTGGCTCTTTGTGACCCCATGGACTGTAGCCCACCAGGCTTTGCTGTCCACGGAATTTTCAGGCAATAATACTGAAGTGGTTTGCCATTTCCTACTCCAGGGATCCTCCTGATCCAGAGATTGAACCCATATCTCCTGCATTTGTAATGAATAGATATGTGCAAAGCAGTTGCAGGAAGAACTGCAAATCTGAACGTGAATAGTAAGCTCATAAATGATTCATACTTTCTCAACTATCAAAAGATACATTATAAAGTTTGACAAGTCAGTAAGTTAGGATGAACTAAATAAAACACCACATGTAAAAATCTTATAGAACTTTCATATGAACTATCCCATTTCATCTCAAAAACATTACAAAATATGCAAAGCAAAAGCAGGTATCTTTATCCCTATCTGAGGAAGCCAGTGCTGAAATAGTGTACTTGACATGAATATTTTCACACAGCTAGAATGAAGTGATATTTAATTCATTGGTCCTTTTGCACAATTCCTCCCCCAATCACTATGTGTCAAACAGTGGGTATATTTCCAGTGTGATTGTGACTCAATGATCTTTGTCTACCTGTGACCCACTAATAATGTATTCTATACAACTGGAGATACCAGGATGCTATTCAAAGAATACAAGGTAGCCATGGGTACAGAGCGGGATTTCAGCTGTCTCTTCTTTGTTTAAAGCAGTTAAGCACAGTTTAGGCAGTTAGAGCAAGTTTAAGGATTTCAAGCTCTCATTCATATAATACCATAAATCCTAGGGTAGATTTGTAACACATCTGTATTTTCAGGGATTTTTTCCTTGGACTTCCCAATGCCCAAAACAAAGCCTGATTCCAGGAAATGAAGGTCATAACAGAGTAAAGATAGATAAAGTAGACGAACTGAAAAAGAAGAAGGAATTACAAACCAAATACTGAATGAGATGACCTCCAGCAGTAAATTTAAACATTTATGAGACCCCATCAAGATCCAAATCTAAAGATAAATCTTTAGATAAAATCTTTAAGATAAAAATTAAAATTTTAACAAAGTGAGCAGTTTTAGAAAGTCAGATATAAAAATTACAAAGTTAATATTATGTCTTGTTCACTTTCAGAGAAGGCAATGGCACCCCACTCCAGTACTGTTGCCTGGAAAATCCCATGGATGGAGGAGCCTGGTAGGCTGCAGTCCATGGGGTCGCTAAGAGTCAGGCACAACTGAGCAACTTCACTTTCACTTTTCACTTTCATGCATTGGAGAAGGAAATGGCAACCCACTCCAGTATTCTTACCTGGAGAATCCCAGGGACAGAGGAGCCTAGTGGGCTGTCGTCTGTGGGGTCGCACAGAGTCGGACACGACGGACATGACTTAGCAGCAGCAGCAGAAGCAGAAGCTTGTTCACTTTGTAGACAAAATGACTGCCTTTCATTCACACAGGTTTTCAGTGTCAGGTTAAGATTAAACTTAACCAAGATAAAATTATAAATTCTGACACTTAAACTTTGTGTTGACATGTGGCTACAGCTAGAAATCCAGCCAACTATGAGTTACTGACAGAAAGACAAGAACGAGCAAAGTATTTTCTTCTCTATACACATTGAGAGTAATACAATATCTAAAGCAGTTTCCCCAAGTTTGTTCCACAAGATATTAATCACTAAAATGTGGGGGAAAAAAGTATTCTGTGGTCAAATAAATTTGAGAATCATTGGGTTAAAAAAAATTAAAGTTTTCTTTATTTCAGAGTTATAATGGCCTTAATTATAGTCGTGGTCAGGTCTAGTGGTCACTAAATCTCAATTTTTGTAGAGTATCTACAAAAAAAGTAGGGGTGTGTTTTAGGTGTGTATGTTTGGAAATGTTACCCTATGGAAATGATATATTTATTCTTCCTGCCATACCACAACCCCAATCCTTGAACTTGACCAAAGTTGACATTGAAATGGTAACCACGGTTCTTGGTACGTTTCTGAACGTCATGCACCACTGTTGTTTTAGACTACTGTCCCCTAAATAAGGAAAGAATTTTGCAGTTATGAGCAGATCAGGGCTGCTTCCCAGTTCCACTTAAAATGACTGGCTTTTAAAAAACAATTACAAATGAAGCAGGGAGGAAAAAAGAAAAAAGAATTAAAAGAAATGAGAACAACCTCAGAGACCTCTGGGACAATGTTAAATGCCCCAACATTCGAATCATAGGAGTCCCAGAAGAAGAAGACAAAAAGAAAGGCCATGAGAAAATACTTGAGGAGATAATAGTTGAAAACTTCCCTAAAATGGGGAGGGAAATAGCCACCCAAGTCCAAGAAACCCAGAGAGTCCCAAACAGGATAAACCCAAGGTGAAACACCCCAAGACACATATTAATCAAATTTACAAAGATCAAACACAAACAGCAAATATTAAAAGCAGCAAGGGAAATACAACAACTCACAGGGGATCCCCATAAGGATAACAGCTGATCTTTCAATAGAAACTCTTCAAGCCAGAAAGGAATGGCAGGACATACTTAAAGTGATGAAAGAGAAAAACCCACAACCCAGATTACTGTACCCAGCAAGGATCTCATTCAAATATGAAGGAGAAATCAAAAGCTTTATAGACTAGCAAAAGCTGAGAGAGTTCAGCACCACCAAACCAGCTCTCCAACAAATGTTAAAGGATCTCTTCTAGACAGGAAACACAGAAAAGGTTTATAAACTCAAACCCAAAACAACAAAGTAAATGGCAGCAGGATCATGCTTATCAATAATTACCTTAAATGTAACTTGGTTGAATGCCCCAACCAAAAGACAAAGACTGGCTGAATGGATACAAAAACAAGACCACTATATATGCTGTCTATAAGAGACTCACCCCAAACCTAGGGACACATACAGACTGAAAGTGAAGGGCTGGAAAAAGATATTTCATGCAAATGGAGATCAAAAGAAAGCAGGAGTAGCAATACTCATATCAGATAAAATAGACTTTGAAATAAAGGCCATGAAAAGAGACAAAGAAGAACACTACATAATGATCAAAGGATCAATCCAAGAAGAAGATATAAAATTATAAACATATATACACCCAACATAGGAGCACTGCAATATGTAAGGTAAATGCTAACAAGTATGAAAGGGGAAATTAACAGTAACACAATAATAGTGGGAGACTTTAATACCCTACTCACACCTATGGATAGATCAACTAAACAGAAAATTAGCAAGGAAACACAAATTTTAAATGATACAATGGACCAGTTAGACCTAATTGATATCTATAGGACATTTCACCCCCAAACAATGAATTTCATCTTTTTTCTCAAGTGCACATGGAACATTCTCCAGGAGAGATCACATCCAGGGCCATAAATCTAGACTTGGTAAATTAAAAAAATTGAAATCATCTCAAGCATCTTTTCTGATCACAATGAGGTAAGATTAGATCTCAATTACAGGAGAAAAACTATTAAAAATACAAACATATGGAGGCTAAACAACACACTTCTGAATAACCAACGAAACACAGAAGAAATAAAAAAAGAACTCAAAATATGCATTGAAACTAATGAAAATGAAAATACAACAACCCAAAAACTATGGGATTCAGTAAAAGTAGTGCTAAGGGGAAGGTTCAGAGCAATACAAGTCTACCTCAAGAAACAGGAGAGAAATCAAATAAATAACCTAATTCTACACCTAAAGCAACTAGAAAAAAGAAGAAATGAAGCACTCCAGGGTTAGTAGAAGGAAAGAAATCATAACAATTAGGGCAGAAATAAATGCAAAAGAAACAAAAGCGACCATAGCCAAAATCAACAAAGCTAAAAGCTGGTTCTCTGAGAAGATAAATAAAATAGACAAACCATTAGCCAGACTCATCAAGAAAAAAAGAGAGAAGAATCAAATCAACAAAATTAGAAATGAAAATGGAGAAATCACGACAACACAGACATACAAAGTTCATAAGAGACTACTAACAGTAACTATATGCTAATAAAATGGACAGCTTGGAAGAAATGGACAAATCCTTAGAAAAGTATAACTTTTCAAAACTGAATGAGGAAGAAATAGAAAATCCTAACAGACCCATCACAAGCACAGAAACGAAAATGTCATCAGAAATCTTCCAACAAACAAAAGCCCAGGACCAGATGGTTTCACAGCTGAATTCTATCAAAAATTTAGAGAAGAGCTAACACCTATCCTACTCAAACTCTTCCAGAAAATTGCAGGGAAGGTAAGCTACCAAATTCATTCTATGAGGCCACCATCACCCTAATACCAAAACCAGAAAGATGCCACACAAAAAGAAAACTACAGGCCAATATCACTAATGAATATAGATGCAAAAATCCTTAACAAAATTCTAGCAAACAGAATCCAACAACATATTAAAAAGTTCATACATCATGACCAAGTGGGCTTTATCCCAGGGATGCAAGGATTCTTCAGTATTTGCAAATCAATCAATGTGATCCACCACATTAACAAATTGAAAGATAAAAACCATATGATTATCTCAATAGAAACCATCAAACTTTTTCAAAGTGGTCATTCTATTTTACACTCCTTATTGTTAAATCCAAGAGTTCCAGTTGCTTCACATCCTTACCAACAATTCATATTATCAGTCTTTTTTTTTTTTTTTTTAGCCATTCTGATGGGTATATTGTGGTATTTCATTGTGATTTGAATTTGCATTTCCATAATGGCTAATGATGTATAGCATTTTTTCATGAGCAAACTGGTCATTAACTTATCTTCTTCAATAAATCACCTGTTAAGATCTTGTGCTAAATTTGGAAATAAATTTGTTTTTCTTATTATTAAATTGTAAACATTCTCTGTATATAGTGGATACTTTGCATTCTAGCTTCTAGAACTGTGAGAAAAAATTTTCTATTGTTTAAGCCACCCAGTCTCTGGTATTTTGTTCAGTTCAGTTCAGTCGTTCAGTTGTGTCTGACTCTTTGCGACCCCATGAATCGCAGCACACCAGGCCTCCCTGTCCATCACCAACTCCTGGAGTTCACTCAAACTCACGTACTTTGTTATGTGAGCCCTAACAAACATATATGGTATCTACAAAAGGAAGAATACTTAGAACATAGGAAATGCCTGAAAGCATTCTAAAGGATAAGTAGTACAATTCCTGTTTTTATACATGAGGTAATCAAATCTTAAAGAGTTTCCAAAATTTGTTCAAAAGCATAAATCCAAAAAGATTTAGAATTGAGAAGAGAACACAGTTCTACCCAAATAGCTCTTTCTACTGCATGATGTGATTCAAGTCATCATGGAAGAAAAATAAAGGTACTGTCTAATTCTGATTAGCATCGAAACTCAGAACCAAATATTTTCTAAAACTAAAATACTTGAGAAAGAAATATAGGGCCTCAAGAAAAAGATATTTAGTAGATTAAGCATATTTCATAATAACCAATTGTGTTTCATGAAATGGAAGCTGAGGCCTTCTATCTAGATTCTAGGGGGGGAAAGAAATTTCATTTACTTTTTAAAATTAAAACAATTTTATAGTTTTATGTTCATTTTGAATGAATATATCAAAAAACAAATAAAAATAAGGATATGCTTACATTTTCCCATTCAGGAACAGAAGTAAAAAGATAATGAGATTATTTTATTGATGATTTATAATAAGATATCAAGGTATTCTGTAACAACAGTGATTATATTAGCCAGCAAAGCACATTATTAGTTGCCATATAACTATTTAACATATTTTAGGTTATGTCAATCAAACCATTGAAGAAAATGTGCATTCATTCTACAATAAAATACTGTGACTTAAGATATAATGTGAATAATGTGCTAAATTATGTTCACTGAAATGAAGAAAAGCAAGGGAGAAATATAAAATGATAAATACCATTTCTATACAAAAGGGAATCCTAAATTTTATAATAAAATAGTGAAGTACAAAATAATAATACAGCATAGTTCTTTATGCATTGATCTAACAATAATGAAATATGAAGTAAATAAGCCATATTAGACTTTAACAAAGGGTAAAAAGGCTTTTTTACAAATAGGTATACATGAGTATAAAATATACATATAATTAAATATGTTTCATAAAATAGTGAAATTAGGGACAGTTCTATAAAGTGTTAATAAACTTATTATAAAAGTACATAGTCCTGTAAAATAAATACATTAGCCTATAAAAGATTTTCATATGCCACTTAAATAGGACTAGAATTATATACTTTATTGCATTATTTTCTAGCACCACTATTAATTATTCAAATTCCCCTGTATTATAATGGCTTCTAATGAAATTAATTACATAAATAATATCTGAATACCATTTTCTCACTCTAGGGGTCATTGCTTATTCTGCATGTAGTAAGTAGGGATGGCAATTGTGCATTCTACAGGAGCAGTGGAAGCAGATTTTTAGAACTCAATGAACATTAAACTCTTTTCCACTGTAGTCTGAACTATAGAAATATGTCTACAACTATGATGGTCCATTAGGGGAGTTATTCACCCATGAAGGTGAAATACTGTCAAAGCGTAAACTTGTATCTTTGCTTGGCATGTCCTTTGTTTTAAGTGGTGGAATATGTGCATCACTATAACATATCTTAATAAAGGTTGCATTCTTAGCACTTTCAATTTCTTCTTAATTTCAAAATTCACTGGTAGGATTAAAAAGCAACTATCATTCTTACTTACTCTGATCATTCTACTAGTAACATTAGACAGAATGGTAAAAACTTGGAATAACATATGTAAAACAGGTAAAATCTCAAAACACACATTAAACCTCTTTCATAATGAGATGCTTTTAACAACTGATACAGAAATAATATTGAAATAATATAATAATAATAATAGGCCTTCCCTGGTGGCTCAGAGGGTAAAGTGTCTGCCTGCAATGCAGGAGACCTGGGTTCGATCCTTGAGTCACAAAGATCCCCCGGAGAAGGAAATGGCAACCCACTCCAGTATTCTTGCCTGGAGAATTCCATGGACGGAGGAGCCTGGTAAGCTACAGTCCACGGGGTCACAAAGAGTCGGACATGAAATAATATTTCACACACAAAATATAGCCTTATTTCAGAAAACAAAAAATTGCCACAAAAGTCTGCCACTGAGTATCATTAAGTCCGTGGTATCTGACTCATTTTCAAATCTAAGTGAGAAAAATAAATGGCTTTTCCCTTCACTGAAAGTTTCACTCTAAATTTAAAGGTGTTTGCAGTGTGCTTTAGCTTTGAACTTACCACACTAAATATTTTAAAATAGATACTGAGTAAATGTATAAAATAAGGTAATACATAAATGAGTAAATAATGAGTAAACTTTTGATAAACTTATATACTATAAAAGTCCTAAGTTTTCATTTCAAACCATGATATTTGTATGGCTTTTATTGCTAACACAAGTCATTAAGCTTCAAGAACTGTTTCAGGGAATTGTTGTATCTTTATGCTTTCCTAATTAGTATTGTCAGAAAATGCATATTACCAAAACAAACATTTTGTAATCACAAAGTTTTATAAAACAGTTTAACAAAGAATAAAAGGTTCTGTTCTTATGAGCCCTGGGCAGGAATGTTGTTAATTTCAAGATCACTCTTTTAAAAAAGTCCATAAAAACAACATGCTCAAACTCTAGAGAAGTTACTGCTCTCATAATTTTTTGTATTACTTATCCAAACAAGAAAAAAAGATCGAAGGACTGAGAAAACCAGTAACATGATTAAAACATGAATAAACTGAACATTGAAGAGTTCAGTTTATATCAACAAATATTGTGTTACCCTCCTGGATTAAACAAATGAATGATACGTCTCTACCAACAACCTCTTTAACCTCATTCTAGTCTCCCCTCTCTTTCTACGTAACATTTATTGAGATACCCAATCATAGAACTGGTCTACCTTGTTTCCTTAAGACCCTTACTCAAAATACCTAACCGAAGCCAAAATCTTTTTCCTCAGATATGCCATTGTTCCTTGTGGTAAGAGTTCTCTCTCAACACAGTGAGTAATAATTTCCAACTGCCTTAACTCCAGATGTGTTCTTAGAGGTCTTTGGCTGAAGGACATCAATGGCTTCTAAGGATTATTTTCTTATTATTATTTTTATTTTAGCAACTTACAACTCAGTATAGGATGTCAAAATATTTTTTAAAAATATATTATCCATCAGTTTTTAATCGCTTTGCAGCAGAAGCACAGTTCAGAATATCTAAAATATTTTGTTGAAAACATCTGTAAAGAACATTTCAAACAATGCACAAAAACCAAACAAAAAAATCTACAATGTGTTAAGAATTAAGTACTTAATAGTACATTTACTTGGGCTTCCTAGGTGGCTCAGTGGTAAAGAATCTGCCTTTAATACAGGAGACACAAGAGACATGCATTCAATTCTTGGGTCAGGAAGATTCCCTGGAATAGGAAATAGCAACCCACTCCAGTATTCTTGCCTGGAAAGTTCCATGGACAGCGGAATGGACTGGTGGGTTACAGTTCATGGTGTTGCAAAGAGTCAGATAGGACATGAAAGAATGAGTCACATTACTTTGTTATTTTGAAGCAGCAAATAACAATTTAGAATTAATTTGTAAATGGGAAAGCTGGACTGGTCAAGCTGTGAAGTTTTCAATGTCATGATCATACCACGCTTTGCATCATAGAGAAAACTTAACCACAAACAATTCTACCAGGGATGGAAATACAATTCAATTATATCCATCCACAACTTGGATCCCAGTGAAGCTACAACTCTATGACATGGTCCATCATAAGACTGTCCAAGAACAGTTTGTTGTACAAGATACCAGACCATTTTAGCTACTTAAGCTTTATGCATTATTCATTTGGGAGGCCTACCACCCCATATCATATAAACTATATGAAAATGTATGCATGTAAAGAATTTAAAAATAATTTTATTTGTCTAAAAGTCAATAACTTACAATTGTCCATGTTTTTCAGCATAAATATGCCTCTTTAGGAATTCTTCAGAAATGAGAAACATGAATTTTTATGAATAGTAAATCTGACTATTTATGATTTAGATATATTATTTGATTGTTTTGATATTTCAGCTTTCTCTTTCTATTTTGGAACAACATGTCCCTTTCTTTTTTTCAAGTCTCAAAGATTTTCCACAGGCCTTGGAAAGGTTATAAACTATAGAATTTGTTCTTGTAATTCCAAACGGATAAAACGTCTTTTTTGGATGTAGCGCCTAGTATTCCCAAGCATATAATCTTTCTTTGAGAGTGAGAATGTGACAAGCAAGATAAAAACCAAAAACAATGGGAAAGTACAGAAGACACACATGAAAAAGGCAGCAGAGCCATAAGTATAAACCATAATGCAGAAAGGAGACAAGAGGAAACTCACAGGGATGAGTAGAAACAAGCTAGGAGAAAAGGAGAGACAGAGGAACTAAGACACGAAAATGGCAGACTCTGAAAGTAGTATACAGATGGTCAGCACCTAACTTGCATAAGTAACTTCTGCAAAATGAAAATATGTGGCCTCTTATTTAAACTCTGCTCAGTGACAGTGGAGCATTAAACCAAGTACAAGAATAATTTTGAACATGGAATCATGTGTGATTGCACAGGTCACTCAGCCATGAACCTGGCTCTGCTGATGGCTTTCCCACTCTTCCCAGGAAGTGGCTCTTTGATCCTGACAGTGACACACTGCTCCCTTATCACTGGTCTCCACACTCTGAATCTTATCACCCAGGCCTGCAGAGCATATCACTCACTTGCGACCTTGGAAAAACACATGACTCAGTGTAAACAATATGAAAATGAATTATATTTGAAAACTAAATAAACCAAAATTGCTCTATCTTTATCACTTAATGTATTCATATATTTTAAACCTGAAAATTGACAGCTACTTGCTCCTTATAACTTAAAGGCACATCATGAAAACACAGTACATGATAAGTGCCTGATCCAAGGGCACCAAAAGACAACTGGTATAGTCTCAACTTTTTAAAAAGTGTGAATGAGATCATCCTTAGGTGCTTTTCCACTAATTTTTAGCAAAGTTGAAGTAAAATGGTGTGTTTATTATGGAAGAAAAGTCCCTTAGCACTCCTTCCAACCAGAGGCAGCCCTGAGGTGCTCCTCCTGTATAACATTACTTAGTATATTGTGACTCTCAAGTAACATATGGCTAAACATTATGTAAACAAAGGAGACTACATACATATTTCTCTGGATTTTCCAGGGACAGATATATAGAGGTGGCAGACATTTGAATTTTATATCCCACCAAATAACCCAGTAACTAAGGATTCAATCATCTTTGAGCTCTAATCCTACATTTCTATCTTCACTTTGGTAACTTAGCATATCTGAAGTGAAAGAAAATCTGTTTATCCATCTACCTTTTGGTACATTTACCACCCAGAAAAATATTCTACTCATTATTGTCAGTGACATTACAGTTCTTTCTGTTATCTGAGATCAAAACAACTTTGATTGCTTTTTCATTGCTTGATCCAATCTGTTATTGACTCCTATCAATTCCATTATTAACTGTCCCATCACTCAGGCCTTCCTTTCTAGCCACTTCCTTCTCACCAAAAACCAGCCCTTGAAATCTCTCACTTGGACTACTTCAATAGTCTCCTAACCATGTACCTCTACCTCCAATATCTCTCCACTCTATTCCATGTTTCTATCAAAGAATTGATGCTTTTGAACTGTGGTGTTGGAGAAGACTCTTGAGAGTCCCTTGGACTGCAAGGAGATCCAACCAGTCCATCCTAAAGGAAATCAGTCCTGAATATTTATTGGAAGGACTGATGCTGATGCTGAAACTTCAATACTTTGGCCACCTGATGTGAAGAACTGACTCACTGGAAAAGACACTGCTGCTGGGAAAGATTGAAGGCAGGAGGAGAAGGGGACAACAGAAGATGAGATGTTGGATGGCATCACCAACTCGATGGACATGAGTTTGAGTAAACTCCAGGAGTTGGTGATGGACATGGAAGCTTGGCATGCTGCAGTCCATGGGGCTGCAAAGAGTCTGACATGACTGACTGACTGAACTGATCTCTACTAATGTTCATCTTATTTAAGAAGATCATATCATTTCATGTTTCAAAAACCAAAATTAGATCCATATATTTTGGTTAGTTAGTTTTGCCTTTGCATGTCATCCCTTCTTTTGATTCCTTAAATTTTGGGTCCCAATATTCACTTTCTACCCTTCACTTGCATTTCTTTCCCATCCTATCTTTATGATTTAACTGACCTGAACTACATACTTGTTCTGCTATATTTTCCTGTCTTCAATTCATTGTTTCTGTTGTTCTCTACATCTAGAACACTATCTTGGTAACATAGAGTCCTAAGATGGGAAACTGAATTAGGTTAGGTTCACTAACACATGAACTTTGCAAGGACATAATTTTGTTTTGTTTTTACTGTTTACTGATGCATGGCATCCAGTCCCATCACTTCATGGGAAATAGATGGGGAAACAGTGGAAACAGTGTCAGACTTTATTTTTGGGGGCTCCAAAATCACTGCAGATGGTGACTGCAGCCATGAAATTAAAAGACGCTGGCTCCTTGGAAGGAAAGTTATGACCAACCTAGATAGCATATTGAAAAGCAGAGACATTACTTTGCCAACAAAGGTTCGTCTAGTCAAGGCTATGGTTTTTCCTGTGGTCATGTATGGATGTGAGAGTTGGACTGTGAAGAAGGCTGAGCGCTGAACAATTGATGCTTTTGAACTGTGATGTTGGAGAAGACTGTTGAGAGTCCCTTGGACTGCAAGGAGATCCAACCAGTCCATTCTGAAGGAGATCAGCCCTGGGATTTCTTTGGAAGGAATGATGCTAAAGCTGAAACTCCAGTCCTTTGGCCACCTCAGGTGAAGAGCTGACTCATTGGAAAAGACTCTGATGCTGGGAGGGATTGGGGGCAGGAGGAGAAGGGGACGACAGAGGATGAGATGGCTGGATGGCATCACGGACTCGATGGACGTGAGTCTGAGTGAACTCCGGGAGTTTGTGATGGACTGGGAGGCCTGGTGTGCTGCAATTCATGGGGTCACAAAGAGTCGGACACAACTGAGCGACTGAACTGAACTGAACTGATACAGCAAAAGTGCCGAGAACTGTGACCAACACATACAATAAACATGTGTTGAATAAATGGATAGGAGTATAATGGCTTGAAATTCCAACAAATGCACACTTTTCTTGCAAATGGCTCCAGAGCACTTATTTATTTACTTATTGTATACAATATTCCAGCCATACTGATTATATACATAATATTTCAGTCATATGGATATGTAAAAATATATACGCCCACAATTAATTAAAAAGTTTCAGGAATTTTTCTAGAACATTACATGCAACTACAGACTTAGAGTTTGTTTTATTTTTCCAAGTTTTTGTTTTCTTAGGATTTCATGCCAACTATATACTATCCTTTCTTATGTTCATAAAACTCTTTACTCTGGATACCTAACCTTGGTCCTGGTGTCCTAGGGTTGCAGCCACTAAATGAGAGTAACAGGATAATTTTCCTTCTGGCTTTCAAGCTACACTTAATCAGCTACTGAAAGACTAACACGTGAGAGGAATGATGGCTGAGGCTGATTTACAGCCAAGAAAAACAGGTAAAACTTAGGAGAGAAAAAGGACTGCCAGTATATTAATCTCAAACAATACATCTTGAAGAATAAAACATGTCCAAAATATTTTTATGAAATGGCAGTCCTTTGCATATTGGTTTATTAAGAATTTTATGTACAGATGGGTGTGCTGCAGTGAATTAATTTATAGGCCAGTAAGAACCAAATTTCTGAAAGGTCCTCAATTTTAATTTAGAAAATCCAAGACTGTCATAATTCAAAAAGTATTTCTTAAAGGACAAAATAATCTTTGAGTATCTTGTACTATAATAATTTCTGCCCATTAGAATTGACTCATATATTCAATTCAATACTTGCACAGAGTATCAGAGATATAAAAAGTTCCTCAGAGGCACTTCTTCTAGTTTCTCTTCTTTAATTGGGTAGATGAGAAAAGTGAATGCCATGGCTGAACATTTTCAGCATAATTATATACGACCTTGGCAATGGCAGCAAAGTTAATAACTAGATATTTCAAAGAAGTCATGGTATATGTAATTATTAAGAAGAATAACATGTCATGCTATTTATGAGTATTTATTAAAATACTTCACAGACAAAATTATGCACCCACTAAAATATAGTATGCAATTCCTTTCAAACCTGTGTTTCCCTTAGGACTAAATTTCACAGACAAATTGTTTTCCAGATTTAAATTTTACTTTCTGCTCATATCCCTGACCATTGTTTTTCCAGTGTTTTTCTTCCTAAGAAATGCAACTACAAACCATACATTAAAGAGATAATACCGTTACAGAAATCCAAAGAGTCCTTGGGTAATACCAGTTGTGTTTTCATTTTTGTTGCTGTTGTTGTTTGAAAAATGCTTCCTAGCATTGTTATTAAAACTATTTGTCAGACTTATAGAACTTATTTTACATTTCTATTGCTTGGCATTGTGCTTAGTAAAAAGGCAGATGATCATCTGAATTTTATGTAGAAATACACACAGAATAGTAAAACTTAAAGGTCCTTAGAGATGACATGGTCCAAGCCCCACCTTTTATATATGAGGAAACAGATTTTACCAAATATTACAAGTTAGGTATTTAGTGGGAAACTTAGCAATTTTTAAAACACTGACTAAGGTGTCCAAAATACTCTAAAATCTATCTCAAAACAATTTGTATTGTGGAAACCTAAATTTAGTAACCACATTATGTTGTTTTAAAGGTAAAGAAAGGTAGAATAATGTACAGATTTAAGAAGCTGCCTTGACAATGGGTATATCTTTTTTTTCAGATATGTAAACCTATGACATTCTCAAAAGAGAAAAGTAATTTTAAACATCTGGTAATCCTATGCTACTCCTTGGAGAGTTTCAGTCTAGAAGTGGGCCCATACATGTGTTTTATTAACTTCTCTTAGCCCTCCCTTCCAATATTACCTCTTCTAACTTTAACTTACTATTTTCACAGTCTTAGTGTACTTCAGTGAATATTCAGGTGCAGCATAAATTTGTATCACTGTTGCAGCATCCTCAACTCTGTAGTCCTGAGAACTGATTCATATCCTTCTACCTGGTCTCATGTATGTATGCAAATCTAAGAAAAACTTGGGAAAAACTTCAACAATAATGCACAGGAATTTACAGAGTATGTTAAAGTATGATAGGGAGATACTGCCACAGGGATAATAGGAAAAGAAGAGGGAAGATAGGATCTTCACTTGCCCTGGTGTTGTTTGCTAATTCAAGAACAGGCAGGTGACTTAAGTAACTAGACAAACTGTCCCTACTCAGAGAGAAACTCAATTAAAATTTTTATCACACATACTTCAATCAAATATAAAACAGAGTGAAAATGTATTTCTCAAAAATTAACTTATCTTGCAAATAATGCATATGTTAAAGAAAAACAGAAATGATAAAAGCAGGAGAAGTAGCAGGAAGGAAAATGGGAAAGGAACAGAGAGAACAACAGAGCAGAGGACCAGGGAAAATGGAGTGGGATACAATTTCAATTCAGAGATTTATGCTATAGACTATATAGGCATGACCATTATTTCAAGTTTTTGTATGCCAGATAGGAAGAAATCTGACTATCTTACTAATGATACATTCAGTAGTTACTTTAAACATGAATCATTTATTTCAGGGTAACAAATACACTTAATGAAAAACTGTAAAGATATGGAGAATATAATTTTAGAAAGATAAATGTAGAGAAGTTTAGGTTCTAGGAAAGCAGAAAAGCATTATATGGAAAGAAAAGCACAGGTGCTAAGAGGTAGGTAGGTACCTACATAACAGTTAGAAAGCATCAAATTGAAGTATCATAGTCAGACACATGGGCATGTGTCAGACACTTTCATCCTTTGATCACATATATATTTTGCCATTTCTAATTTTGCCATACTATACACTATACCAAGTGAAATATATTATAGTTTAGTGATTACAAGGGACAGCACTAGAGAAGAGGTCAGCAAAATTTTTCTACAAGGAACAGAGAGTTAATGAATGGGGTAGGAGGTAAATGAATAATGAAAAGGGAGAGAATAAAAATTATAAAAGTCATGAATATATAATACCAGAAAAATGGTCATGAATTACTAATTCCTGAATAGCATTGTGGTGGACCAAAGCGGTCTTCAAATCAAACAGATGCAAGGTCAAATCTCAGCTCCCACATTATGTCCCCAGGTAAACTATTTTACCTCTCTAATCCTCTGTGTCCTTATGAATATATAGGGAATAATTATAGTATTTGGCTCTTAGGGTTGTTGAGATGATTGAATCAAATAACTCTCATAAAGTATAAAATGGTGCCTGCAATATAGTAACTACCCAATAACTATAAGCAATAAAGAGAGAAAGGGCAGGTGAACAAAAGAAATATTGGGTCAGTTTTCATAGTTAATAATCACTGTGGTTTTATTTTGTGGCACAACTATTTTTAACTGAGATATAATTGACATCCTGGGATTTCTTTGGAAGGAATGATGCTAAGGCTGAAATGCCAGTACTTTGGCCATCTCATGTGAAGAGTTGACTCATTGGAAAAGACTCTGATGCTGGGAGGGAATGGGGGCAGGAGGAGAAGGGGACGACAGAGGATGAGATGGCTGGATGGCATCACTGACTCGATGGACGTCAGTCTCAGTGAACTCCGGGAGTTGGTGATGGACGGGGAGGCCTGGCGTGCTGCGATTCATGGGGTCGCAAAGAGTTGGACACAACTGAGCAACTGATTTGATCTGATCTGACTGTATAAGTTTAAGGCATACAAGGTGTTGATTCAATACACTTTCAAGTTGCAATATGACTACCACCAAAGTATCAGATAAAATCTCCATCAATTTGCACAGTTAACATTTTTTTTCTGTAGTAAGCACATTTATGATGTAGTCTCCTAGGAACTTGAAAGTATATAATATTGTTAACTATAAACAAAATGCTGTACATTAGAACTCCAAAACTTATTCATCTTCTGATTGCAAGTTTTTACCCTTTGACCAACATCTCCTTACTTCCCTCACCCTCCAGCCCCTTGATACCAGCATTTTATTGTTTCTAGGAGCCTGACTTTTTTATATTTAACATATAAATGATATCATATAGTATTTGTCTTTCTCTGCCATTTTTATTTTTAATTATTATTAGATGGTTTTTCCACTGAGCCATAATCCCATGAGGAATGGACTTTGTATGTCAATAATTGTATACCCAGGGTCTGGCATCATCTCTAACATGTTATAGGTACTCAGAAAATATTGTTGAGTGAATGAATGGACCCAGAATGAGAAAGCATAGGTTAAAATTAAAATTCTACCATTTACAGTTGTGTGTACAAATACTTACTCAGTCTCAGTATCTTAATTTATAAAATGGAGACAATAGTAACACATGATATAACTGCTGTGAAGAGTCAGAGAAAAAGATTCTTTGATGAATACAATAGTTATTTAACAGAGTACTTGAGAAATAGTGCTTAATAAATGTGAACTGAATCAAATTTAGTTGTTTTTGTTTAAACTCAGGCTGATCATAAAATTATGTAATAAATTTATTCTCTAAGCACTCTGGTTATTAGACTATTTATATTGGTGTCTGTGATGTTTAACATTCAGAATGACTTATATTTAAATTTATGGCATACTCTTGCTTCTGCTGCTGCTAAGTCGCTTCAGTCGTGTCCGACTCTGTGCGACCCCATAGACGGCAGCCTACCAGGCTCCCCTGTCCCTGGGATCCTCCAGGCAAGAACACTGGAGTGGGTTGCCATTTCCTTCTCCAATGCATGAAAGTGAAAAGTGAAAATGAAGTCGCTCAGTCATGTCCGACTCTTCGCGACTCCATGGACTGCAGCCTACCAGGCTCCTCCATCTACGGGATTTTTCAGTCAAGAGTACTGGAGTGGGGTGCCATCGCCTTCTCCAAAGACATACTCTAACCTTTCAAAAGAATTCCATGAGTAAACTCTAAAGGGAGACATATTTTTCATAACTGTATGCCCTTAAAGAAAAAAAGCTAATTGATCTTAGTATAAAGAACCTAATTGATCAGTTCTGCCAAAGCAGCATGGTGCTCACTCTGTACTCTCTGATTTTAAATGAAAAATTAATATGTCTACCTGTGTTCATTAGTGAATTTATTGGAAATCATCAATATTTCATGTATGGCATAGGTCAATGTTATGCTGTGTATCTAATGCAATAATGTATGAGGCATTGCTGGGATTCAACAAGTGGCTGGAGAAGCTTCATCTTCAACAGAAGAAGGCATTAACAGAGAACATGATGAAACAAGAAGAAATCAACAGCTTTTCTCTATCCCGCTACAAAATTAATAATGGCTCTCTATGAAATCTGTTAACCCGAAATATCTAAGTATAAGAGAGGAAAGCACAGAAAATCTTCAAGACAATGTTGAAGTTAAGGTTTTTAAGGTACAGCTATTTAAAAGACACATTTTAAAGTAATGTTTAATGTCACTGGAAAATGCCACTGATACAAAGTTAAACGTGAAATGAGAATGGAAAACTATAAACAATATGGGCCCAATTTTACACAATTATCTTTTGTAACCTTTTTAAGAGATAGATTCTAAGGAATTATGCAAATATAATAATCACAGTCATCTCTAAATATTTAAGTTATGGATGCCTTTTATTTTCTTCTTAATACTTGCAGGATAGGTTAATTATATTCGCACTCTTAGGAAAATAAGAATACATGAGGAATTGAGAAAAGTAGCAGTTAAAGTTGAAAGAAAAAATATAATGGAGAATCCTGGGGAGATTCTAATGGTCATTTATAGGCCTAAATTATGAGAAAGAAGAAATTAAGAGGAAATAGAAGTCAGGATTCAGTTAAATATGCTGAGTGGAGGGTGATATAGTTAATTTACAAAGAAAGAAAAGGCCGAGTGACTGACTTCAGGAAAGGGTAAAGCATAAGAATGAAGACCTTGTGACCTGATTTAACCTACAGGTCCCACTCTTCCTGGAGCCTGACTTTCCAATGTTTCCTGCTGACTGAGGCTGAATGAGGTAGCTATGTCCAGGTTTCTATATGAGTATTTCAGAGAAGGCGATGGCACCCCACTCCAGTACTCTTGCCTGGAAAATCCCAAGGACAGAGGAGCCTGGAAGGCTGCAGTCCATGGGGTCACTAAGAGTTGGACACGACTGAGCAACTTCACTTTCACTTTTCACTTTCATGCATTGGAGAAGGAAATGGCAACCCACTCCAGTGTTCTTGCCTGGAGAATCCCAGGGACGGCAGAGCCTGGTGGGCTGCCGTCTATGGGGTCACACAGAGTCGGACACGACTGAAGTGACTTAGTATATGAGTATTTTGGACACCTGATGCAAAGAGCTGACTCATTGGAAAAGACTCTGATGCTGGGAAAGACTGAGGGCAGGAAGAGAAGGGGGAGACAGAGGATGAGATGGTTGGATGGCATCACTGACCCAATGGACATGAGTTTGAGTACACTCCGGGAGATAGTGAAGGACAGGGAAGCCTGGTGTGCTGCAGTCCATGGGGTTGAAAAGAGTTGGGCAAGACTGAGCGACTCAACAACAATATGTGAGTGCAAAAAATCCCATTACATAAGCTCACCTAAGAATGTCCCTTCCTTAAAACAAGAGCTTAAATAAAATGACAATTATAAGCTTCCCTGGTAGCTCAGCTGGTTAAGAATCCACCTGCAATGCAGGAGACACTGGTTTGATTCCTGGGTTGGGAAGATTCCCTGGAGAATGGATAGGCTACTCACTCCGGTATTCTTGGGCTTCCCTGTGGCTCTGTCGGTAAAGAATCCAGCTGCAAGGTGGGAGACCTGGGTTAGATCCCTGGGTTGGAAAGATCCCTGGAGGAGGGCATGGCAACCCACTCCAGTATTCTTGCCTGGAGAACCCCCAAGGACAGAGGAGCCTGGTGGACTACAGTCCAATGGGTTGCAGAGTTGGACACAACTGAGCAACTAAGCACACATAGTTAAAAGAAGGAAAATAATGTGGTCTATGGATTACAAAAGCAATGAGGACTCCAGGTTTTTATCAGAGATGGATTTTAAGGGATGCCATATGGTTGAGCCTAGGAATGATTATCTTGAAGTCACAGTCCTATGCAAGTATACTGCTACTGCTAAGTCACTTCAGTCGTGTCCGACTCTGTGTGACCCCATAGACAGCAGCCCACCAGGCTCCCCCATCCCTGGGATTCTCCAGGCAAGAACACTGGAGTGGGTTGCCATGTCCTTCTCCAATGCATGAAAGTGAAAAGTGAAAGGGAAGTCTCTCAGTTGTGTCCGACCCTCAGCGACCCCATGGACTGCAGCCTTCCAGGCTCCTCCATCCATGGGATTTTCCAGGCAAGAGTACTGGAGTGGGGTGCCATTGCCTTCTCCGGTGCAAGTATAATATTAACTAATTGTGTATTTCAAAAGGAGGCTTTAAGAGGTATTTACATAACAAATTCTGTTACTTAGCTTATACTTTTGTTGACTGAAAGATTAGTCACAACCTGAAAGTAGAGTTTATTTGATGGGAATGTTTAGAACTCCGAGCCCATGAGACTCAGTAGCTCTGAGCTGCTCCAAGGAGGTGGAGGGGAGATTGGGCTATATACAATTTTATAACAAAGGGAACCGGCAGTCTGAACATCAGAGACTTTTGTGCAGTAAGAAAAATCAGATATCAAGTTAAGAAACTTAGTGTTCTTTGTATGAGAGGATGCAAGCCTCTGGGCTCACTGAATTCATTCCATTCATATGTACCTCAGTTATCTGGGGCCAAATCCTATTTCCTTGTCCACCTTAAGGATGTAGCAGGTGGCTGTTTCTTGCATTCACTGCCCCAGTCTGAGCTCCTCAAAAATCACCATGAGGGTGGGGGCACCTGCTGGATCACAGTTTTGGGAATCCTTATCACATTTGGAGGCCAGAAATCATTGATGACTGCGACACTTCTTGTTTATTGTTACGGCAGGACATATTTTCATTTAGCACTTCCATTTGACGAGCATGAGATGTTATTCAAGGATAAAACTGCATTTTAAAATCCACAAAGTAAGAGGTTCTATGTCATTGTAAGTTCTTAAGAAGATGTTGCTGGTCATGTTATAGAATGGAGAGAAAGCTCAGAAATAAATGTTGCTGTCAGTGCTAACTTTGAGATGTGCTTTGAGGGCTGTGTAAAGAACTGTTGCTGCTGCTGCTGCTAAGTCGCTTCAGCCGTGTCTTCTTAGGTCTTCCATTATAAGACTGTCCCTTCCTACATACGAGCTCAAAAGATACTGAGAAGAAGAAGAATTGATTATTTGTTACACAAGTTAAAGAGACAGGTTTTGGAGAGTATTTGGGGGCACATTGTAGTTACACATCTAATATTTAGGAGAGAACAGGCCAACAAGTATCAAGCATTCATAGACCCAAATAAGGACCTGCTCCAGCTAGCACTGATGTCTGAAGTAATGTTGCAAAAAGGGGAAAAAATATTTGATGAAGCTGTGGAATTATCAAAGAAATGAAATTTATGCACTGGGATTAAGATTAGGTTCTACCTTATGTGCCAATCATCGTTGATTAATAATGGTTATCTACATCACACTGAAGAGAAGAAATTCACAGCCAAGTTGGGGATAGCAAAATGTTCTGTGATCAGTTATAAAGGTTTAACCTTCTTTAGCTTCCATCTTATCCTCATAGGAATCATAAAACCTTTTCTGTGAGAATTAAATAAAATATAATGTAAACTTCACAAAACATTTCCAGGCACAAACCAGGTACCCAATAAAATGTTAAGTCCTTTCTTTCCAGCTTCTTCTTTCATAATATTTGATTACAACTGCAGTACAATTGGCTCATGATTAATTACAAATATACAGACCATACTTTAGGCCCATGACTTACTATAACCATACCATTCCTATTATTGGCTCATGATTATTCACAACTGTATAGCCTATACTATTAGTCCACAATTTAATATACTTTTGCAATCCACACTATAGTTTCATTGTTGACCACAAGTGTATCATCCTGTGCTCTAGGTCAACACATCACTGTTTTTTGCTATTGGAACATAAAAAGAGAAAATAGAAATATCACAGTTACACTGTACAGAGATGACTTAGAAAAAAATGTGGTTCTTGTGGTGAATACCTAAAAAACTATATATAAGATAGTTTGTTCCCATTGAGTAAAAATTCAAACACTAACTTGTCTTTTGAAAAACGCAAAAGATGAAAACTCTGTTCTTTCTGCTCAGTTTTTATAAAACCTAAAACTGCTTCAAAAATTTTCGATTATTTTTAAAAATTGATGTATGAGTCTGTGATTTTAAAAAATGCAGATGCACCCTAACAGTACGTTCAGCCAGGAAACTCCTGGTTTTTCTCTCTTGTCTTTCCTGTTTCCTTGTTTTCATTACTCCCTATTTAATTTCTCACACGGGTTGGATGAACAATGTGTGCATTGAGAAGATGGCTATTCTGACTTTTTCGTGAGAGTAATACCTGTCCTAAAAAGAAGTATATAGTTCAACTCTATTCACAGACTCAGAAAAGAAAGAAAAAACTTGCTGAAGGTCAATTAGGATTCAGCTATTTTCTTTGCTTGTTTTGTAAAGCCTAATGCTTAAGTATGCTTTCCTTACACTGCCTGATAAATTTCAAGTGAAAGGCTCAAGTTGGATCAGTCTACAAACCCGGAATCTGAAATTTAAAAGTACTTTGCAAAAATAGCAATAGGATACACTGAGAAAACTCATTTTGTCCTGGCTTCATTTTATCCATTTTTATGTAGGGCTGGCTTGATAAAGCAGTATGGCTCACCTACTTAATTATTACAATTTGCTCTTCCAAAAAAAATGTGTTTCCAACAAATGTGCAACTGGGTTTATGAATCCTTTGGATTCCTGTTACTCTGTATTATTGGCAGCCAAATCAAAATTGTACTGCAGCTACACAAGAACGCTTTTTTAAAAGAAAATACTTTGTCTTGTCACTTATATAGGTTCTTTCAGCTAGTTTAGCAAAACATGTTATTATTTTCCATGTTGTGAGAAGACTTTACAAAGTATAAACTGCTTTGCTATCCACCATGAACCTTCACATCAAACCTTCACACCCTCTAGACAAAAATCTCCCACTTCTAGTGGTCAGCTAGTTAAGTCCCTTCATCAAGGGTGAGTATCAGGAAGCTTGAAGAGTCAGTTAGGGAGGAGAAGCCATAGTTTTACTTATTTATTTACTGTTAATTGATAAAGAGCCAATAAAGCTAGTCTGTCTTTTTTAGGATTTGTCACTGAAATCAGACAGTTTAAATTCCTTTAGAATATTACCATCCCTATTCTTCACAGAGCTAGAACAAATAATTTCAAAATTAGTATGGAAATACAAAAAAACCTCAAATAGCCAAAGCTATCTTGAGAAAGAAGAATGGAACTGGAGGAATCAACCTACCTGACTTCAGGCTCTACTACAAAGCCACAGTCATCAAGACAGTATGGTACTGGCACAAAGACAGAAATATAGATCAATGGAACAAAATAGAAAGCCCAGAGATAAATCCACGCACATATGGACACCTTATCTTTGACAAAGGAGGCAAGAATATACAATGGATTAAAGACAATCTCTTTAACAAGTAGTGCTGGGAGAACTGGTCAACCATTTGTAAAAGAATGAAACTAGAACATTTTCTAACACCATACACAAAAATAAACTCAAAATGAATTAAAGATCTAAATGTAAGACCAGAAACTATAAAACTCCTAGAGGAGAACATAGGCAAAACACTCTCTGACATACATCACAGCAGGATCCTCTATGACCCACCTCCCAGAATATTGGAAATAAAAGCAAAAATAAACAAATGGGACCTAATTAAACTTAAAAGCTTCTACACATCAAAGGAAACTATTAGCAAGGTGAAAAGGCAGCCTTCAGAATGGGAGAAAATAATAGCAAATGAAGCAACTGACAAACAACTAATCTCAAAAATATACAAGCAACTCCTACAGCTCAACTCCAGAAAAATAAATGACCCAATCAAAAAATGGGCCAAAGAACTAAATAGACATTTCTCCAAAGAAGACATACAGATGGCTAACAAACACATGAAAAGATGCTCAACATCACTCATTATCAGAGAAATGCAAATCAAAACCACTATGAGGTACCATTTCACGCCAGTCAGAATGGCTGCCATCCAAAAGTCTACAAGCAATAAATGCTGGAGAAGGTGTGGAGAAAAGGGAACCCTCTTACACTGTTGGTGGGAATGCAAACTAGTACAGCCACTATGGAGAACAGTGTGGAGATTCCTTAAAAAACTGGAAATAGAACTGCCTTATGATCCAGCAATCCCACTGCTGGGCATACACACTGAGGAAACCAGAATTGAAAGAGACGCGTGTACCCCAATGTTCATCGCAGCACTGTTTATAATAGCCAGGCCATGGAAGTAACCTAGATGTCCATCAGCAGATGAATGGATAAGAAAGCTGTGGTACATATACACAATGGAGTATTACTCAGCCATTAAAAAGAATACATTTGAATCAGTTCTAATGAGGTGGATGAAACTGGAACCTATTATACAGAGTGAAGTAAGCCAGAAAGAAAAACACCAATACAGTATACTAACGCATATATATGGAATTTAGAAAGATGGTAACAATAACCCTGTGTACGAGACAGCAAAAGAGACACTGATGTATAGAACAGTCTTATGGACTATGTGGGAGAGGGAGAGGGTAGGAAGATTTGGGAGAATGGCATTGAAGCATGTGTAATATCATGTATGAAACGAGATGCCAGTCCAGGTTCGATGCACAATACTGGATGCTTGGGGCTGGTGCACTGGGATGACCCAGAGGGATGGTATAGGGAGGGAGGAGGGAGGAGGGTTCAGGATGGGGAACACATGTATACCTGTGGCGGATTCATTTCGATATTCAGCAAAACTAACACAATATTGTAAAGTTTAAAAATAAAATAAAATTTAAAAAAAAGAATATTACCATCCCTATTTATCTGTGCTAAACACCTCTCCACACTAACCCATATCCTTTTGTTTCTTAAATCAAAAACAGCCAATACAAGCCAAAGCTCTGCCAATAAGAAAACTATGTCTATAAATAAGATTTATTTAAAAAATAGTAAAAATAGTAAGGACTAAAGTTCTTATTAAGACACTAGTTTTCTGTCACATATCTCCTGGATAAAAGAATTGTCCACATTTTAAATCTAGTTTAACTTTTAGATAGTGTTCTGGCCAAAAAATTGTATCAAATTTCCTAATTAGGTATCCAAGCAAAGGTACTAAGAACATCTTGTGCATGCAGCTTTAACAATGTCAGTCTTGAAAACTTTTGATGAGAAATTGTTTTTGAGTCAAAAGCAAAGTATGAGTGTCATAGGTGATACAAATACTGACACAGAATGTTCTCTTTTTACTCAAAGAATACTTGTAGTCATTCTGTCTCACCACAGGAAAAAAATTCTGCTGAAGATTTAGTGGTAGAACTCTCTGTTCATATATTTCTCATTCTAATATTACAAAGTAGAACATGACATTAAATACTGAATTATAAGACTTTTAGCACAAGAAAAAGATCCTGTAGCTATTCACAGCTCTCATTTTAGAGAGAAGAAATCTAAGACTCAAAGTTCAATGACTTGCATGAGATCACAGAGTTACTTTTAACCATGTGTGTGAACCAGATCCCAAAATGCTGAACACATATCTTCCTAGCAGAGAAAAGATATAAAGTGTTTTGTTCAAATACCCAGTATCAATTTCAAGTCCAAATCTGCTTCCCTATACAGCTATTTTCTGACCATATGGATTAAAGTAGCCATACCTCTGAGAGATTCTACTAGAACATGCACGACACTTAATTGTACCTATTTAACACACTAGATTGCAAGTTCCTATGGGGGCCAGGAGAGTATCTTACTTACCTTTGTTCCTTTAACACTTAACATGATTTCTGACTCAAGGAAGGCAGTCAAACTATACATATTGAATAAGTGAATAAATGTATACATGAATTTTTCCTTGATGATTTAGAATATCAAGACCTTACAGTTTAATGAACTTTAATACTAATTTTATTAATACATGGATTAGCTGAAAATGTCTCTAATTATTTAATAAGAGAAATACCAAGTTTATTTATACAAATTTGGGAAAACATGACTCTTTCAAAGTTATCAAGTCACTGAATCATCTGCTGCTTAACTAGAGATCTTTTACAGTGTATCAGATTTAGCATTTTCCTTGGCAGATTTAAGGCTGTTATTGCCACTTTCTTTCTAAACCACATTACCTTTCACGTTATTTTCAGTTACTTGGTTCTAATACATATTCTTTGATATCTATTCTTTTTTAAAGTAACTTCTCCTTTTTAAATTCTGGTAGTAAAGACTATTACACAGTTGATGTAAGAGAAAGTTAAATCATAGAAACTGATGGTATCAACAATAAGAGAATTAGCTAGAAGATACTATTCATTGAAAAAATCCAAACACAAAAATAAAACTGTCATTTCTTCAAAATTACTTAATTACTTGGAAACAGAAGAGAGAATAGGAGGAACAATGTTTTTGAATACAATTAGCAGAGTGCGCTTATGGATAGGAGGCCAGAGAGAGATAAGACAAGAGAAATAGTTGGCATAGCAGTAAAGTCTTAGCATGACAGGGTGACTACATTTAATCCTTGACAATACACAAAGGCAGGAATACTTTGTAAATTTATATAATTAAGCGAAATTCTCAGTAACTTCCCTATAAATCTCTAGAGAGGAGGCTGGTTAAAGGCTAGATTCTATAGTTGTCACTGCTCTAGTTGAATGGTCTTAATTTGACCCCTAAATGACAGTCACACCTAGGAAAAAGAATCACTAATGCATTTGACACATATTTCTTCTCCATTACAAAGTCAAAGAGACTTCAAAAACAAGGGCTAAGAGACACGTTATACAAAAAAGAGCTTGCTCAAATCTAAAATCTTAGAAGTACTACGTTTTTGTCCTGAAGTATTAAACCCTTGAGGCAAAGTCTAAGCAGGAGATGCAAAAGTATCAGGAAAATAAGCTATCAGAATCTAATGTGTTCTATTCCATAAATTAACACGCAACACAAGAATTCATGTAGTATCTGAGATTGGCCAGGGTCAAAGGTAATTACTGCCAGAAATTTACATATTGAAAAGGGATTTGGTTTTATATTTAGTCTTTTCTTGTTCTCCACTAGCTCCTATGGTCAGAGATGACTGTATGTCCTGGTTTACCCAAAACAGTCCCAGCTAATGCTTATTTAAATGGGACTTGAGAAATAATTTTTATTCTCAAGTTTTTCCAGTTTGGATGATAAATTACACATTAATTCATGTAAAGACCAAATTTCTTAATTTTATTCCCGAAATACTTCTTAAACCGATCTACTTCTTTGCCTCCAAACTCTTTACACTTTCAACTTTCATGAGGATTAACACAGAAGTCACATATCTAGTCTTCTTATTTTACACTTGCTCCCCTCAAATTCACTTTAGATTACATATATTTCAAGGAGTCTTTTTAAACAAAATTATGACACTACACTCCTTGAAAGTTTTCCACGTTCCCATTTATGTTTAGACATATAAAGGCCTGAATGATCCTGCCTCTCAAGCCCCAGCTGGCACCATTCCATTCTTTCCCTTCTTTTCTGATTCGTCAACCACATTGGATTTCCTGTAGGTCTCAGAGCATTCAAATCTGCCATCTCTCTTTCTAGAATAAACTTCCTCCTCTGAACTGCCTTATTCTGGTCTTATTCCTACTCATCCTTTCAATTTCAGTTTAAATACCACTTTCTCAGATAAATCTTCACACATGCCCATAGACTAAGCAAGGTCTGCTTTTACAGTAATGACAATAATGCACAATCCTTCATAACACCCAGCTAAATAATTCAATATATGTAATCTATTCCATATATAGTTTATATTGTAACCCCACTAGGTTAAAAATTCAAAGAAAAGAGGCATCATATTTTATCTTGCTTGTTATTAGATTTCCAACACCTGAACATACAATGAATGTTCAACAGTTTTATGTTAAAATAACAACCAAAGGTGAGTTCCAATTTTAGATAGCTAAATATAATCATAAAGTATCGATTTACTCCTTGACTTTAAATACCATATCTGAATATGTACCCCAATATTTCACAATACATATTACCTTTTGCTTAATTCTACTTCATCAATGAACAAAAGATAAACTGGATTTAGCCCAACAGACATCAGATTAAGGTGAAAAGTACATGTATTTGGCATATCTAATTATTTAATATTTATCTCAATTATATTGTAATCAACAATGTGATTATAGATCAACATTTCTATTCACAAGGTATTTATAATGTTTTCACTTTTCTCCTTCCTATTAATTTTGGTAAAATGGGGAGAATATAATAAAATATTCAAATAATCACACAAGTATGGATGTGTAACACTGTTTACACTGTTTAAATGTTAGGCTAAAAGGAAACTTCATGAAACAATAGCTCAAATAGTTGTCAACTGAAGTATGAAAAGCTGCATCAAGTATGTAAAAATCAACATACAGGTATAAAGTATGGATATTGGAAAGTCAAACATGAAATTTAAAAACCACTTATAGTATGGTTTTTAGGGCTCCAAAATCACTGCAGATGGTGACTGCAACAGTGAAATTAAAAGATGCTTACTCCTTGGAAGGAAAGTTATGACCAACCTAGATAGCATATTCAAAAGCAGAGACATTACTTTACCAACAAAGGTCTGTCTAGTCAAGGCTACAGTTTTTCCAGTGGTCATGTATGGATGTGAGAGTTGGACTGTGAAGAAGGCTGAGCGCCGAAGAATTGATGCTTCTAAGTACGGTGTTGTAGAAGACTCTTGAGAGTCTCTTGGACTGCAAGGAGATCCAACCAGTCCATCCTAAAGGAGATCAGTCCTGGGTGTTCTTTGGAAGGAATGATGCTGAAGCTGAAACTCCAGTACTTTGGCCACCTCATGCGAAGAGCTGACTCATTGGAAAGACTCTGATGCTGGGAGGGATTGGGGTCAGGAGGAGAAGGGGACGACAGAGGATGAGATGGCTGGATGGCATCACCGACTCGATGGACGTGAGTTTGAGTGAACTCCAGGAGTTGGTGATGGACAGGGAGGCCCGGCGTGCTGCGTTCATGGGGTCGCAAAGAGTCGGACATGACTGAGCGACTGAACTGAACTGAACTGATAGTATGATTCAGTTGATATTTAGGATATATATCCGTTAGGGTAAATTCAGCTACAATAGAAGGAAATTCAACTTATGTGTCTTGATCAATAAAGATATTTGATTCTCTCATATAACAAGAACTTTGAAGGTTGTTAGTTTCAAGGTTTGCCATAGTGGTTCAAGCATGTTATCAGGAACTCAGGTTCATTTTATCTTTCTGTTATTTATTCTCACCTTTTTCTGTAGATCTTTTAAACTCACAGTTATAAGATAGCTGCCTCAACTCCAAATACCAAATCCTTCTACAACCACAGTCATAAGGAATGAAGTAGCAGGGAAAATAGAACCTTCTCTTCTGGAGCCCCTCTTTTTGAGTAAAAGTGTCCCTTTCAGAAGCTATCAAGATCTACATTATGTTTCATTGACCAGAACTGGATCATCACTACCAGATATATCACTAACAAAAGGGAATGGAATTATCAAAACTGGCTTAAAGCAATCATGATTTATCTCCTGGGATGAGGAAAGTCTGAGAACCTTCCTGAGAAATCTTCCCTGAGAACAAAGGATCTCAGCCCTCTATATGAACAAATAAGAGACAGCTTGCAGGTACGCTAAAATATCTGTCATAGAACTCTGAAGAGTTGGAATTACATCAGATTTCTCTGGATTAAAAAATCAAAATGATAACAGTGTAAATTACATATTTAAAATGTTGCTTCCATACATTCTAACATAAAAGAGTTCTAGGGGAAAACAACTATTTCTAATACAGAGGGACTAAATTAAAATTAAAACCATATAAATTGTTAGAAACTTTCTATTTTTGAAAATATAAATATCTGGGAAGTTTTAGAGACTCAAAATATCTGACACAAAAATAAGCCTTTTTTTCTCAGAGCCATTTTCATCAATGCTCACACTAAATACATTTTTACTAATTGGTAAAAGTTTTATTTAGCTGTAAGGCTTTTATAACCATGTTACAGTTAAGGAAGACAAAAGACAAGCAAAAATATAGAGATTAATTTCATACTCAAACTCTTACTTACATTTTACCTGTAATTATATTCTTAACTTTATATTACATCAAACCCAATGACAAAAAAAGTCATCTCAAATCACATCAACCTTGCAGTTCCATCCCAGAGAAATACTGGCTCTGAACCAAGTACCCAGGTACTAACTAGTTTAGCTTTAATTTGGAGCAGATGGACGAGGGTTCTCAAGGTCAAATCTAGAGGATCTTCTTGGAGAATAACTCATGGTCTCTGCAACATAGCAGATGGTGAAAATATTTTAGGGCTATTTTCAAATGATGTTAGCAAAACTACATTTCTACCAATTGTCTTTTATAGCTTCCATAAACATGACTTTCCTTCCAAATGAAGAGTTAAAATGATATAGCTTAGCAGGGCTTTTCTGAGATGTCATTATCAACAATGACACACTGAGTATTTATATTCCAAGTTCAGAGATGAATTGCAGGAGAGAAAGCAGTGGATCTCCTGAGATAAACAGACAGATATTGATAAATGATGTTATAATGCATATCCTATTTTCCTGTAAAAGGGGGGAAAATTTCTATCTCCTGTTATAGTAGACTTTTAAATTGATGCTTCTTTTTGAAAGATAAGCACAGCATAATATTTATTTTTGACCCTCTAAACAAGTAACAATTCTAGATATATCATAAATGTCAAATAAGTTGTATACTGGGGGGCTGTAACTTTTTATTTTCAAGATAAATTATTGTGGTAGACATATGCCATTGTGGGGCAATGTCAGGTATCTACTCATTCCACCCTGATTTTCTCTGGAGAAACTTTTATTCCCATTGTCTAAAACCTTATTGAAACAGTAATTCCTATTTTCTATCACTCAATCCCAAAAGAGGAAAGTAGAATAGTCTCAGTTTCTTTACATTTCTCTAACCTGCCAGGGCTGGAGAAATGGCATCAATTAGGCTAACAATACCCTTTCCTGGGAATTTTAATCTTGAGTGATGTAAGGATAAGAGTGATACAAGTATAGAGTTCATTTGTTACAGTAGCAAAGGTAGGAGAGGTGATGCTATCTAATTAAGATTGTTCCTGCTACTCTGGTTCCTATTTCCCAGACCCCTCCAATTTTTGGTTTCAGACCAATTATAAACCAGATCTCCTTATTCTAACAAATTATCTGCCACTTAACTAGAATCTACTTCTATTATTTATAGTAAATTTTTAAAAAAAATACAAAGAAGCAAAATTAGACAATATAAAATATCTACATTATTTTGTTACCTAAATCGTTTCTATCCATGCATTTTTACATTTTTATGGTCAATGAAAATAATATTTACATGGATAAACTTCAGGCTTCACAGGTGACACTAGTGGTAAATAACCTGCCTGCCAATGCAGGAGACATGAGATGTGGATTTGATCCCTGGGTCGGGAGAATCCCCTGGGGGAGAACATGACAACCCACTCCAGCATTCTTGCATGGAGAATCCCATGGACAGAGGAACCTGGAGGGCTACGATCCACAGGGTTGCACACAGTCAGACACGACTGAAGTGACTTAGCATGGACGCACACAGATAAACTTCAATGGTTACCTAGCTGGTGGGGTACAGTCCATAGGGTCACAAAGAGTCAGACAGCACTGAGTGACTAAGCACAGCACACAGCACAGCATATCTTTGCATGGATATACTACAGTCTACTAGAAGCCATTTAATCAATACTGGATATTTGAATGGTTCCCTTTTTTAAATTATTATAAATAGCACTCTGATTAGCATCCTATGCATATGTCATTGAATATAGTTTTGATATATTTACCTTGTAACAAATTTCCAAGAGTGGAATTGTTGAGGCAAAAGATAAAAGCAATTTTTGAGCTTTGAATTATGCAGACATTTGCACCCCAAGGAAGGTTGTACCTATGTACCATGGTATTAGCAGTGTAGGACAGTGCCCATTTTGAGAATATCTTATCCATTACTTCGATTCTAAATGGATGAATAAGAGACTATGTTGTTGCTGTTGTTCAGTCACCAAGTCATGTCTGACTCTTTGCAACCCCATGAACTGCAGCACACCTCCCTGTCTCTTAGCATCTCCCGGAGTTTGCCCAAATTCATATCCATTGAATTGGTGTTGAGATGGTTGGATGGCATCACCGATTTATCACCATAAGAGACTATGAAGCCATTCACTTTACTTGCCCAAAAGGACAATAGAAAGTAATCATCTTTGGTTTGAGAGGTCCCATGTAATAAAGAAGAGTTTCAATAGAATGCAATGCATGCCTCATACTAGTTAAGAGTTCTCCATAGAGTTCTTAGTACAATTGAATACAAACCAATTCCATACATATTTCTTGGTAGACGGATACTGCCAAAAGCTCTCATAGTGAGTAAGGAAGAGCAAGAAAAGAGAATCAAAGAAAACCCAGCCATCTACCATTCTATCAGAAGTATATTTACACAAAAGATATGCCTAAAATCCATTATCCATACCTGGAAAGAGCCTGAAAAACACGAAGTCTAGCCATGCCCCACAATGTTTTCTCTAGATGGTTTTGTAAAAATCACATGGCATCTTCCTGAATCGACTGGCTTTTATTTTACCCAATGTAACAGTGATGTTGCTGAAAAATAAATGAAGCATCTAGGTAAATATGTGCTCAAAGGATAGTATCTCGGTTAGAGAATAATGAGACCCATTATTGTAACTTTAGCTGCTGTGTACTAAAAAAATATACCCATAAACACAACTTTGGAATTTTTGCATTAATTGTGAACTAAATAGGTATATTAGCATATGTCTATGTGTGTGCATAAGAATGTGTGTGTGTGAGCATGTGTGTGTGTAATCTGAACATATCCAATGGTCTTGAGTGGCTTGATGTCAATGAGGTGTTAATTCAGAGAATCACAGTTTATGCAGGGGAAAAAAGTAATTAAAATACTTCAACTATCTGCTCAGTTTCTCAGAAGATAAATGCTTTTAATGCAAAGCAAGTATTCTGAGAATTATTTTCTTCCTGATTAAGATTTTATTAACACAGCACCTATTCCCTGAATCATTTCTCCAAATCTCAATTCCCAGTTGCCTGAATTCAGCCTGTTTTTTTTTTTTTTTCTCTGTTTTCCCTCTTCATCCATCAGCTACTCATAATGTAGAGTCTTATTTCTTAAGCATTTCCTCTGCTTAAAATACTATCTGATTATATACAACAAAGATGTATCCAAGTGCTAACATGGTAAAGAGCTAGAGCATGTGCATGTCCAAGAATATTGTGATAATTCAAGAAGTAATTGATCAGATACTCAGATGACACCACCCTTATGGCAGAAAGCAAAGAAAAACTAAAGAACCACTTGATGAAAGTGAAACAGGAGAGTGAAAAAGTTGGCTTAAAACTCAACATTCAAAAAACAAAAATCATGGCATCTGGTTCCATCACTTCAAGGCAAATAGATGGGGAAACAATGGAAACAGTGAGAGAATTTATTTATATGGGCTCCAAAATCACTGCAGATGGTGACTGCAGCCATGAAATTCAAAGATATTTGCTCCTTGGAAGAAAAGCTATGACCAACCTAGACAGTATATTAAAATGCAGAGACATTATTTTGCCGACAAAGTACTGTCTAGTCAAAGCTGTGGATTTTCCCAATAGTCATGTATGGATGTAAGAGTTAGACTATAAAGAAAGCTAAGCACCAAAGAATTGATGTTTTTGACCTGTGTTGTTGGAGAAGACTCTTGAGAGTCTCTTGGACTGCAAGGAGATCAAACCAGTCCATCCTAAAGGAAATCAGTCCCGAAAATTCATTGGAAAGACTGATGCTGGAAGCTGAAACTCCAATACTTTGGCCACCTGACGTGAAGAACTGACTCATTGGAAAAGACACTGATGCTGGGAAAGATTGAAGGCAGGAGAAGAAGGGGACGACAGAGGATGAGATGGTCAGATGGCATCACTGACTCAATGGGCATGAGTTTGAGCAAGGTCCGGGAGTTGGTGATGGACAGGGAAGCCTGGCGTGTTGCAGTCCATGGGGTTGCAAGAGTCGGACTCAACTGAGCGACTGAACTGAACTGAATTCTTATTAAACATTAATAATGCTTTCTCTGACATATTCAAATATAATTCATGACAGAACAACCTCAAAAAGTGGTAGATAAGGTGTTCTATGTCAATTTTAAAGGTTTCTGGTCCAATTACTCCATATCTATTTTGCAATGCAAAAGGGCTTTATAAACAAAGGCTTCAAAAAACAGAGGGTTTTACTTTTCCAAAGAAGACAAAAGCAAATGGTGCTTTAACACTTCACTAGTGGATGCACCGCTGTCTTATATGATTATGGCCATTCTTAAATTTTTAATCAAAGGGGAAACTTATCCTGGAAAGAAACAAATGCCTCATATACTCATGTATCTAGAAAATCTGATTATCAAAAGAACCATCATAGATGCAAATGATCCCAAAGAGTAATAGAGATTATTCTAGTGATGCAGTGAAACTATGGTGATATTTTGAAGTGCTTTTTCACTATAAATTTGCACCATTTTATTTCTAAAGCCACTGTCTATACTGTAGAGAACACACAAATGAATTTTTTGTTTAAAAAAAGACCAATCTCCTAGGTAAAAAAAAATTCAAGATACATTATTAGTACCTAAAGCTTTCATCTTTTCTTTTAAAAAAGTGAGGTACTTGTATTATTATGTGTTGGAAGGAGAAGAGGGTTACACTGTCAGCACTAGTGATTTGTCAAAAGTTCATCTTTTTGCAATTTAATGGCAAATGTAGATTGAGGTCTCAGGCATGCTTTTTTTTTTTCTCTCTCATAATTACTTAACCTATTTGACCAACCTGAATTTGCACAGTGATACTTCCTTAATGTTAACTTTCATTATATGAAACTTCTGTTTAGATGCATATGCTGAATTAATGACTTTATACAATCTAAATTTACATTGATATCATAAAATAAAATAGGCTCAGTATTATGAAATTAATTTTTTGACAATCTAAAATATGCAATCAATAACTAAAGCTAAACACAGTTAAGGTATGCTGGGCAGCTCACAGTGTCTTTGAACAAGGGTCAATAAATTATGTACATTTTTGTATAGCCAAATGTCAGCCTCAGTAGCTGCCTAACAATCAGGTGAAATAAATAATTTCTTAGTTTTATTCCAGTCTATAATTTTAGAAGCACTGAAATTATTATCTGTGGAGAATAATGTTTGGAATAGTTTTTGAGAGCTTTCTTTTTAATTCAATCCAACACATTATCAAGTATGTATTAGATGTCTTCTATGTGCAATATGTCTCAGTACTTATGAAAGACAAACTAGAGTGTATCTACTTTCAAGGATCCTATATGCTAATGTAAGGGGAGGATAAAGAGTTGACAATTACATTGAAAAACATAACTGCTACATTACACAGGTACAAAGAACTGTGGGGTCTTCTCATAACTACTCTTTCTTCATACTAAATATTTAACTCATCAAAAGTTTTTTTTTTTCTTAATTGTCTCTCAAATATGTTGACTTCTCTCCATTTCTTATCATCCTACTCCAAGCTATAAGTTTGCTGGCATTTATTGATTTTCCTGTATGCCCATATTAATGTTTTCCATCCATTTTAGGGATTTTCCAGTCATTATTTATTTACGTATTCTTTCTGTATCTTTCTCTCTTCTCTCCTTTAAGGACTTCTCTTGGATATATGATGATATACTTGATGGTTTTTCACTGTTCTACAAGTCTTTACATTGTTTTTTATTATTTTTTTTCTTTCTGTTGCTCCTTCTGTATAATCTCAATCAAACTGTCTTTGACTGAGTCTCAATGAAACTGTCTTTAACTGATTGACTCCTCATTGAGCCACTCTAATAAGTTTATCATTTTGGTTATTGTACTTTACAACCCCAAAATTTCTATTTGGTTCATTTCTATAATTCATATTTTTTATCTGTTTTCCCTTTTTGGTGAGATACCAGTCCATCCTAAAGGAGATCAATCCTGGGTGTCCATTGGAAGGACTAATGCTGAAGCTGAAATTCCAATACTTTGGCCACCTCATGTGAAGAGTTGACTCAATGGAAAAGACCCTGATGCTGAGAGGGATTGGGGGCAGGAGAAGAAGGGGATGACAGAGGATGAGATGGCTGGATGGCATCACTGACTCGATGGACATGAGTTTGTGTAAACTCTGGGAGTTGGTGATGGACAGGGAGGCCTGGTGTGCTGCAATTCATGGGGTTGCAAAGAGTCAGACACGACTGAGCGACTGAACTGAACTGAACTGTTCTCATATTTTCCTTTAATTCTTTAGAAACAGTTTCATTTAGTAATTTTAACATGTGTCTAAGAGCTGGTTTAAAGCCCAAGTCCAATACCTGTGCTGCCTTCAAAACACTTTCTATTGATTGCTTCCCCCTACCCCATATATTTGAGAAGGCAATGGCACCCCACTCTAGTACTCTTGCCTGGAAAATCTCATGGATGGAGGGGCCTGGTAGGCTCCAGTCCATGGGGTCGCTAACAGTCAGATACAACAGAGCGACTTCACTTTCACTTTTCACTTTCATGTATTAGAGAAGGAAATGGCAACCCCAGTGTTCTTGCCTGGAGAACCCCAGGGACAGAGGAGCCTAGTGTGCTGCTGTCTATGGGGTCGCACAGAGTCGGACACGACTGAAGCGACTTAGCAGTAGCAGCAGCATCCCATATATGGGCCATAATTTCTTGTTTCTTTGCATGCTTCAAAATATACCTAGACATTTTAAATAATATAGTGTGGCAAAATCTAAAAAAGATTCCTCTCTCCCCAGGGATGATTTTTATGGCTGTTATGGTTGTTAGTTTATTTGGTGACTTTTCTGGGTTCCTTCTTTAAAAAACTTAAAGTCTTCATACTTTGTTGTTTCTAGCCACTGTAGTCTCTGATCAGTTAGCTTAGTGGTCAGCTAATAATTTGAAAAAAATAGTTCCTTAAATTCTTTGAGCCAAAATTCTAGCTTTTGCTGACGGCTCTTTTGTGTATTCAGGGGCACATCTTCAATGCTCTGGCAGGCAGTTTAAACGTGTCTTAGCCTTAACTTCTTGTTCACACAGGACCTTAAATTCAGCCAGAGGATGAGAGATTAGGGCCTTTTCACATTTTCTAGGACATGTGAGCCGTCCTTCATATGCACGTGGCTTCCAAAATTATCAGAAATATGTTGGAGTTTTTCAAAGCCTCCTGTAGGCATCTCACTCTACTGTTTTTCTTTTTAAGTTTTTGACCAGATTTTCATGAACACCGTATGGTTAACACCACCTCTGGTACCTGTGATGTTAAAACATTGTTTTCAATAATTTTCTTGGGCATGAGACAAAGGGAGCTCTAAGTTAGGTCAAATAAGGACAAACTCTGACAATGTAACTCTTCAGCGAGGAGCTACACTGGTCAAATAATAACAATTCCATAAGGATGAGACTTTGGAGATACTCCAAACCCATTCTGCCCACTATGATACTGGTTTTCTCAGATATCATAGTTATGAGATTATCGATTTTCAAGCCTATACAGAGTTGGGGAGAGAGATGAGGGATTAAGGAAAATTAAAATGCCAAAGATCTTTGTTCTTAATGAAGTTTAGCCAGTTTTCCTGGATAAATAATTCTTAGACTGCTGTAAGCCTTTAGTTAATTTCTAGAGTTCTGAAAAAGAACATTTTGACTTATTTTGCTAGTGTTCTTAATGCTTCACGGATTTCTGGAAGTCGTCACTCTGTGATGATGAAAACATGATATTGCTTTTGTTTGCTAAATTTATTTTCAATTTGGCAAGGGAAACTAAAAGATCTTCCCAATTTTAAACATTTAGAATTAAAATGTCCCTTTCAAAATGTGAACAATTTAAAACATTTTTAGGAAACAGGTCAAAATATGCGTTTGTAAATACAGAAAATATTCCATTAGTGAGTCTAGTAGCTGCTGATAGCCAAAGGGAAGGAGGGTCTGACTAAAAAGTATGAACATTTTAGTAATGATTCTCGTAGTTGAATCCCCTATATTTGTTTAGGCATTTGTCAAGTATTTGGAGTCTAGTTACTGGAAATAGAAAGATTTAATTTATTCCTTCTTTGTTTATAAAGAAGACTAATGCAAAGCAATAAAATATATCCCACCTATCCCCTCCATAAGTTTAAAGAAAAAAAAACTCACTAAATTCCATGCAATCAGTGATTTCAGGATCATTTCTACAGAGAATAGATCATTAGAAATGTCTTCTAAAAATATCAACAGTAATTCAGGGGTAGTAAATGATTGTATGCAAATCAAAGATATTCAGTTTAGAGTCAAGTTCTGGGACATCTTTAGAGGACGAATGGAACAAGGTTGCTTTCCTTTGTCAGAATATACAGATATGCGATGATTAGTGCAGCTTTATCCATGAAAAAATAAGATCTTTAAAAAATGTCTTTAAATTGTTCTTATGTTCACCATTCACCATTAACACAGATTCAATACTTTACATTCAAAGTTATGCAATGTTTAAACAAGTCTTCTATAGCACAGTTATAATGTAAAGATAAGGAGTGTTTAACAAATGTTTTATCTAGGCTTTTATAATGAATCAATGTTGAGTTTAAAGAATATTCATGTGTTAAACGCAGAGACATTACTTTGGCAACAAAGGTCCATCTAGTCAAAGCTATGGTTTTTCCAGTAGTAGATGTGAGAGTTGGACCATAAAGAAGGCTCAGCGAAGAACTGATGCTTTTGAACTGTGGTGTTGGAGAAGATTCTTGAGAGTCCCTTGGGCAGCGAGTACATCATACCAGTCCATATTAAAGGAAATAAATTCTGAATATTCATTGGAAGGACTGATGCTGAAGCTGAAACTCCAATACTTTGGCCACCTGATGTGAAGGACGGACTCATTGGAAAAGACACTGATGCTGGGAAAGACTGAAGGCAGGAGGAGAAGGGGACAATAGAAGATGAGATGGTTGGATGGCATCACTGGCTCTATGGACATGAGTTTGAGCAATCTCTAGGAGTTGGTGATGGACAGGGAAGCCTGGTGTGCTGCAGTTCATGAGGTCGCAAAGAGTTGAACATGACTGAGTGACTGCACTGATGATTTGTAAGTGGCAATAATGAGTGGTGACACTTCTCTTAGACCATATAGAGTCTCCTGCATTGCAACCGGATTCTTTGCCAACTGAGCTATGAGGGAAGAACTACTACCTAGGAACAGATGGATCTTAAGGACTACCTTTAAGTTGACTTGCAATGTAATGATTCCTTGATTGATGACACACTCCATAGAATATTAGGTGACATTTTCTTAAAGATTTTGTAGACATGAGGAAAAGTCAGTCTGAATTCATACCTCATGAGATATGTGCATACAAGTAAATGAATTAAATATATGAGGCCTAAATTTAAAATAAACTGTGGTTAGATAGTCATCTGATAGATTACTTTTCGTGGTGGTGTTGTTTAGTCACTAAGTTGTGTTTGATTTTTTTTGTGACCCCAGAGACTGTAGCCTGTCAGGTCCTTTGATAGATAGCATAACTTACTTGGGTTTCTAAGCTTTCTGTCACAAATATGAAAACTTTCTTCTCTATTTCAGAAAGAACCCAAACATAAATAGTAAGTCATATCCATAGTATCTGTAGATCACACTGGAATTTTATCAAAGGTGAATTCTGATACTCAATATTGAATATTGTGTGGATTCCATCCTTCATACAAGCTACAACAACTTCCTTGATTTATCACACACTGTTCTCACAGTCGTGTACAGCTCAGCACGTAGTTTGTCCTTTCCACTACAGTTCCACTTAGGCATTAAGACTTAAGATCCTTTTTTTCCCCTCTTTAAAAAGTCTTAAATATTTCTTTTGCATTATATTTTAACACTTTGAAGTTTAACAGATTTTATATATTATTAACTCCTTTTCCTAGACTCTCTTATTCAGCAATTATTCACAGTAAATTATATTTGCTAACTTTTAACCTAGCTTTGCACAGTGCTCGAGATGTTTTAGCTTTGATTATCCTCTCTCAAGTTCCTCATCACAGAAGATAATTGCTCTTGAAGCCTGTTACTCTCCCACTGCACCAGAAAAAGAAGAAAGTCTTCCCTTAGCAACAACGACAAAAACTAAGTCGACTATGAAATGTCACACCAAGCAACATAATTCTTTCACAGAAATATTTCTAATGTAATCACAATTCATCTAAAAGAGAATGTGTGTATTAGCAAGATTTTAACCATTGTTGCCTATTATTTCTGATGGCAAAACTGAACAAAAGGGTGTACTTATACTGCTTAAAAGATTATAGAAAGATAGTGGGATATTATTTTAAATACTATTCTATATCTACTTCTTTATAAAAATGTACTTTATTAGAGTTGTGTAAACAGACTTTTCTTTCAAGGGCAAATTAATAACTACTTTAAGTTTTGTGAACTATATGGTCTCTTTTGCAACTACTGAACTCATTGAAGCAGTAATGGACAACACATAAATGAACGGAAAGGGCTGTGTTCCAATAAAACTTTATATATGAACACAAACATTTGAATATCATATAATTTTCACAACACAAATTCTTCTTCTTGTTTTGAATTTTTAAACCATTTAAAGTGCAAAAACTATATCAGATCAGATCAGTCGGTCAGTTGTGTCCGACTCTTTGCGACCCCGTGAATCCCAGCATGCCAGGCCTCCCTGTCCATCACCAACTCCCAGAGTTCACTCAGACTCACATCCATCGAGTCAGTGTTGCCATCCAGCCATCTCATCCTCTGTCGTCCCCTTCTCCTCCTGCCCCCAATCCCTCCCAGCATCAGAGTCTTTTCCAATGAGTCAACTCTTCGCATGAGGTGGCCAAAGGACTGGAGTTTCAGCTTTAGCATCATTCCTTCCAAAGAAATCCCAGGGCTGATCTCCTTCAGAATGGACTGGCTGGATCTCCTTGCAGTCGAAGGGACTCTCAAGAGTCTTCTCCAACACCACAGTTCAAAAATATAATTAGCCGTAAAACAGAGGGCACTTGATCCATGAGCCATAGTTTTCTGACACTGTTTTAAACTATGGTATTGAGTTTTATTTTTTTCAGTAGCTTTTGATGCATACTATACAGAATACTAATCAGAAGAAAAAGGGACACATTTGTTCTTCACCATAAAGTGTCAGATTCAACTAAATTTTTCAGTCTCATTTTTAAAAATTAAGGTATATAGCATTTCCTGAGTAACTAAAACAAAAGGTCAAATTTTAAGCTATTATGAAATTTATCTAGGCAGTAAATTTTTGTTAATTGAGCTAGCTGACTGGGTTTTGGATACAGTGGGTTTTGTTTGACTTGCTAAATACTGTGCCTTGTGAAGTTCCTGAACATATTCATTTACAGAACATGACATAGATATACTAGAGCTTGTAATTAATTCCAAGGAAAAGGTTCTTGAGTAATACTATGATTTTGACATTGAAAAGCTTTTTCCTATGGGAAAAACGGGTTTCAAAGTTTAAGCAAACATTGAAAACATTGATTTGTTTTTCTTTAACTTCCCCCCAAATAAATCAATAGCAACAACAACAAAGATACTGATATTATTTATGCATCATAAATGAGTAATTATGGACTCAGTGCTACTAATTTCTATAAACAATTTATTATTTCTTGAAAACTTTTCTGTATCTTCCCAATCTCTAGTTTAAACTACAAGTTTACAAAGATGTGGTATGGTTGCAGACAGTACACAAAAACCAGGAACTAGTTTCTCTTTATTCTTGTCTACAAATGTTCAGTGCATTTCTCATTTTAACTCAAGAGTTGATGACGGTTGAGTCCTAAGGCCCATGCCTACTGGGCTTATCTTGATCTCTTTTCAGGCTTTATTACATCAACCCCTGCTTTTTTTTTTTAACAAACTATTCCTATCTCCCCTTTATAACCTCACCACTTCATTCTCTCTTTCTAGTTTTTTTGCAATAGGTATGACCCAAACTTTACTTATATTAAATCCAAAATTTTTATACTTGCCTTGCATGTGTGTATGCTCAGTCACTCAGTCATGTCCAACTTTGTGATCCCATGGACCACAGATTTATACAAAAGTAAACTTGTCTAAATCTGACTTTTTGACTTACTAATACAGAAAACTCATGGTTGGCATTTTCTTTAGGTCAGGAATTACAAAGAATTTTTTAATTGAATTTTTGTCCTACTCCAACCCTAAGATTTTGTAAATGAGATAATTTAGGCTGAGTTTTTGCAGTGACTTGTTCTGGAATTCAGAAGCCAAGTACATAGGAATGATAATCAATAAACCATGAAAAAGTAGAATGACTCTTGACTAGAGAAGCTCAGTTCTAATAACTGAGTCTCTAGCTTAGAATAACTAGCACTGATAGTTATTAGTGCTAATAACTAGCATTGATAGTTATCATGAGGCCCACTATGCCTGTTTAGGATGATGAAGATCCAGAGTATGGGGCAGGGCTGGGCTTGCAGATACAAGTAGGCTAGTTGTGCACTTTGGCTTCTCCATATTTCCTCATTCTTTGCCCTGCCCTATGCCCTGGGAGGCTGACCTCTATGCAGAACATCACCTGGATCCTGAGAAGTGCAGTTTCAATTAGATTAGGTCAATGTGAGGCACAGGGAAGAGATCAGAGTAAGGGACAAAAGAGGTCAGCATATGCAATATTTCCCAGCACCCTTCCAGCCAGGAAGCAGTTTTTGCAGGAGGTGTGTTCTATCTAAAGCCACTAGTCCTTTCAGGTGTTCCTTCTACTATGACCATCACTCCCCCTGCTCACTACCATACACCTTCACATCTTTTTTGTAATAGTTTTCTTGGACATCTAGTCCCTGGGTGCCTTGCCACCATCCTGAGTTCATTGCCATAACCCAGCCACACCTCTATAGAGGGTGCATTCATTTAACTCTCCTAAATTACTCATTTAGAAGGTCATCTACTCCCTCCCAAATTCTAACTTTTACATAGAATGACCATTTAGATCTTCAAATGTTAGAATATTTTCAGGAATCTGAAGCCAAGGAGATCCTGATAATATTTAATACTCATGTGATCCATGCCTTCCTTGAACAAAAGGATAAATTATTATTTAGATAATTCATTAAAATCTTTTAACCCCTGGAAACCCTAACTAAATAAAGCAATCAATTGTGCCCATGATTCAATTCTGCTCTTTCTTTCTCAAGAGTATCAAGTTTATTTTCACTAGCAACCAGAGCTAGTTCAGAATTCCCTGACAGTCTAAAATGTAAGATGGCTTTAAACAACGGATATCCAATGCAATTCTCTAAGAGAAACATCAGTTAAGGGTAAAATATTGCTGTGATTTTTATAAAAAATTATTGATCATCATCCAACAGCCCTTTCAAGTAGCAAACTTTCATTTTGCTTGACAGTCACTAAATAAAAACAAAATTTGTAAAACTACAAAATAATGTAAAAAAATTGGAAAGGGAGTTGAAAAAATGGTAAAATAAAATAAATATGCCTATTATTCTCAGTTCAATTCAGTCCAGTTCAGTCGCTCAATCATGTCCGACACTTTGCAACCTTATGAATCGCAGCATGCCAGGCCTCCCTATCCATCACCAACTCCCGGAGTCTACTCAAACTCATGTCCATTGAATCAGTGATGTTATCCAACCATCTCATCCTCTGTCGTCCCCATCTTCTGCCCTCAATCTTTCCCAGCATCAGGGTCTTTTCAAATGAGTCCGCTCTTTACATCAGGTAGCCAAAGTATTGGAGTTTCAGCTTCAACATCAGTCCTTCCAATGAACACCCAGGACTGATTTCCTTTAGGATGGACTGGTTGGATCTCCTTGCAGTCCAAGGGACTCTCAAGAGTCTTCTCCAATTTGTTAATGTGGTGTATTACATTGATTGATTTGCAGATATTGAAGAATCCTTGCATCCCTGGGATAAAGCCCACTTGGTCATGATGTATGATCTTTTTAATATGTTGCTGGATTCTGTTTGCTAGAATTTTGTTAAGGATTTTTGCATCTATATTCATTAGGGATATTGGCCTGTAGTTTTCTTTTTGTGTGGCATCTTTGTCAGGTTTTGATATTAGGGTGATGGTGGCCTCACAGAATGAGTTTGGAAGTTTACCTTCCTCTGCAATTTTCTGGAAGAGTTTGAGTAGGATAAGTGTTAGCTCTTCTCTAAATTTTGGTAGAATTCAGCTGTGAAGCCATCTGGTCCTGGGCTTTTGTTTGCTGGAAGACTACTGATTACAGTTTCAAATTCCGTGCTTGTGATGGGTCTCTCAAGATTTTCTATTTCTTCCTGGTTCAGTTTTGGAAAGTTGTACTATTCTAAGAATTTGTCCATTTCTTCCAAGTTGTCCATTTTATTTGCATATAGTTGTTGATAGTAGTCTCTTATGATCCTTTGTATTTCTGTGTTGTCTGTTGTGATTTCTCCATTTTCATTTATAATTTTGTTGATTTGATTCTTCTCCCTTTGTTTCCTAATGAGTCTGGCTAATGGTTCGTCTATTTTATTTATCTTCTCAAAGAACCAGCTTTTGGCTTTGTTGATTTTTGCTATGGTCTCTTTCATTTCTTTTGAATTTATTTCTGCCCTAATTTTTAAGATTTCTCTCCTTCTGCTATCCAAGGGGGTCTTCATTTCTTCCTTTTCTAGTTGCTTTAGGTTTCATGTTAGGTTATTTGACTTTTTTCTTGTTTCTTGAAGTATGCCTGTATTGCTATGAACCTTCCCCTTAGTACTGCTTTTAGTGTCCCATAGGTTTTGGGTTGTTGTATTTTCATTTTCATTTGTTCTACGCATATTTTTTGATTTCTTCTGCGATTTGTTGGTTATTCAGCAGCGTGTGCTTCAGCCTCCATATGTTGGAATTTTTAATAGTTTTTCTCCTGTAATTGACATCTAATCTTACTGCATTGTGATCATAAAAAATGCTTGGAATGATTTCAATTTTTTTTTGATTTACCAAAGCTTGATTTATGGCCCAAGATGAGATCTATACTGGAGAAGATTCCGTGTGCACTTGAGAAAAAGGCCAAATTCATTGTTTTGGGGTAAAATGTCCTATAGATATCAATTAGGTCTAACTGGTCTATTGTATCATTTAAAGTTTGTGTTTCCTTGTTAATTTTCTGTTTAGTTGATCTATCCATGAGTGTGAGTGGGGTATTAAAGTCTCCCACTATTACTGTGTTATTGTTAATTTCCCCTTTCATATTTGTTAGCATTTGTCTTACATATTGCAGTGCTCCTGTGTTGGGTGCATATATATTTATAATTGTTATACTTCTTCTTGGATTGATCCTTTGGTCATTATGTAATACACCACATTAACAAATTGAAAAATAAAAACCATATGATTATCTCAATAGATGCAGAGAAAGCCTTTGACAAAATTCAACATCCATTTAAGATAAAAACCCTCCAGAAAGCAGGCATGGAAGGAACATACCTCAATATAATAAAAGCTATATATGACAAGCCCATAGCAAACATTATCCTCGATGGTGAAAAATTGAAAGCATTTCCCCTAAAGTCAGGAACAAGACAAGGGTGCCCACTCTCACCACTACTATTCAACATAGTTTTGGAAGTTTTGGCCACAGCAATCAGAACAGAAAAAGAAATAAAAGGAATCCAAATTGGAAAGGAAGAAGTAAAACTCTCACTGTTTGCAGATGACATGATTCTCTACATAGAAAACCCTAAAGACTCCACCAGAAAATTACTAGAGCTAATCAATGAATATAGTAAAGTTGCAGAATATAAAATCAACACACAGAAATTCCTTGCATTCCTATACACTAACAATGAGAAAACAGAAAGAGAAATTAAGGAAACAATTCCATTCACCATTGCAATGAAAAGAATAAAATACTTAGGAATATATCTACCTAAAGAAACAAAAGACGTATATATAGAAAACTATAGAACGCTTGTGAAAGAAATCAAAGAGGACACAGATGGATGGAGAAATATACCATGTTCATGGATCAGAAGAATCAATATAGTGAAAATGACTATATTACCCAAAGCAATCTATAGATTCAATGCAATCCCTATCAAGCTACCAATGGTCTTTTTCTCAGAACTAGAACAAATAATTTCACAATTTGTACGCAAATACAAAAAACCTCGAATAGCCAAAGCAATCTTGAGAAAGAATGGAACGGGAGGAATCAACCTGCCTGACTTCAGGCTCTACAACAAAGCCACAGTCATCAAGACAGTATGGTACTGGCACAAAGACAGAAATATAGATCAATGGAACAAAATAGAAAGCCCAGATAAAAATCCACACACCTATGGACACCTTATGTTTGACAAACGAGGCAAGAATATACAATGGAGAAAAGACAATCTCTTTAATCTCTTTTAAGTGATGCTGGGAAAACTGGTCAACCACTTGTAAAAGAATGAAACTAGAACACTTTCCAACACCACACACAAAAATAAACTCAAAATGGATTAAAGATCTAAATATAGGACCAGAAATTATAAAACTCCTAGAGGAAAACATAGGCAAAACACTCTCTGATATAAATCACAGCAGGATCTTCTATGACCCACCTCCCAGAGTAATGGAAATAAAAGCAAAAATAAACCAATGGGACTTAATTAAACTTAAAAGCTTTGCACAATGAAGGAAACTATAAGCAAGGTGAAAAGACAGCCTTAGGAATGGAAGAAAATAATAGCATATGAAGCAACTGACAAAGAATTAATATGAAAAATATACAAGCAGCTCATGCAGCTCAATACCAGAAAAATAAATGACCCAATCAAAAAATGGGCCAAAGAACTAAACAGACATTTCTCCAAAGAAGACATACAGATGGCTGAAAGATTAACACCTGAAAAGATGCTCAACATCACTCATTATCAGAGAAATGCAAATCAAAACCACAATGAGGCATCATTTCAGGACAGACAGAATGGCTGCTACCAAAAAGTCTACAAATAATACACGCTGGAGAGGGAGCAGAGAAAAGAGAACTCTCTTACACTATTGGTGGGAATGCAAACTAGTACAGCCACTATGGAGAACGGTGTGGAGATTCCTTAAAAAACTGGAAATAGAACGGCTATACGACCCAGCAATCCCACTGCTGGGCATACACACTGAGGAAACCAGAATTGAAAGAGACACGTGTACCTCAATGTTCATTGCAGCACTGTTTACAATAGCTAGGACATGGAAGCAAACTAGATGTCCATTGGCAGATGAATGGTTAAGAAAGCCATGGTACATATGCACAATGGAATATTACTCAGCTATTAAAAAGAATGCATTTGAATCAGTTCTAATGAGGTAGATGAAACTGGAGCCTATTATACAGAGTGAAGTAAGTCAGAAAGGAAAACACCAATACAGTATATAATGCATATATATGGAATTTAGAAAGATGGTAACGATGACCCTATGTGCTGGACAGCAAAAGAGACACAGATGTAGAGAACAGACTTTTGGACTCTGTGGGAGAAAGCGAGGGTGGGATGATTTATGAGAATAGCATTGAGACATGTATATTACCATATGTGAAAAAGATCGCCAGTCCAGGCTCAATGCATGAGACAGGCTGCTCAGGGCCAGTGCACTGGGACAATCCTGATGGATGGGATGGGGAGGAAGATTGGAAGGGGGTTCAGGATGGGGGCACATGTACACCCATGGCTGATTCATGTCAATGTATGGAAAAAAACCACTACAATATTGTAAAGTAATTAGCCTTCAATTAAAATAAATTAATTTACAAAAAAAAAAAAAGTGGTGTACAAGAACAGAGTAGCCATCAGAGGAAGTCAGAGAAGCTTCACAGAGAACCCTCTTCTGTATCTTTTATGAAGTTCATGGCAATCTCTACAAACAGTACTAATCCTCAACCCACCAGCCACACCGCCTGATATATCCTAGCAGCTTCTATGCCTTTTCGGTAAACACAGCTAAACATCCTAAATTTTATCCTATAACACAAAATCCTGACATGTGCCTTTTTAAATCCTTGGAGGATTTCCATTCATGGGCAAACTTATTTATGCAAATAACCCTCTTTGGAAAATTCTCTTCATGCTTGTTGAAAAATAACATGTTTTGCTCTCCAATTGATTCCTTCATGTCAACCATCAAATATGGGTGACAGATTTCTGATTTAACAAATAGTACTTAGTACAAACTGCTTTTGCTGCAGTTATGTGAGTTTCATATTCATCATGCATATCCAAAACACTTTCCTGCTTACTAAAACACTCTGAGGCATAGTACATGAGGAACACCACAGTAGACAGCAGAGCACAGAGTGAACAAGCCCTTATTTAAAGATTAATGATTCTTTTAGCTGCACAACTGACTTATGGAACTGTCTATTTTTAAGTATGGAGCTATGACTGAGATGCTTATATTTAAGAGATGGGAAAGGTCAAGATTTCAGCTCCCTAATCGGTAGCTATTTACTTGCACTATATAGGGCTTGAAATCATGAATTCTAATGAGAACAAGTTCACATCCATTGAAATCTCTACTATCTGGATGTGGCTTATCCACTCTGCTAAGTATCTACAGAAGCATAAAATTTAAACTAGCTTCTTCCTACCATCCTACCTGCTTGTCAGCTGCCTCTGTCCTACCATAGCAGTTATACATTAAGGAATTTAAAATGACTTTAATGGTAGCATAGTGAAGTGAAGTCACTCAGTCATGTCAGACTGTTTTCAATCCCATGGACTGTTGTCTACCAGGCTTCTCTGTCCATGGGATTTTCCAGGCAAGAGTACTGGAGTGGTTTGCCATTTCCTTCTCCAGGGGATCCTCCTGACCCAGGGATCGAACCCAGGTCTCCTGCATTGCAGGCAGACGCTTTACCCTCTGAGCCACCAGGGAAGCCAGCAGAATGTTAATTATCACATTAGCAAAATTCATATGTAAGTAAAATCAAACCCAACTTAACTGTTTTTTGGATGGTGACAACATTTATCTCCATTGTAATAGACTATTGAGATATAACTATATCTGTAAGTCTAGTTATCTTCAAAATAATGCAGGGATCACTTGTGTTCTCAAGAAATCTTCCATTAAGTAGACTTTCAATATAATCACAGGCTAATCAAACATACTGATAAATCCACATTTACCTCAAAATAAGTTTTTTGTATGACTCACACAAAAATTTACAAAGAGAAAAGAATAAAAACAAACCCCAGAATTTTAGCATTATGACAAGAACAATTCTTGAATGTGCTGTAAGTGAAAGTCGCTCAGTCGTGTCTGACTCTTTGCGATGTCATGGACTATACGGTCTATGGAATTCTCCAGGCCAGAATACTGGAGTGGATAGCCTTTCCCTTCTCCAGGGGATCTTCCCAACCCCAGCATCAAACCCAGGACTCCCACATTGCAGGCAGATTCTTTACCAGCTGAGTCACAAGGGAAGCCCAAGAATACTAGAATGGGTATCCTATCCCTCCTCCAGGGGATCTTCCCGACCCAGGAATCGAACTGGGGTCTCCTGCATTGCAGGTGGATTCTTTACCAACTGAGCTATTGAATATCCTAGTGAGAGGAAATCACTGTGGGTAATTTAATTATGAAAAATATTTAGATTTTAATTTAGAACCAATTTCAGTCAAAAGTTTATGAATTATAAACAAGAAAAAACTACTGAAATCCAGCAACTTGGATGTATCCCAAATGTGTTATGATTAGCGAAAGAAACTAAACTCAAAAAGCCACACACTATGTAATTACATTTATATGACTTTCTGGAAACAAAAGAACTGTGAGGATAAAGGACAGATCAGTGGTTGCCAAGGGTTGACTGGGGGAAAAAACTGATTGCAAACTAGAATCATGAGGTTTTGGTGCGGATGGTGATGAAATAGTTCTGTATCATGATTGTTAATGGCGGTTACACAACTCTATGCATTTGTCATATTTATATAACTTTCCACAAAAAAGAGTGAATTTATGTAAATTTAAAAACAAATTTTAAAAGATTAGAAATTGAATCATAAAGAGGAACATATTGTTATTATTACAAAAAAAAAAAGTACTTAAAGTCAACTCAGTCAAATCATATTGTTGAGTGGAAACAATTCCCATTAAATTTTATAAACAGTAACAATCCCAACAGTTTCAAGGGAAACAATGCCAAACTGAGTCAAACACATATAGATGTGAAAAGATTTTTTGCCACACATTGAACTATGTAAAGTGCTTTTCTTTTTTTTTTTAATTTTATTTTATTTTTAAACTTTACAAATTGTATTAGTTTTGCCAAATATCAAAATGAATCCATCACAGGTATACACGTGTTCCCCATCCTGAACCCTCCTCCCTCCTCTCTCCCCATACCATCCCTCCGGGTCGTCCCAGTGCACTAGCCCCAAGCTTCTAGTATCGTGCATCAAACCTGGACTGGCAACTCATTTCATACATGATATTATACATGTTTGAATGCCATTCTCCCAAATTTTTCCACCCTCTCGCTCTGCAACAGAGTCCATAAGACTGTTCTATACATCATGTCTATACATGTCTATACATGTCTCTTTTGCTGTCTCGTACACAGGGTTATTGTTACCATCTTTCTAAATTCCATTTTTATGCGTTAGTATACTGTATTGGTGTTTTTCTTTCTGGCTTACTTCACTCTGTATAATAGGTTCCAGTTTCATCCACCTCATTAGAACTGATTCAAATGTATTCTTTTTAATGGCTGAGTAATACTCTATTGTGTATATGTACCACAGCTTTCTTATCCATTCATCTGCTGATGGACATCTAGGTTGCTTCCATGTCCTGGCTATTATAGACAGTGCTGCGATGAACACTGGGGTACATGTGTCTCTTTCCCTTCTGGTTTCCTCAGTGTGTATGCCCAGCAGTGGGATTGCTAGATCATAAGGCAGTTCTATTTCCAGTTTTTTAAGGAATCTCCACACTGTTCTCCATAGTGGCTGTACTAGTTTGCATTCCCACCAACAGTATAAGAGGGTTCCCTTTTCTCCACACCCTCTACAGCATTTATTGCTTGTAGACTTTTGGATCACAGCCATTCTGACTGGCGTGAAATGGTACCTCATAGTGGTTTTGATTTGCATTTCTCTGATAATGAGTGATGTTGAGCATCTTTTCACGTGTTTGTTAGCCATCTGTCTGTATTCTTTGGAGAAATGTCTATTTAGTTCTTTGGCCCATTTTTTGATTGGGTCATTTATTTTTCTGGAGTTGAGCTGGAGGAGTTGCTTGTATATTTTTGAGATTAGTTGTTTGTCAGTTGCTTCATTTGCTATTATTTTCTCCCATTCTGAAGGCTGCTTTTGCTAATAGTTTCCTTTGATGTGCAGAAGCTTTTAAGTTTAATTAGGTCCCATTTGTTTATTTTTGCTTTTATTTCCAATATTCTGGGAGGTGGGTCATAGAGGATCCTGCTGTGATGTATGTCAGAGAGTGTTTTGCCTATGTTCTCCTCTAGGAGTTTTATAGTTTCTGGTCTTACGTTTAGATCTTTAATCCATTTTGAGTTTATTTTTGTGTATGGTGTTAGAAAGTGTTCTAGGTTCATTCTTTTACAAGTGGTTGACCAGATTTCCCAGCACCACTTGTTAAAGAGATTGTCTTTAATCCATTGTATATTCTTGCCTCCTTTGTCAAAGATAAGGTGTCCAAATGTGTGTGGATTTATCTCTGGGCTTTAGTAAAGTTGCAGGATATAAAATCAACACACGGAAATCCCTTGCATTCCTATACACTAATAGTGAGAAAACAGACAGAGAAATTAAGGAAACAATTCCATTCACCATTGCAACGGAAAGAATAAAATACTTAGGAATATATCTACCTAGAGAAACTAAAGATCTATACATAGAAAACTATAAAACACTGGTGAAAGAAATCAAAGAGGACACTAATAGATGGAGAAATATACCATGTTCATGGATTGGAAGAATCAATATAGTGAAAATGAGTATACTACCCAAAGCAATTTATAGATTCAATGCAATCCCTATCAAGCTACCAACGGTATTCTTCACAGAGCTAGAACAAATAATTTCACAATTTGTATGGAAATACAAAAAACCTCGAATAGCCAAAGCTATCTTGAGAAAGAAGAATGGAACTGGAGGAATCAACCTACCTGACTTCAGGCTCTACTACAAAGCCACAGTTATCAAGATAGTATGGTACTGGCACAAAGACAGAAATATAGATCAATGGAATAAAGTGCTTTTCTTAACCAGGTGAAAATACATCCTAAATAAATTAAAGTGTTTTCCAAGTGCTTAAGGAAGAAATATCAGTGCTTGTGCTTAATTCTACCTTTTATTTGTTGGTCCCATGTCATGTCTGATATATTTTTTTTTCCAATTTTTTATTCTACTCTTTCGCTTAAGACTGAATCAGTATACCTTCTACCATCAGTATATCTTCTACCACGTTTGAGTATTTAGTTTCCACATTTCGTGGCTTTATACCAGCATTTATAAAAGTGTGAGATCACAGTCATTTACTTTGGTAAACTGAATAATGAAGTGAAAGTGAAAGTTGCTCAGTTGTGTCCAACTCTTTGCAACTCCATGGACTATACAATCCACGGAATTCTCTAGGCCAGAATACTGGAGTGGGTAACCTTTCCCTTCTCCAGGGGATCTCTGCAACCCAGGGATTGAACCCAGGTCTCCTGCACTGCAGGTGGGTTCTTTACCAGCTGAGGCACAAGAGAAGCAAAAACTGAATAATAGCTCCTCACAAATGCCCATGTCCTGATTTATGAAACCCAAGAATATGTTGCACTGAGTGGCAAAGGGGTTCTGCAGATGTAATTAAGGTTGCAGATCCTAAAATAGGAAGATTATCTAGGTGGGTACATTCTAACCACATAATCAAAGAACTTGTTCAGGTAAGGGCCAGAAAGTTGAAGCAGGATGGAAGCATAAGGAGATAAGAAGCAGGAGAAAGACTGGAAATTCCACTGCTGGCACTGAAGGGAAGAAGCCATGAACCAGGAAGTGAGACATCTAGACTCTGAGGATAACCTCCAGTTAACAGCCAGTAAGGAAACAGACACTTGATTCTACAGACACAAGGAAATGAGTTCCGCCAGAAACCTAAATGAGTCTGCAAGTGGATTTCCAACAAAGCCAGACAGATAAGATCCACTCTTGTGATAACCTAAGCAGAAAAACCAGGTGAAGAATTAGATCTCTCACTTATAGAACTGTCAGATAATAATAAATTTGTGCCATTGTAAACCACTAAAAGTGTGATAATTTGTTATGGCAGCAGTAGAAAACTAATACACCTCTGAATTATAATCTTTAAGAGTGATTTGTGAGAGTTTATATGGAAATTCTTATGAATACTCTATTTAATAATCCTTTCTTTATATCTTCCTCCTGCAGTGCATTTTGTAATAATGAGTCAGGCCTAAACCATCATCCTCTACATCTGGAAAGTCTTGTGTAATTGACCATCCAGTCTTTGATAGCTCTGTAAATAGGTGCCCTCTTAGCACTTTCATAATTAAACTGTATAGTATTAATTGTATTAGTCATTATTTCCTACTATGAAAATATCTTGTGGTTAGTTATGTTTGTGGTTTATATCCACAGATTATAATCCTGTGGTTTAAACCTTTTGAAAGTAAAACTTGAATTTTCTATTTCTTCTGAGGACATTATAAATTACTTAATTTAAGCTGTAGAATTTTATGGGGAAAAAAATATCTAATGTGAGTCAAATATCTCAAAGAAATTGAGCAAGTTGCACAATCAGCAAATGGCCAGAAAAGGATTTGGAGGACTCCCATGAAATACCTGAGGAACTCAAACAGTAAAGAATCTGCCTGCAATGTGGGAGACGTAGGTTCCATCCCTGGGGCAGGAAGATCTCCTGGAGAAGGGCATGGAAACCCACTCCAGTATTCTTGTCATGAGAATCCCATGGACAGAGGAAACTGGCAGGTTATAATCCATGGAGTTGCAAAGAGTTGGAAATGACTGAGCTACTAACAGAGTACATCATGAGAAATGCCAGGATGGATGAAGCACAAACTGGAATCAAGATTGCCAGGAGAAATATCAGTAACGTCAGATATGCAGATGACACCACCCTTACGACAGAAAGCCAAGAGGAAGTGAAAAGCCTCTTGATGAAAGTGAAAGAGGAGAGTGAAAAAGTTGGCTTAAAACTCAACATTCAGAAAACTAAGATCATGGCATCCAGTCCCATCACCTCACGGCAAATCGATGGGGAAACAATGGAAACAGTGTCAGACTTTATTTTCTTTCTTGGGCTCCAAAATCACTGCAGATGGTGACTGCAGCCATGAAATTAAAAGACGCTTGCTCCTTGGAAGAAAAGCTACTACCAACCTAGACAGCATATTAAAAAGCAGATACATTACTGTGCTGGCAAATGTCCATCTAGTCAAAGCTATGGTTTTTCCAGTAGTAATATATGGTTTTGAGAGTTAGACTATAAAGAAAGGTGAACGCCAAAGAACCGATGTTTTTGAACCACGGTGTTGGCAAAGACTCTTGAGAGTCCCTTGGACAGCAAGGGGATCAAACCAGTCAATCCTAAAGGAAATCAGTCCTGAATATTCATGGAAGGACTGATGCTGGAAGCTGAAACTCCAATACGTTGGTCACCTGATGTGAAGAACAGGCTCGTTAAAAAGACTCTGATGCTGGGAAAGATTAAAGGCAGGGGGAGAAGGGGATGACAGGATGAGACAGTTGGATGGCATCACTGACTGGATGTACATGAGTTTGAGCAGGCTCCAGGAATTGGTGATGGACAGGAAAGCCTGGCACGCTGCAGTCCAAGGGGTCACAAAGAGTTGGACATGACTGAGCGACTGAACTGATTTGAACTGAAGTGAGCCACTAACACACACACACACATACACACACAAACACATGAAATACCATGGAATGGGCATTACATTGATGATCCTACCATAGTGCAAGGTTTGATGATCATCTCTGCAAAATTAAAAACTTAATTTTGTTAGTATACTGAGAGTTCTGTTTCTTTTTTTTTATTTTATTTTTAAACTTTACAATATTGTATTAGTTTTGCCAAATATCGAAATGAATCCGCCACAGGTATACCCGCGTTCTGTTTCTTAAGGACAGCCTCATCCTATTAAGCTCACAAAGACTGATGTAAAAAATCAGAGTTTTCCTAGTATGACTTTCACTTCATTGGGTAAGCTTATTATTCTTTTTATTCATTTCTATGTGATAGTAAATGAAACCGTTTCCTTAATTTCTCTTTTTGACAGTTCATTGTTCATGTATAGAAATACAACAGCTTTCTCTATATTAATTTTCTATCCTGCAATTTGACCAAATTCATTAATAAGCTTTCTGGTAGCATCTTTGGGAGTTTCTGTGTTAAGTATCATGTCATCTGCAAACAGTAACAGTTTTACTTCTCCTTTCCAATTTGGATTTCTTTTATTTCTTTTTCTTCTCTGATTGTTGTGACTATGATTGCTTTGTATGATATCTATGATAAGCAGACATTTCCATGGTTTTAACTGACTCATAAAGTACATGGGATAAATGTTTGGTGAGCTCTGACTCAGAACAAGAGAATTTCAATATATTACTTAAACTAAGGATGGCTTCTAGTTTTGATAAACCGATGTACCCATCTCCCCAACAGGGATGTTTACCTGATAGAAATGCCTAGTTGCAAAATTTCTAGGTTTTCTACTTTAATTTTCTACCTCAACTCCCAGTTTTGATTAATACATACTTTCAGTATACATATATCAGTATTTTCATCAAGTTTTGTTTGATGGCCACTTTATTTTTTGTATAGATTTTACCATTTAACTTTCAGTGAATTATTTTATTTAAAATTTTGTGAGAATAGTGACCTTACTGTAATTACCATGTTTTTTCTACCATATTTTTTTAAAAACTAAAAACAAGAGGTTCACAATAAAAAAATAATTTGTTTTATAACTAATTTTAGAGTCTCATCATAAACTCAATGGTTTTCTGTTGCTGTAGTTTTGATTAACAATGTCTAAATCTTACTATTTTAAATTTGTTTTGAAATGTTTTGTTCATTCTAATTTAATTTTGACTTATTCTAAATGTGCTCTCTTGACTAGTTATCATGCTTCTGCCAGTATGTTTTGCATGTTTCACTCTTACAAAGATATTATTAATGTGTATCATGTATATCTTACATTTACTAAAGAAATAAACATTTTGCTAGTATGGAAAAGAAAAAAAATTAATTATTATTTCTGGTATTTAAAAATCCTTCTATCCTCCAAATTCACCTGTAGTGCTGATCTTTTTTCAAAATAATAAAAGTTAAGATTTACAAACACCAGGAAGATATATTACTTATAAAACTTCAGAAAACAAGTGTAAGCAGGTATTATTTATATTTTATGGAAGAAAAAAAGGAGAAGCTTGGGGATAATAACTCACATAAGGATATATAGTTATCTGAACAGGGATTTTTAACTCTGGTGTTTCTGACATAAAATCTGTTTCTCTTGCCAATATCCCATGCTACATCAGGAATGCTTTTAATAAACAGCACATAGTTATTTATAGTAACCACAATCCACTATTATGGATTATAGTAACCCCAATTCTAGAATTATATCCTTTTACAGTTTAAAGGGGCTTTAGGGATTATCTCCATCCTAAATCTCTGAAAGACATCCCTGTTAGCAGATAGTTATTTTTTTTTTAATCTCAATAGCATAACAATATGATTGAATTGCTCTGATTCCATTCTGGAGTAATACAATATGAAAAAAAGAACTGTTTAACAATGTGAAATTCTGTCTCTTTCAATCATGCCCTGTTAGCTTCCTGGTGTGCCCTTTCACGTACTATAGGCTAAAGGAATTCCCACTTCCTCTGTATCAGTAATTTTAATTAGGTATACCCTATCTCCCCAGTCTCTTCAACTATAATTAATACAAAGGAGTTTTCCTTCCTTGCAAAGACTTATTTAAATGTGGGGCCCAGAACTGAACATTCAGCTGCTGAGCTTGCCTGAAAAGTGCAGTTGGTAATGAAAAAACTACTCGAGGTCTGTTACAAGAACCCTAACCTTTTCACTTTTCATAGCACACATGTCACACTATTTGTTCATAGTAAGCTTGTGCTCAACCCAAGAGTCTAAATGCATACCCTTATGCTTATCTCTCTTACATGCTATTAAAAAAAATTTATCAGCGCACAGTTCAGGCCTTTTGAAATTACAGGAAGTTTTTGCACGATAGCATGGTACTATAGAATTGACTGTGCACCATAAAACTCTATGCTGCTACTGCTGCTAAGTTGCTTCAGTCGTGTCCGACTCTGTGCGACCCCATAGACGGCAGCCCATCAGGCTCCACCGTCCCTGGGATTTTCCAGGCAAGAACACTAGAGTGGGTTGCCATTTCCTTCTCCAATGCATGAAAGTGAAAAGTGAAAAAGAAGTCACTCAGTCGTGTCTGACTCTTAGCGACTCCATGGACTGCAGCCTACCAGGCTCCTCTGTCCATGGGATTCTCCAAGCAAGAGTACTGGAGTGGGGTGCCATTGCCTTCTCCATAAAACTCCATAAAGTGATCTTAATGAAGAAAACTACAGTTGTCTCATGACCTTTAAAATTCTTTGTCAAAACATTAAGAAGTCTATTACTGACAGATATAAATGTGTAAAGATGTGAAAGATAGTGAATATATATTTAGTACACTGCAATTGAAAACATTGGAAACCTTGAGAATTAAGGGTTGTTGTTGTTGATAAAAATCTTAATCTGAACAGTGCTTACCAACTTCTCCTTACATTATTTATGATATTGAATGAGTATCTTTACTATATCTTACAGATTATCATACTTATAAGTTTGAATCAGCCAGCAACATTTTATTTTTTGTGCTTTCAACGTGGCAAATTATCTCTGAGAGTTCTTTTTAAATGAAGTTTATGTTAGCATCACTTCTTCAGGGACACCGTCATCCTTTTTGTCACTTTCCTCAACTATGTCTGTATGTTTCCCTTTACTGAGTTCCTTGGGCTGCATATCAACAGTCTTTCAAATGGCAGGAGTGTCAACTTTTTCATGGTCAGCTATGTCTTCTATAATTCCACGTATGTTGGTTAAATTTCACTTCTAGCACAATCATTTTTCATATATTTGGTGCACTTTCATTTTTGTTGGACAATCCCAACATTAGATTATCCATTTTGTAAAATGGCACATGTATTTATCACAAGGAGACAAGATGGCAACACAACTACATATTTTGTTATCTGGGCTTAATTCAAATAACAAGTAGAGTGAGCAATTATCTAACAGACTTTGAAAGAAGAAATATAACTGATCACTGATCAAGACATGCAACTATTATTTACTTAGTGATGTGTATAGGGTTGGACATAAAGTTTGAGTTTTTCTGCATGATGCTGTTAACTTTTGGCCAATCCAATAGATCGAACAGCTACTGGCAAAGTTCATGCTTTATACAGCTAGACACAGTCCATAGATTGTGGTAACCAGAAATTTCAGTTGCTACTAATGCTATTTAATCCAACCATGGTAAATGAAATTTGTGCACATTGGAACTGTACAAAGGAAGGATTGTCTGCATTCTGCTATCCAGTGGAGTGCTATTTCTGCCTGGGCACTATCTTTCCATCTAGTGAAAGTCACTCCGTTGTCTCTGACTCTTTGTGACCCCATGGACTATACAGTCCATGGAACTTTCCAGGCCAGAACACTGGTGTGGGTAGCTGTTCCTTTCTCTAACGGATCTTCCTGACCCAGGAATCAAACCAGGGTCTCCTGCACTGCAGGTGATTTTTTTTATCAGCTGAGCTACCAGGGAAGCCCGTTCCATCTAAGTTACAGATAAAATGGAGAAATGATAAACTAGAGTACCAGAGTTCTGTGGTATGGCACAAATCTCCACTCTAAATAAAGACCAGTACAATTTCCCACTTATTTACAAAGGGAGAGAAAGCACACTAATTACTCAGAGAGATATCTGATCATTTTTGAATCAAAAAGGAAAGGCAATTATTCTGGAAACTTTTACTGTTAGTGAAACCAAGCGTCAGTTCAGTTCAGTTCAGTCGCAAAGAGTTGGACACGACTGAGCGACTGAACTGAACTGAACTGATGCTTGGTTTCACTAACAGTAAAAGAAACCAAGCATAGTACAGGATCATTTCCTTTTTTACACGCTTCCACATCATGAACAATATAATTTAGTTTAGATTTTTGAAAAACACCAATATCAATCTTACTGTTATGGTTTAGAAGATCTATCTTTTGAAAATTCCAAATCATATGCCCTTTCTCATATCCATTTTCTCTGAATACTAAGCCCTGTTCATCCATTTACTAAAAATGTGAACTTAAGTGTCATTCTTTGAGTACTTCTCTGTAAAGTAGTGTAATACGCATGCTCATTTAGCCACATTGGGTCATTTAAACTAACAAATGAAGTTAAGTATATGAAATCACTTCACAAACCACAAAGTAATATATAAAGTTAAGGTGTAATTTTTCTGGTGGAATTGTTTTAGAACTAGAGAACTACATACATTTAAAGCACCCAGGAAGAAACTCTTATCCCTCTCCAATCTAGAGAGACAATTTCATCTCATCCATGTTTGTTCTGCTTTTTCCTGTATAAACATCAGTCTCTTTGACTCAGAAACTGGTAGCAAAATAGAAGTTAAACACTTTGCATTCTTTGTTCATTTGTTAATATTATTCCATCTTCCTGATAAAATGAAACTATAATGCTCTAAACATAGTCTTAAATCTCTTTTCTTGCCCTTAGTTCATTTTGAAATCTTCAGCTTTTTTGCACACATATCTTCATTCCACTAATAACAGTCTAATGGCCATGTTTGAGTATACTTTCCTCCTATTTTATACATGCCTTCCTTTCAACCTTAACTCACCAGGGAACTCTCTTTATTTCAGACTTGACTTATATCTTAAATTATATCCTCTATCTTTTTAGAGGCTCTGACCAGAGAATGACACATTCCTTTTTTGGAATCATTTTGACAATTTGATTTTCTAACATCTAAGATCCTTATATTGAGTGCTATCCTTGCTTTTATAAACTGTTTGTTCTCAGTTATCTATATTCATTTTACTATCAAGCACTATAGAGCCATTTGAACAGGGATTGCTATTCTGGATTTCCTCCTTTAGCTGATGGCATCTAAAATCAAATCTATCCTGACTTTTCCAGATTATGTGACACTAAAACACTCTGATAGCCGGCATTTAACCCTGTATTTAACAACTTCACCTGGGGATAACTTGTCCTCCCTTAATGCCCTACATTAGAATACTTTTGTCTGTCTTAATGCATGAAGGGTATTATTGCTTTGCAGGTTGACCTCTTTAATGGATGTTGGAGCAGACGCCAAACTTCCAGCTGAATGTTACTGACTCACAAAAAGTCAACAGGGTGGAAGATGTCTCATAATAAAAATCTATAAATTAAAGGCAAAATCATAGAGGTACCCTTGATTCTGACAGAGGAGGAGAGGTCAAACCGGCAGGGGACAAGTGTGAAATGTGACAAGGTGAAAAGTTTTCAATTTAACCTGTATGTTTGTTCAAAATATACCTCCTTTTGAGACAGAAAAGACAGGTGCCTGACAGTTTCTACTTGTGCAACTGAGCATTAAAGTATAAAATTCCCTAAAATTCTGTACTTGTTACCTACTAGTCTCAATCATTTTAGTGTTAGTGCAGGACCCACAGAGCCCCTGATGCTGAGAAAGGAGTCCTGATACACTAAGACACACTTTAGGAAACTGATGACCCATTGGAGGTAACCAGACAAAATACTCTCATTTTGAGGCTGAGAAAATTGAAATAATCCACTACTAAATAGGTTTTCTCAAGACTACACTACCTACTTAGCAGCAAAACCAGGTCTGGAACCACAGTCCACTAATTCTAGTAATCTCTTCTCATTCCCATAAACGGTGCTTTCAGATTTACTGACAGTTACGTAGTCTAAATTGTTGTTTTGTTGATATATGGGTTCTTTCTTCCCTGAAGACATTTTAACTGCTTCCTGCTGTTATTAACTTGATATATCAGACTTTCATCAAGACATTCATCAAGATCATGTAAATGATTGACCTGCACCCACAGACAGGAAGAGGGAGCTCTACTCCTATCTGCTGGAGCGATTGGTAATGAATGCACAAGAGGATTAAGGGAGGAAGGACAGCCTGCATTTATTCCTGAAAGTCCACAACTTTTGCAATTAAACTTCTGAACTAGTAAACGCATCTACCTCTAGATGGAAATTTAGAAATTCATTTCACAGATAACCTTAGATAGTCTGGGGTCAGAGAAAGGGAAACAAGCATTCATGAATAGAATTTGAATTGGTGACAGACAAGATAAATTCTAATGATATGTTCACATAACCAAAGGAAATTTTTAAAAATATTTTACTATTTATTATTATTTCTATATATGGTTTATTTATTGTCTGAAATAGAAGTTTACTTTTCTTTGGCCACAGCCTAAAAGTTCATCTACTGACAAGTTAATTTTGCTAGAAGATATATTAAGATTTTTATTCACAAAATGATAGTATATTATCATTAATTTCATGTACTCATAAAAACCTGCATCTACCTTGTGGCAGCTTTTCCTGGGAGTACAGAGTTGGCAAGCTTAGCCAGAATCAATAAACTTGTTGGGGATTGTCAGGCAATTTCCTTAAATTTAAGTATCTTGTAATGACTATTCTAAGCTCTTTAGATAGTGACATCAAAATAGATCTACCATAGAAATATAAAAATCAAAAGTTTACTAGAATATTTCAGAATTGTTTTTAATAGAATAAATGTTATGAAGGTCCCAAATAATATAGTCATTCAGTTTTGAATTTCCAGGTTTTTAGTGATCATTTTATTCTCTGTTCCTCTTTGGAAGTACATCTCTAGCTTCTCCTTTCCTACAGGATTTCTTTAGTTAAAAATGGCTAAGACTCCCCATCACCGATAAAATAAAATCCTACTCTCTTAGCAGAATATACAAGATCCTTCACATTTTCTCATCTTTCTGCACTTGCTGTCAATATTCCCCACAGTGAATCAGTGCTTTACAATTCCTGAAGGACCATGTTATCCCCCTTTCCCATTTGGCAGGCTATTCCTTGAACTTTAAGTGTCAGCAACCTTTTCAGTTCAGCTTGCAGGATCCTTCCTGGGAAGCTGATTGCTCCTTTCTTTGCGGCATCAGGGTACCTTGCTCACACCTTCCATAGCACTTACCACCTCGCTGAAACCACCTGCCACCCACTAGACTGTGCACATCTTTACCTCAGTCATCAGAGTAGTGATTAAATCATATTAATGAACTAAACCAATGCACACCTATTGAGGAAAATTTAAGCAAGTGCACATAAGATTTAAAAATTTTAAAAAAGCTGTCTCAATTGAATAATTTATATATATATATAAATTCTTAATTTCCATCTTAGAGTGTTTAATGAAAATGAAAATACTCCTTCAACTAATAGATAGCTCTTAAGTTCTACAGAGTAGAAGATTATTACAGTAATAAAAAACCTCAGATATTTTTGCTACATATTTTAATCTGATGTTAAATAGAATTCCAGTTAGTCCAAAACCTTTACATATAATATTTAATTCTAAGTATCACTTAAAATATAAATTTCTTTTAAACACATTTGCCTGGAAAATCGCATGGATGGAGGAGCCTGTTGGGCTGCAGTCCATGGGGTCCCTAAGAGTCAGGCATGACTGAGCGACTTCACTTTCACTTTTCACTTTCATGCATTGGAGAAGGAAATGGCAACCCACTCCAGTGTTCTTGCCTGGAGAATCCCAGGGACGGCGGAGCCTGGTGGGCTGCCGTCTCTGGGGTAGCACAGAGTCGGACACGACTGAAGTGACTTAGCAGCAATGTGTATTAACTTGTGCGAAAAATGATACTGTTGGAATTATCAAAATCATACTATAATTTTTAGTTAAGGGCCACTGCAGAAGTATTCCCAAACAGTTATAATCTTACATCATTTTCAATTTCTTATTTTATCTCTAGTAGCATTTTCACCAATGGTACAAAGTCCTCTGGCAGCTATATATTTTAAAATGCTGTTATTATTTATTTTTATTGCTAGAAACATCACACTTCCCAGAAAATAATGTTCAACTTTTATTTACACATAGAAAGTTTTATTCCTACAGAATTCTCTTTTCTCAATATCAATTCTTCTTTCAATGGTTACTGCTAACTTATATGGTCAGTTTGAAAAGAATGAACAGACAATTTACTCAGTTCCTATTAATATATAGCTATAGAAACTTTAATAACTTCCTATCTTGGACAGGAACATTTAACAATACTATAGTGTAGAGAAGGTAGTTAGCAGCGTGTATACATATGGCTAGAAAAATAATGAAAGGTATATGAAAATTTTCTAAACATAAGCCATAATTGCTGCTTCTAGAGTTGTAATGTCTCACAGCCATATGCAACTCTGACTGCTTTAACAGCTGGTATATGTTGGATGGTAACCTCACAGAAACTGATTGACTCTTAATTTTGAGGAAAAAAACCACAATGCCAAATTAAATAGAACAAAAACTTGACTCCATTAAATATAATTTAGGTTCACACCATCAAATAAAATAGCACATATATATGAACACCAAATTAATAATTATTTGTGAAACTTTGACTGAAAAAAGATTCCTCTGTGTTGCTTCATCCTTGGGCTTTCCAGGATAGACCCAGTTTATGCCTCTTGTTCTGGGGTAATGATTAATAGAGTTGTTTGTGTACACATTACAATCACCTTAGCCATCTTCCTTGTAAATGGGGCACTCAACTCCAGAAAGAATGTGGTGCAAGTGGAAGACACAACAGCTTAGCCATTTCAATGAAATATATATTTTTGTTTAAAGTCACAACCACATTCCTCCATACTGTCAGGAAGCTGGTCTGTGATTAATATACAATTGAGCACCTTTGCTCCTGGTAGAAATCTAGACATTATTTGTATCTTACCTTAATTAAAGTTCTTTTAGCATGACTACCACATCATTTAGCTTAATCAGTATATTTTGCAAGAAAAAATTATAACAAATCTCTGAAAGAGGCTTTCAAAGAAGAAAAAACCTGGTGATTGCTTTCAGGTGCTTAACACTAAATTATACTTTTAAAATGAAAAATTTCTAGTTACTTTTGTTTTAGAAATCCAAGTTATTTTCGTGGCACTTTTCCAGGAAGTACTTCATTTCTCTCATACTCCCCATTCCTCCTATCATCTTCTTCCTAATCTCACTAGTCCATCTAACAGGTGATTGCTGCACTGATCTCAGGACAACGCCGTTCCTTGGTACATATTAATTGAGAAAGAGATCCAGTACTGGTGAATATTGAAAGAAAATGATTTATCCTTCTTCAAAGACTGTTTTACATTTTGAATTGTTTCAGGATTTAGAACGGATGGATTCAATTAAAAAGTCTTTAGACAGAGGTTGAAATGATGTGTTCTCATGGAAGTAAGTGCAAGTCTTATTGGCCACTGATTTCCGGTTCTACAATGTTTTTGCTTGCTTTATTTTATTATATTAACAGATACAAATACATAGTTCACTGCATATAAATTCAACTAGCATAAATTTGGAGAAGGTAATGGCACCCCACTCCAGTACTCTTGTCTGGAAAATCCCATGGACAGAGGAGCCTGGTAGGCTGCAGTCCATGGGGTCGCTAAGAGTCGGACACGACTGAGCGACTTCACTTTCACTTTTCACTTTCATTCATTGAAGAAGGAAATGGCAACCCACTACAGCGTTCTTGCCTGGAGAATCCCAGGGATGGGGGAGCCTGGTGGGCTGCTGTCTGTGGGGTCGCACAGAGTTGGACATGACTGAAGCAACTTAGCAGCAGCAGCAGCAGCATAAATTAACTTGGGGAAAAATCAGCAAAATGAGTTTACTGTCTGTTTCACATAATCATTTGCCTATTTCACCAGAAGTTATTGACCTCTGCCTTTTAATAAAGAAGTTATAGTGTGCAGCTGTGAATTCATTATTTGTATGGAATGGGAATTTACCATTATTTTTCATGACATGTTTCTCTTTTTGTTTTGTTTTGTTTAATTTTATTTTATTTTTAAACTTTACATAATTGTATTAGTTTTGCCAAATATAAAAATGAATCCACCACAGGTATACATGTGTTCCCCATCCTGAACCCTCCTCCCTCCTCCCTCCCCATACCATCCCTCTAGGTCGTCACAGTGCACTAGCCCCAAGCATCCAGTATCGTGCATCGAACCTGGACTGGCATCTCGTTTCATACATGCGTTTCAATGCCATTCTCCCAAATCTTCCCACCCGTCAGAGAATTTCAGAGCAACAGCACAAATCAAGTACTTTTTAACATTATACTTGTAGAGCATAAATAACAAATAAAATTCTGCATGCCATCAAACGTCTTCTTGAGAAAGGGGAAAGAATACTATTCATCGGCAGTTTGACTAACAGTGTTAATGTTCTGAGACATATAAATGCAGCTTAAAAACCTGATAGAGCACACCTTTATCAAATGTACAAACATTGAAGTTTTTAATCTATTTTTCTCTCCTTTTATTAAATAACAGAGGACCTTTATTAAACAAAACACTAGTTGGAAGCCTAAATGGTATCTCTGCTTAAGCAAGGAGATGCCCTGGAAATAAATGGAAAAAAAAGAATTACAATGCCAACCCTCATGCATCTGTCTCCCTCATAAATGCTATTTCTCCTCATTCAAGATGGTAACATAGAAAAGGAAAAAACAGGAAAGAAGAGAACTTGGTTCAGCTATTTACACTTATGTAATTTTTTAAAATAATTTGTGATATGAAGAAACAAGAATGCCTTTGATTACTTTAAAAGGCTAGGGTTTCAAAAAAATAAAATCTGCTGCTACTATACATAGAAATTAAAAGAAACTCTCTGATTAAGAGTACTAATGATACAGTGTTGTCCTGAGTCATCTTTTCTGATTTATGTGTTCAAATTAAAATGATTTCAAATTAGACATTAACTGATAGCAGGTTTGTTTGTTACTAAATATAGTGACTCGAGTAATTTTGAGTAGATCTTATATTATCTGTGCTAACAGGTGCATAGAAGTGAACTTGAAATGGATTAAATAACACTTTAGTAACATCTGGATAGGATATTTAACTTGTATTTCTCACAAAGTAGTCTGATTACCTTTATCTTCATTTCCAATTTTTATTATAATGTGTTGGTATAAAAGTCATGTACATAATGATTTAAAGCTATGTTACATATGGGATATTTATAATTGGCAACTTCCAGTGACATATTCACTGCATAGGTTACACATGTTAAAAAGTGTTTACTGGCAATTTCCAAACACATTTCCAATGGAGTAATTTTCAAGGTGAAAATGTTGAGATGAAACTTATTATAAGATGAAGCTTTGTCTTTTTTTCTATTACTAATACTGATTCAAACAATGGGAATATTCCTAAGTCAACTGAAAAAAAACCATGTTTTGATATACAGAAAACTAGTCTTTGTACTACAAATATGGTATCTGATTGAGGATTATTTTATAAGCCACTATAATTATGGAAATAGATAACTCATAAGCTAGATCCTAATCTATTTAAAGAAACATGGTGAATTTTGCAGATGTTTGAACAGTCGAACAAGGTCAAGATGAGGAGGAACATTGTTAAGTAGGTACTTGATGTTTTTGTTACTTCAGTGACACATTTGGTGGTTGTTACTAGTTTCATTTAAATATTAGGGTACTACATATAGTATAGTCATATTTATATAATGTAACTGTGGGGAACTCTGCTGATGCCCTACTTTCCCCACCGAAGTATATTAAAAAAAAAAAAAACCTTCTTATTGCTTATTTAAATATACTTTCTTGGATTTTACACTACAAAGTGAAGGAGACTACCAGCGTTCTCTAAATAAACTGCTTCTAAACACATGAGTTTGGGGTTGCCAGAAGAGTGTCCATTCACCAAAATACAGTAATTATAGTTGATACTTAGTGTTTCTGCTCAGAACATCAGAAACACATTAATCAGGATAAACACTCAGATACTTCCCCTACATTTCTCCTATAGCATTAGTGTGTTTTTTTTTTTTCAAAGTTGTTTTTAATTGTAGGATAATTGCTTTATAATGTTGTGTTGGTTTCTGCTGTAGAAAACATGAATCAGCCATAAATATACATATATCCCCTCCCATTTGAGCCTCCCTTCCACTCCCACCATTCCACCCCTCTAGGCTGTCACAAAGCACCAAGATGAGCTCCCTGTGCCAAAACAGCAGCTTCCCACTAGCTAGCTACTTCACACATAGTAGTGTGTGTGTTAGTCGCTCAATCGTATCTGACTCTTTGTGAGTGTATATGTCAATACTTTTATTATCAATTAGTAAAGCAACTAACACTTAAAAGAGGAGAGTAAAAGAAATGTGAGAACAGTTCATTAAATATTTGCTAATAATGTAACTGACCTCCAAAATGTGACCTATTACAAGTTATCAGCAAAATTAAAATGAAATACACATTCCTAATAGGATAAAAACTAAACTAATTATGACTTAAAGAACAATCCGTTCAGTGAACTTATAAGCCCATGCTGCTAGTTGACCTCTTTCTAGACTATCAATCCTTTATTTCCTTCTGCAATTTTTTCTACCTCTTTGCAGGACGTGAAGTTAGCTTTCATTCCTTCCTTTCCATTCTTTTTTCTTTTTAAATTCATTTTTCGGAATAAGTTATTTCCATCATCTTATCTGTTCCTAAGCAGCATTTCAAAGTCAATCATCTCTACATTTATGTTTCTGCCTTGTGTACTCTCTCATGGCAAATTCCACTGGGACAACTCCAGCAAATATATTTACATCAACTTATCTTGCTCCCCAAACCACCTCATTCTCCCAGCATTCTTATATTTGCTGGTGCCATTTTTAGGTTAAAAATGTTGGAATAATCTTTGACAGTTCTCTCTTTCAATACCCATATGAGTATTCCTTATATGAAAAATATTCTTTTCCTTCTTACCCATTTAATAACTGCTCCCTTCAAGACTTCACTTGGGACAGCTTCTGCTTTCTCCTCAATTTGATTAACCTTACTGAAAGAAAATAACATTTACAGATAACAGACTTTTTCCAGAAAATTCAACTGTTTCCTATTGTCATCATGAAAAGTCCACATTCTGATAATATAAGGCTATTTTACTTTCCCAAATTTACTTCAAAAGCTGGTACTCAGCAGATATACCCTTTATATTCCTGGGGCAGCTTAAGAAAGAAAACAGCACTGTGTATAACTGATTTGTGAATATAAACATAGATCTTCTATTTATCTGTATTGTATTCATCTTGTTGAAGTTGGTCTCATTGTTCCTACCCTACAGGGTCATTTTGAATGTCTTAATGCCTCTATGCTAAACTTATATGAAGTTCTTAAGTGCTTATTTCACTGCCTATAACTTCGTAAATTTTATTTAATAGTTGTTATTTCATTTATTTTTAGAATATACTATTTATGCTGACTCACTTTTTTTTTCTACCTGGTGACCCACTTATCATCTACTGCCCTGCTGTTCTCCCTCCTAACTCTTGAAAATGAAGATGCTGTTGATGTGCTTTTTACTTTTGTAGAATATTTTATTAGCATTATGTTGGAATGGGAGTGCTTTTCCACAATGTTTGCATTTTAATTTTTTTCACTTCTAAAACCCACAGTAAACACCATATTCAGTGCTGAAAAACTGAAAGCTTTTTCTCCAAAATCCAGAACAAGTCAAAGATGCCAACTCTCACCATCGCTATTTGATAAAGTATTGAAAGTCCTAGATATAGCAGTCAGACAAGAAAAGAGAAAAAAAGCATTCAAATTAGAAGGAAAGAAGTAAAACTGTCACTATTTGCAGATGACATGATACTATATTTTGAAAACCCTACTGCTGCTGCTAAGTCACTTCAGTCGTGTCCGACTCTGTGCAACCCCATAGACGGCAGCCCACCAGGCTCCCCCATCCCTGGGATTCTCCAGGCAAGAACACTGGAGTGGGTTGCCATTTCCTTCTCCAATGCATGAAAGGGAAAAGTGAAAGGGAAGTCGCTCAGTCGTGTCCGACTCTTAGCGACCCCATGGACTGCAGCCCACCAGGCTCCTCGGTCCATGAGATTTTCTAGGCAAGAGTACTGGAGTGGGGTGCCATAAACCCTAAAGTATTCATAAAAAGAGTATTAGAACTAGCAAGTGAATTCAGTAAAGTTTCAGGATACATGGTCAATATACAGACTTCTGTTGCTTTTCTATACACTAATAGTTAACTAACAGAAAGAGAAAACAGGAAAGCAATCCCATGCAAAATTGCAACAAAAAGAATAAAATACCTAGGAATAAACTTAATCAAGAGGTGAAAGACTCACACTCTAAAAACCGTAAGACATTGATAAAGGAAACTAAAAATGATACAAACACATAGAGGTGTTTTCCTTTATATCAATTAACTGTTATCATCTAATAGCTATTACTTATCTAACAGGAATGGAATCACAAACATGTTTCAGCAAAATTCCCTAAAGAAGAACAAACTGAAATAACACTTTGTTTTCCAATATTATACTGCTCTGCCTGTTCTTTGTAAATACAAGAACACATTCATTAAACTAGAGCTGTTAAAAAAAAAGTCCTGCACAATAAAGGTGAGTTTACTCAACTGTACTTATAATTGCATTTAAATTTAATACTCCAGTGTCAGCACATTCATTCATAATGTCATATATTGTATTGCAAGTCTGGTTAACAAAGCACGCTTCCAGGACTTTCACAATACAACTCTCAGAACTATAAACTCTGTCTATGTTTCTTCTTAATCTCTATTTATACAGCATAGTGGCCAATCATAATTGCAATAATATTTGTTCCAAATGACTTCTTAAATTGAGCTAGTATAGGGTTGCTTAGTGGTGACAGAAGATGGTGAGATTTTATTATAATTACAGCCATTTCCACAAGGATGTTCTGAATACAAGGCATGCCAAAAAATCAGTTCTACTTCTCTAGCAGAGTAGACCACAGAATTTAAAAAGAAGCAAAATGACAGATTAGTAAAATACCAAGATATTTCAAAACACTGAATGAAAAACCCAGAAAGCAGTAGCAATGTAAACTTGGTTATAATAATAAAGGAAGCTTCAGAATAAAAAAATAAAAAGTGTGAAATGAAAATCTTGCTAAGTATCAGCAATGAAATGGTGCACATTTCTTGTAAATCTGCACTGGGCTACTTTCACTGCCAAATTAGGTGACAAATATCTGCCAAAATCATGCAATTTAACGTTGGTACTCAAGGTTAAATAAATACTTTCAACTGGCGTTTGAGGGTTATTAATTATTTTTCTTTTTCCTGGTGAGTATTCCTAATAATATTTTTTAAGAAACTTGAACAAGTATTTTTCATTCAACATTCTCTTTTGGAGCTACAGAGCTGCTGCAAGTGATTATTAGTGCATTGTACATGGATGCCAAAGCTAAGAAGTTCCCATTTACATCACAGATATCAAATTTTTGTATGTATATTATTCTGACAATTTTGCAACATTGAGAGTCAAGTGTCCTTAAGAAAGAAAACTTTTTTGTAATTTGTACGTTATCCCTTGAGGGGTTAGCAGTGACCCAGGCAGGTGGGTTTGTAGTAATAATCTGAATGATACATCAAAAGCAGTTCAGTGGAGTGCAGGCTTTGGGTTGAGACCTCTTGGTCTCATTGCTAATATGCTACATTATTTTCATCAAGCTAGTTCACCTCACTGCACATCAGTTTCCTCATGAGATCAATAACATTACCTACTTCACTGGGTTGTGGTGAGAATTAAATGATTAATGAACACAAAGGTTTTAAATGTTATTTCTTATACTTATTATTGACTAATTGTTAACCACAATTTTTATTCATGATGTGCTAGAAACTGTGTCAAGTGCTACAGTATTTCCAAAATAACACCAAAATGTAAAGAAAAGAGAGGGTCACAGAAGTTAACTAACCTATCCAACCTATAAGGTGACCTGGATATCATTTGGATTCCATAGCACTAGTTCTGAAATGTTTTGTTCATTCATTCATTCCACATATTCATTCATTTAAGATATGTTTTTAGAAAGTATAGTGATGAGGATCATGGAATAGGTACTAAGCAGGTTATAATGCAAGGTAACATGCATGCATGCATGCATGCTAAGTCGCTTCAGTCATGTCCGACTCTGTGTGACCCTATAGACAGCAGCCCTCCAGGCTCCTCTTTCCCCAGGATTCACCAGGCAAGAATACTGGAATGGGTTGCCATTTCCTTCTCTGCAAGGTAACAACTTTGATTAATTAAAGATCTAGGAAAATGATGTGAGAGAAGGAACTTAGCCAGTACAGGAGGGAGAAGATAGTTTGGAAGGAAGTTAAGGTTGGAGGATTTCCAAAAAGCACAACCCAGTATCTTTTGGTTCCTACATCACTGCTACTGATATTCCTCCTCCCACAATTTCTCTGTTCCAGTCTGAATGATTCATGTGGTTTGTGAATGCTGAGACTAAAGAATAATTTGAGGTATGAACCAATATGAGTGAGTTTCATCTGTACTGTGTAAACACTTACTACTGCCTCAAAAAGAAGGGGATATGAAAATGTGAATAAATCTGCACAAACCTTCACCTTTGACAGATTCAGAGGATATTATAAATACTAATATGTATTTGGAGAACGTTTCATCGTTATTGAATACTTTGGTTTTATATGATTTCCCTTGATAACATTTCCCATAAAAAACTTAAATGTTTTTATCTGCATTTTACAAATGATGATATTGAGACTTAGTCAAGTTTCCCTCGCAGTCGATAATCTGTCTGTAACACAGGAGACCCGGATTCGATTCCTGGGTCAGGAAGATCCCCTGGACAAGGAAACAGCAACCCATTCCAATATTCTTGCCTGGAGAATCCAGTGGACAGAGGAGCCTGGCAAGCTACAGTCCATGGGGTTACAAGAGTTGGACACAACTTAGTAACTAAACCACCATCAAGCTAAGAAATGTCAGAGCCTGGATTTTAACCTGAGTTTTCCAGATAAATCTTGTATTATCTCTACCACATCTTATTGTTTCTCCTTCATAAAATTTATAAAACCTGGATTGATGAAAAACTGCTTCAATAACAACAGAATTACAGTAGGTAGGTCCCTTGTTTTAGCATTATTTGATTTTTAAAAGACTATTTTTTAGAAGAATTGTAGGTTTACAACAGATTTGATAGGAAGGTATGGCGATTTCCCATATATCCTGTCCACACACATGCACTGCCTCCTCCATTACAATATTATAATAGTAATTATTTTTTATTAAGGATGAAACCTATAATGACATACCATAGTAACCCAAAGTTCATAGTTTATTTTAGGATTCACTCTTGGTATTGTATACGCTATGAGTTGGACAAATGTATAATGACATATATGCATCACCATAGCATCACACAGAGCACTTTTACTACCCTAAAAATCCTTTATGCTCTGCCTATCTGTTTCTCTCTACATGACGTCTGTAAACCATTGATCTATTTACAGTCTCCATAGTCTGGCCTTTGCCAGACTCTTTTATAGCTAGAATCACATGGTATGGAGCTTTCGCTTAACCATATATATTTAAGATTCCTTCATATATTTCCATGTCTTGATAGCTGATTTTTTGTTAGTGGTGAATAATCCCACTTTCTGAATTTGCCACAGTTTATTTATCCATTTACCTACTGAAGCACATCTTGGTTGCCTCCAAATTTTGGCCATTATGAATAAAACTGCTATAAACATCTGTGTGCAAGCTTTTGTGGGGACATAAGTTTTCAATTCCTTTGGGTCAATACCAAGGAGTACAACTGCTGGATCATATGATAAGAGTATGTACTATTTTACATTCCAACCAGCAATGTATGAGGCTTTCTTTTGCTCCACATCCTCACCAGAATTTGATGTCAGGGATCAAACACTGGACAATCTAATAGGCATCAAGTTGTATCCATTGTTTCAATTTGCATTACCTGATGACATATGTGGAGGACTTACTGAATTTTTTAACTCTTCTGAATTTAAATTAAATGTTTAACTTTGATGAAAATCTAGTTAAAATTTTGTTCATTTCTATTAATATGTCTATGCCAGAGTTTTTCAAATTTGAGTAATAGCCAGATCCTTTCAACCAGGAAAATGATTGCAAGTATCTAGTGTTAATGTATGTTAGATTTATTGCAATACTACTTAAAGATATGAAAATATAAAACCAGATATTAATTCCTTTTCCTTCTAGCTTTTATACAAAATTTATGACTATAATCCATAAAAAGATACAAGTTAAATACAAATAGAGTTTTACAATCTAATAATATTCAAGAATATTAATTTAACATGATAAATGGCAATATGTTGCTGAAGCTATATCAGTTATACTGGCTTTTATAATAGGAAGATGTATTTATATAGTCTATATTGATATGTTCTATAAAACACTGTCACGATCAATATCATTTTTTTAACATTTAACTTATTTCAACTAACAGTCCACCAAGATTCATTGCATCCCCAAATAAAAAGATTAAAAAGCATGTAATTTTTTTTTCAATCATGGAATTACTACTATAATTAGTGCTAAAACATTTTCAAGATGGCAAATACTCATACCTGCCCAAAGTGAAAATCTAAATCATTGCTACGGGCAGGTTCCTTGGTACCCCATGTCTGTACCACCAAGAATCCTATACAACTAAATTGTCTACCTCTGCTTTCTTAATTACTTGGGACACTTTTATTCTTAATTTCATGAGGCCTTCCATTGTATCAACTGTATAATTCATATATTTTTATATGTTCATTGTTTTTTCTTATTAGCCTAAGACAAAGCAGTATATGTTTTATCTGTAATGTATAGGATAATCATAATGTTAAGTCACCTGATGTGAAGAGCTGAGTCATTTGAAAAGACCCTGATGCTAGGAAAGATTGAAGGCAGGAGGAGAAGGGGATGACAGAGGATGAGATGGTTGGATGGCATCATCGACTCAATGGACATGAGTTTGAGTAAACTCCAGGAGTTGGTGACAGACAGAGAGGCCTGGTGTGCTGTGGTCCATGGGGTCACAAAGAGATGGACATGACTGAGCAACTAAAACTGAACTGAAACTGAAGTCAAAATCTCAACTTCTTAAATTAAAATTTCAACTGTAAGTTCTCACTGCAAAAAAGTATTTTCATACCTGAAAAAAGAAGTTAATATGAGGAAAACAAATTATTATTTCTGTTATTTTTACATTTGGATATCCAAAACTAACTGACAAACCAAATATGCTATGCATATATATTAAAAGTGAAAAATCTATCTTTGTAGAGTTCCTATAGGCACCTACTTTATCATGAATTAAAATACGGGAGGCAAACTGTAATTACAGTGTACTTCTCTGCTATTAGTTGATACAATAATCAAAATAAAAAGGGGAAAAACCCTTTTACAGGCCTCTGAGATTTTGTTCATCTATTCTATTTCTCATTAAACCCTTTCTAGTAATAATGAGTCAATTTTCTACTTTTACAATGAAACACTTTGGGCTCCTAAATTTGCTCTAACTTTATCTAGGAACTTAAAGACATTGTGGGTTGTACTTGCTAGTGCTTCCCATTTTAACTTAGATTTCTTTTAGGAAATTGGTGAAATTTGTGTCAGTTGCAAACCTCACAGTCTATCAACTCCACTGGCAATTATTTATGTGCAATTTCTAATTCACCTTCTATATTGCACATACTTAAGGAAAAAACAAACTTTCTACACTTTCCAAATTATTATAAAATCCAATTATGGCAATAAAATTGAAAATAACCAATTAGTTCTATGTTTCTATTGTTTTCAAAGTGTTTGCAATCATCAATATTAAGATTTAAATCAAGCGAACAAGTAGAGTGTATTAGGGAAGCTGAGTATAATTAGATGCCAAGTATGAAGAAATGTTTGTAAACAAAATGTTGCTAGCAGCATAAAATAGTAGACATTTTCAATAGAAGGATTTGACATTGGATGATTCTCAGAAAATAGCTCTAATGCCCTGTTTATGTAATAAAAAGAGAGTTGAATTAGACAGGACTTGCTAATGGAAAACTAAAACACAGCATAAATATTTTGGGAATGATAACGGAGTAGCAGGGCAGTATTGATGGATCACAAAGAGTTACATAATTTTCTTAAAATTTTGAAAAACTTCATATTTAAATAAAATATCTAAATGCTCATCATCACCATGGCATCAGGAAGCTGAGACTACAAATGTGATTTATGTGCAACATAGCTTAAAGGAACAAAAAAAAAGGTTATCATCATTCTAGGTAGGGTTGAATGAGACAGCAGTAATTGCAGAAAGAAAACAGTATCAGGAAAATGGACCTACTCTTTGGAGAGATATCCCAATATCATTTTGAAATACATAACCAATTATTTGATTGCTTATAATGTCACAGGAGGTGGGTTACAAATGGATTTTTCTATGCTTCTTTTAGTCTTCATAAACAAAAGAGGATCTCATAGACATTAGCCACTGGATACGCAGAACCAATATAAACTCATGCATAATACCCAAATTAGATATTTAGAACACATATAAGTTAAAGATTAATGTGTTTACAGGATGGAGGAAGAACATTTTTGGACAAAATGGTGATGTAGGCTCCAGAGCCCTCCTTTGCTTTTCCTGTCTGTTACTACCTTTGCCCTCATCTTTTTCCTTTCCTTCCCCCCCCTACTCTCAATTATGGTTTTGTATGTGGTCTTATTCTTCACACTTAAATTTACTAGATGTATATAATGATAGCAATATATTTCCAAATGTTTCATATTGATCTTCTTTGCTATGTCTCTTCAACTTTGGTACAAGGTAAAAACTGCGGTCAGGTGACCATACACCTCTGGTCAAGAAACCTAGGTACTAAAGCAGATACTCTCCATGACAAACCAACAGCTATTAGAAAAGCTACCTACTTTCATGTGCCCATTTGCTAGCATTTTGTGTTTGTGCGTGAAGGAGAGCCAAGGCATTTAAGGAAGGCAAGTAACCTGCAGTGGATGCTGAAGGACCAGCACCTTGTCTGCCATATGCTCAGCCTAACTGCACCTCTCATCACTTGCTGAATAACCCCATGTTTGCTCCTTTCAGTCTTTAGTCAATGCATTCATTTAGCCTAGGGAAGAATCTCTTCTAAATAAATCCTGCCACCTGTTCAGACATACTGATGACAAATATTACCTCCTCTGGGATACCCTTAAATAGACTGGGCTCTTACTCCTTGGATTTTTAAAAGTAGTTTTATGAATAGTTCTAAGAGCTCTGGTCACATTCTGTTACATGATGCTATTTATTTTACTTATTTTACACTAAAGTTTATGATGAAAATAACTGAGTTGAAAGGAAAAGTTTAGTCTTTGTGCCCTGCACAAGGCATGCTATGTTGCCTTACACTGCTGCTATTGCTAAGTAGCTTCAGTCGTGTCCGACCCTGTGCGACCCCATAGACGGAAGCCCACCAGGCTCCCCCGCCCCTGGGATTCTCCAGGCAAGAACACTGGAGTGGGTTGCCATTTACACAAAGTGAGAGTAGTAAACTGAATAGGGAAGAGGTAGAGAAGACTGGAGATCAAACACTGGCCTTGCCTTGGCCCACACCAGCTCCTCAGAAGGCATGATGAGTCTGTGATGCCTCCCACTACCCTGCTAGGTGTCCACCAGCAGTAAAATCAAGTATGTTTCTTACATTAGATACAGATTTTTAGATCCTGTGGTAGACAGAATAATGATCCCCCAAATATATCTGTGTCCTAATTGCAGGAACCTGTGAATATATTACCTGACATGACAGAAGGGACATTGCAGTTACAGTTAAATTAAAGATATCAATGTGGGAAGATTACCCTAGATTATATGCAGTTACAATTAAATTATAGATATCATTGTGGGAAGATTACCCTAGATTAGATGATATGCCCAATGTAATCAGAGGGCTTTATAAGAAAGAGACACCATGAAATGTGATGATGAAAGCAGAGGTTGGAATGATGAGTTTTGAAGATGGAGGAAGGGATGAAGATGCAAGGAATGTAGGTGATGCTAGTATTTGGAAAAGGCAAGGGAATGAATTCTCTGTTGGAGTCTCCAGAAACAATAACAACTCTAACATCTCTATTTTAGCCCATATGATCCATTTTATATTTCTGACCTCAAGAACTGTAAGATCATAATTTTCTGTCATTTTAAGTAACTACATTGTTGGTAAATTTTTACAGTGGCAATAAGAAACAAATACAGACCCAAACCAGACTCAAAAATCAGATTCTCTGGATGGAATCCAAGATTCTGCCTTCCACATGATTGACTCAGTTGTGACTCAGACTCTTACACTCAACACGTGAGAACTTCTTCATTAGAATTTTATTCCTTTTCCATCCAATAGACTTGAACCACACAATATTCTGATACCTAAGTATTTTTCGATGTAAAATTGAGATAATTTCTTTCACAAAATTCCCAAAGTATAAATGCCAAGAATGCTATAAGAAACCAGTGAACTCTTCCCTCAAAGCTCTCTATTCTACTTTCAAATATCAAAACTTTAACAGTAGCATCTTATATTGGATTGAATTGACTCCTCTCAAATTCCATATATCAAAGCTCTAACACTCAATGTAACTATATTTGGAGATAAGGTATTTAAAGAGGTAATTAAAGTTAAATGAGTTTATAATGATGGAGCCATAATCTATTTTGACTACTGTCCTTATAGAAGAGGAAAAACAGCAGGGATGTATGTACACAGAAAAGAGGCCATGTGAAGTCGCAATGAAAAGACTGTTATTTTCAAGCCAAGGAGAGAGGACGCAGGCAAAAGCAATCCTGCCAACATCTTGATCTTGGATGTCTAGCCTCCAGAATGGTGAGAAAATAAAATTTCTGTTGTTTAAGCCACCCAGTCTTTGGAACTTTGTTATGGTATCCCTAGCAAACTAATACCCATCCCCGCCCCAAGTTTCTACTGTTTCTGGTTACCTAAAACAGCTATTCTGCTTGTTGGGATTTCAACTACTAGCATTTATTTATCACTTGTTAAGTACTGTGTACTGCAAAAAGAGCTTGTATACATTTTCTCTTAGAACTACTCAAGTAATTCTACAGAAGTGTTATCATTTTCTCTGATATACAGATTAGAAAATCAGGATTCAATAAGGTTAAACTTAGATACAGAATGTGTGCTGACACACAAAGGGAGCTGGGAGTCAATCCCCATTTGAATGATTCCCCTATGCCACTTACTGAACCCCTGTTATATTCCCAGTACATGAAGCAGGTGGGGATTATGTTTGGTCCTTAGCAGTGTTATCTACAGGGTAGAAAGGCTGTCAGGAAGTAAGAAAGAAATCTGCTAAGTACATGAAGATAAAACTTGAGTTATTTATTATAATTCTAGATCAATAAGCAACAGTTAAATTATTACCTGAATGTAATGGGTATTTCCAAAGCAATAACAGTTTAAACAAAACAAACAAACAAACAAACAAACACCTAACATGTAACCAAATGTCTGTGCTGTGTGTGCCAAGTCACTTCAGTTAAGTTCAACTCTTTGGGACCCTATGGACTGTAGCCGGCCAGGCTCCTCTGTCCATGGGATTCTCCAGGCAATAATACTGGAGGTGGCTGCCATGCCCTTCTCCAGGGGATCTTCCCAAACCAGGGATCAAATCTGTATCTCTTGCATCTTTTGCATTGGCAGGCAGGTTCTTTACTACTAGCGCCACCTGGGAAGCCCAAGTGTCTAATCTCCATTATTACATGGAGCCTGCAATCATAGTGAACATGGGTCTTATCTAAAATACTTTCAAAAAGCTAATGGAAATGAAGATGAAAGTAAGCTTTGAATTTGTACATGAATCTAAGCAGGGCATGGCTCACTTTGGTTCCCCTCTAACACTCTAATGCTTGGAAATGATCAACTTTTTAACAAAATTTCTGATTAGTTTTAACTCTCCTTGAACACATTTGGCATCACCTCCCTGGTGGCTCAGACGGTAAAGCGCCTGCCTGCAATGCAGGGACCCGGGTTCAACTGCTGGGTCGGGAAGATCCCCTGGAGAAGGAAATGGCAACCCACTCCAGTACTCTTGCCTGGAAAATCCCATGGACAGAAGAGCATGGTAGGTTACAGTCCATGGGGTTGAAAAGAGTCAGACACGACTGAGCGACTTCACTTTCATTATACCCCTAGAGTCCATTGTTAAAAGATTTTGGCCAGGTCTCTGATAGATCGTTTGATTTGTCCAAGGTTTTGATTTCTGACAATGAATACCAATCACACTGCATTGCTTAAAAAAATTCTTATTTCCCATTGTGGAAAAATGTGTAGTCCAGCATATTTTATGCTGAATGTAGAATTCTAAACATTATGGGTTGATTTCTTTTTTTGTCTGACTAGCTAGATGATTTTTACAAGTCATTTAATCTCTATATGTCTATTTTTCAATTCTCCATATACGGAAAACAATTCTAAAGTCCATAAGCTCCTCAAAAGAATATTAATTTCTCTCTGCTCTACTACTAGAACTCTAAAATATTGTTTCTCCCCTCTGAGACCATGTTAATTGTTATTGTGCACTGCTCAGGTACACATGGTGGATTCAGTTCTTAAAAAATATATATATACAGGGACAGTGCCTAAGATGGTGAAGTAGGAAGACCTTGAGGTCATCTCCTGCCATGAGCACAGCAAAATTACAACTATTTACAGAGCAACTATTGATAAGAAAGATCTGAAAACTAGCAGAGAAGATCTTCTACAACTAAAGATACAAAAATGGAAAATCATAGCCACTACAATCAGACAAGAAATAAATCTGAAATGGAAAGAAAGAAGTAAAACTGTCACTGTATGCAGATGACATGACGGCAAACACAGACAACCTTAATGATACCACCAAAAAACTACCAGAACTCATCAGTGAATTACGCAGAGTTGCAGGAAACAAAACTAGCATATAGAAATCAGTTGTATCTACATATAGTAACACCAAACTATCAGAAAGAGAAATTAAAAAAACAATCTCATTTGCAAATCACATAAAAATGAATAAATCTAAGAAGGTAAAAGATATGCACTTGAAAAATTATAAAACACTGATGAATTAATTGAAGACAACACAAACAGATGGAAAGTTATACTGTGCTAATGGTTTGGACGAATTAGTATTATTAGTATGAGTATAGTTCCCAAGGCAATGTATGAATTGAATGCCAGGTGGCTCAGTGTGTAAAGAATCTGCCAGCAATTCAGGAGACAGAAGAGATACAGGTTCAATCCCTGGGTCAGGAAGATCCCCTGGAGGCAGGCAAGGCAACCCACTCCAGTATTCTTGCCTAGAGAACCCCATGGACAGAGGAATTTTGCAGGCTACAGTCCACAGGGTCACAAAGAGTCAGATACGACTGAGCACACAACTATCAAAATACCAATGACATTTTTCAGAACTAGAACTAAAACTACCAGAATAATTCTAAAATTTGTATGGAAAACAAAACACTCAAAATAGCAAAATAATCTTAAGAAAGAAGAACAAAGTTAGAGGTGTCACATGCTCTGATTCCTAACTATACTACAAAGCTACAGTAATCAAAACCATTTGATACTGTCTCAAAAGCAGACACATAGATCAATGGAACAGAATGGACAGTCCAGATATGAGTACACACTTAAATGGGGAATCAATCTTTGACCCAGAAGCCAAGACTATACAGTGGGGAAAAGGATTTTTCAATAAATAGTTCTGGGAATTGTATAGCAGCATGAAAAAGAATCAAACTGGACTACTTTCACACACCATACACAAAAATAAATTCAAAATGGATTAAAGGTATAACTGTAAGACCAAAAACCATAAAAATTCTAAAAGCACATAGGCAGTACGTTCTTTGACATTGGTTTTATTAATAGATATATTTTTTTTATGTCTCCTTAGGCTAGAGAAACGAAAGCAAAAATAAACAATGAAACTACATCAGACTCTAGTCTGATATTAACATTTCTTATATCACCTACATTATCTCAGTGGCAGGATCAATACTCTATCTTCCTGGCTATTTTCCACACTCACACACATTGGTTGGGCACAACAGTTACAAAATGCTTTCTCACAATCATGACTTCCAAAATGAGGATATTCATCACTGAGTCTTATATATCCTGGCTTTAGGTATAGTCAATAGGGACACTATTTAAGTTACTAGAAATGAACTCTTGAGTGGAAAATTTCACATTTTCCCCTTTTATTCCTCTCTTCATTTATCTGTTCTGTTATGTGGATTGTATGATTGGCTCATGTTTATACACTGGCATCTGTTATAATATCCCATAATTGAAGTATGTATTATCAAAAGCTTGGGCTTTATTCACATTAAATATAAATTTCCATTGCTAAAAATGATTGAGGGACAGATTTTTATCTCCACAGTTTTGTTTTCTTTTTAATAGAAAGAATGCCTCTAAATAGAATCGATATCCTTGAGGCCGCATCCCCTGATCATGGGATAACAATCTAGAAAGGGGATCCAAAGATGGGTATGTTGAAGTCTTGAAACAAGGAGAATATTTCTTGTGAATGTGTGTGAGTGTGCATGTGTGTCAATGTTCATATTTGCATTTGTGTAATACAAGTAATACTGTAATAATGATGTCAATATGTGAGTTTAGTCTTAAAAGGTGCATAGGCGCTTTATTAGAACTGCAATTACAGCAAGTCCAAAGACCTGGAGAGCCTCTTATTCTACTTGCCTTGACTCTAAAGCATGTAACATGTCATCTCTGATTTCTCAGTTTTACCTCCCATCCGGCATCCTTTTCATTGTTCCCACCTTTCTAACATCTTAAGTATCTTCAGTCATGGTCACTGGTCCACCAGCACAGAAGTTGGAAAGTTTTCCATGCAATAAACAGGCAGCATATCAGTCAGGGTGCCTGCCCTTCTTGCTCTTAGACAAGTAAAACATGCCAGTTCTGACACTACAGTCAGCTGTGTGTTTATATGCCATGCTCAACATGAGATTTCAGGCAACACCATGTCATACTCCTTTTATAAAAGCCTTCTGCAGTTTTGTTCTGATAACTGAACAAGGAGTGAAAATAAAAGATTGCTGAAACAAATTGTTTTCAAGTTCCTTTTATCTTAATGCAGAAAAAATGTTCACAGTAAATCGAGTGTTATCAGTACATACAGTTTTCACTTTCTACATGAAAGCAAGGAAAATAATTTTACAGTACTACTAGTAATTTTGTTCTGACTTGATGCATAAAGTGGACAGATGATAGCATAGCCTGCAAAGTGAAGAGTTACATGTGTCTCATATCAGGCTCTAGAACTATAGATGGGGATAACTTGACAATTCCATTTTCCAGTATTAAGTGATGTGAAGGCATGAAAGTACATAATTACCTAGTGTTGCAACATTTGCTAAGATAAAAACATGTCCTCACAAATTATACTGATTAAATTGCTCACATATTTCCATAGTATTGAAAGTGCACCTGTTATGTCCAACTTTATATGACCATGCTGCATTTGCTCAAATAATAAACACAGTGTAAGAACTGTGACCACCATATGACAAGGGCAATGTAGATGAGAAATATTGAACTTGAAATCCCATAACACTTCAGGGCCAATGGCCAAAAACAGAAATGAGTGAAGTACTGCTATTATGTTTTCATTAGGTATAGAACAAACATAAGCTTCTACTTTTTAGGACAGATTAGAATTAATTCTGGTAACTTGTAAGAGCTCTTTAACAATAGTTAACATTTAATTATATTATCATTATCTGATACTTAAGTACGCCCTTAAAATTCAATGTTAATATTATGCATAGACAGAGGATGAGATGGCTGGATGGCATCACTGACTTGATGGATGTGACTTTGAGTGAACTCCAGGAGTTGGTGATGGACAGGGAGGCCTGGCGTGCTGCAATTCATGGGGTTGCAAAGAGTCGGACACAACTGAGTGAGTGAACTGAACTGATTATGCATAGAGTATAATGGGGCTTTCCAGGTAGCACTAGTGGTAAAGAACCCACCTGCCAATGTAGGAGACACAAAAGACATGGGTTCAATCCCTGGGTCAGGAAGAGCCCCTGCAAGGAGGGCATGGCAATCCACTCTAGTATTATTGCTTGGAGAATCCCCATGGAAAATGGATTATAGTGGGCTACATTCCATAGGGTCACAAAGAGTTGGACATGACTGAAGCAACAGAATGGGAAAGACTAGAGATCTCATCAAAAAAATTATAGAGATACCAAGGGAACATTTCATGCAAAGATGGGCTCGATAAAGGACAGAAATGGTATGGACCTAACAAAAGCAGAAGATATTAAGAAGAGATGGCAAGAATACACAGAAGAACTGTACAAAAAAAGATCTTCATGACCCAGATAATCATGATGGTGTGATCACTCACCTAGAGCCAGACATCCTGGAATGTGAAGTCAAGTGGGCCTTAGAAAGCATCACTACGAACAAAGCTAGTGGAGGTGATGGAATTCCAGTGGAGCTATTTCAAATCCTGAAAGATGATGCTGTGAAAGTGCTGTACTCAATATGCCAGCAAATTTGGAAAACTCAGCAGTGGCCACAGGACTGGAAAAGGTCAGTTTTCATTCCAATCCCTAAGAAAGGCAATGCCAAAGAATGCTCAAACTACCGCACAATTGCACTCATCTCACACGTTAGTAAAGTAATGTTCAAAATTCTCCAAGCCAGGCTTCAGCAATACGTGGACCGTGAACTTCCTGATGTTCAAGCTGGTTTTAGAAAAGGCAGAGGAACCAGAGATCAAATTGCCAACATCTGCTGGATCATGGAAAAAGCAAGAGAGTTCCAGAAAAGCACCTATTTCTGCTTTATTGACTATGCCAAAGCCTTTGACTGTGTGGATCACAATAAACTGTGGAAAATTCTGAAAGAGATGGGAAGACCAGACCACCTGATCTGCCTCTTGAGAAATCTGTATGCAGGTCAGGAAGCAACAGTTAGAACTGGACATGGAACAACAGACTGGTTCCAAATAGGAAAAGGAGTACGTCAAGGCTGTATATTGTCACCCTGCTTATTTAAGTTATATGCAGGGTACATCATGAGAAACGCTGGACTGGAGCAAACACAAGCTGGAATCAAGATTGCCGGGAGAAAGATCAATAACCTCAGATATGCAGATGACACCACCCTTATGGCAGAAAGTGAAGAGGAACTCAAAAGCCTCTTGATGAAAGTGAAAGAAGAGAGTGAAAAAGTTGGCTTAAAGCTCAACATTCAGAAAACGAAGATTATGGCATCCGGTCCCATCACTTCATGGGAAATAGATGGGGAAACAGTGCAAACAGTGTCAGACTTTATTTTTTGGGGGTTCCAAAATCACTGCAGATGGTGACTGCAGCCATGAAATTAAAAGACGCTTACTCCTTGGAAGAAAAGTTATGACCAACCTAGATAGCATATTCAAAAGCAGAGACATTACTTTGCCAACAAAGGTCCGTCTAGTCAAGGCTATGGTTTTTCCTGTGGTCATGTATGGATGTGAGAGTTGGACTGTGTAGAAGGCTGATTGCCGAAGAATTGATGCTTTTGAACTGTGGTGTTGGAGAAGACTCTTGAGAGTCACTTGGACTGCAAGGAGATCCAACCAGTCCATTCTGAAGGAGATCAGCCCTGGGATTGCTTTGGAAGGAATGATGCTCAAGCTGAAACTCCAGTACTTCGGCCACCTCATGTGAAGAGTTGACTCATTGGAAAAGACTCTGATGCTGGGAGGGATTGTGGGCAGGAGGAGAAGGGGACGACAGAGGATGAGATGGCTGGATGGCATCATGGACTCGATGGACGTGAGTCTGGGTGAACTCCAGGAGTTTGTGAGGGACAGGGAGGCCTGGCGTGCTGTGATTCATGGGGTTGCAAAGAGTCTGACACGACTGAGCAACTGAACTGAACTGAACTGAACTGAAGCAATTTAAGCACCCACGCATGTAGACTATAACATTAAAGTATAAAATAAACTATATCTCTCATGGTCCTTCCCTGATGGTCAGATGGTAAAGCGTCTACCTGCAATAAGGGAGACCTGGGTTCAATCCCTGGGTCAGGTAGATCCCCTGAAGAAGGAAATGGCAATCCACTCCAGTACTCTTGCCTGGAAAATTCCATGGATGGAGGAGCCTGGTGGGCTACAGTCCACAGGGTTGCAAAGAGTTGACACGACCGAGCGACTTCACTTTCTTTTCTTTATATATCTCTCATAGAAATTATTATATCATGTAATAAATACCACTTTCGCTAAAATCTGCCTTCCAAATTAGAATAGAAAGAAAGGAATTATGTCCATTAAGCAGGAAGTGGCTAATTAATCTCTTGGGATGATACAATTGTGTACCTATTTACATATTAATAAATACTTGGAGTTTATCAAACATGCATTATATCATTTGCTTTTTGCTTTAGTTTCCTCACTTATAAAGTAGGGCAATGGTTGCATCTACCTCATGATTGTTTTAAGGAAAAGATGTTCATAAATGTATGCAAAGTATTGACAACAGTTCCAGGTTATAAAAAGCACCATATAGTATGTGCTCATATAAGTATAATAATGAGAACTGAGTCAACTTATAAAAGCACCTTATGCCTATTACATAGATAATTACTTAAGAAGCAGCAGTAAGTTATTTTCATTTTATAGATGAAGAAAATGATGATTAGAAATTCAAGCAAATCTCCCAACAGTCAAATAGTTAGTGTTACAAATAGAAAAGTCAACACATTAATATTTTGTCTTTTAAAATTACTATAGAAGATTTCATTTTTAACATACCTCACCTTCACCCCTCCATTTATCCTTCCTATTTGTTTCTGAATACTCAGTGTGATAATTTATCTCTCAGTCACAGAAAGTGATGCTGTTCTAACTGTGATGCTGCACTCACATTAAAGTTATTGTTTCATTTTCCGTTTCCATGGAGATAAAATGTATGACTTTGCTGGGTTTGGAAATATTATTCTAGGGATTGATGTGGTTTTTCCTCACAAAAATGAAGGAGCTGACCTGGGCTTTAGAATCAGAAAGTTGTTGTTTAACACTGAGTACAAGAAATGATCTACTTATTAGAAAATAGATACGCTGATTCTTAACATAGCTCAGTCCAAGAAGCACATTTTTTCTTATACTTTATTTTTCTGTTAGAAATATACATAATAATATATGCCCTTGTCTTCTATTTCACTTTTATTTCAAATAGACATATTGGAGAAGAAGAAAAAAACCTCCCATACATTCCACAGCCTATTCACTACTGTGGTTTCCCAGGGCATACTAGGAAATGCATGATATGCTATAGAACAAGGGAGTTCCTAAAATAATAATCTGTTGATTTGGTCTCAACAAGGGAATATTATATCACTCTTAAGCTGTTAAAAAAAGAAACCGCCTACAGCTAGTTTAAGCAAACATCTACAAAAAAGAGCCATTGAATTAGGGAGAAGACACAGGAAGAGGTAGGTAATCTAGTCCTGCTGTAAAAATCCAGGTTGGAAAAAAAGTGCCAACAAAACACATACTGGTTGCATTATCAGTCCTCAGAGGACGAGTGTTGGTGCTCAATTTGTCTGTTTCAAAGATCCTACAGAGCATCTGGCTTCTGAATCTCTGCCACTCCAGAACTGAAATCTCCAGGGATTTTAATTTCTGCATTTATTTTTAGGGAATCATAAGTACATTGTGTCTGACACATTCATTTTCTCTAGGCAGGATGATTCTAGTGAAGTAGGAAAATTCAATTCATGATTAAGGAATTTGGTCAGAGGGTTAGGTCATAGGGAATGTCAGGCATTCCAAACAATGCGCATGCATTGCCCTGCAGCACAGAAGGCATTCCTCTCTGACTCAGCAATTTGGGTCTGGAGCAAGAGAAGGGGATGGACTTTGAAGGACTAACAAACTCTGTTGCTGCTGCTGCTGCTGCTGCTGCTAAGTCGTGTCCGACTCTGTTCGACCCCATAGACCGCAGCCCACCAGGCTCCCCTGTCCCTGGGATTCTCCAGGCAAGAATATTGGAGTGGGTTGCCATTTCCTTCTCCAGTCCTCTTATTTTTGATATCTGTAATTTTTTGAGTAGTCACTCAGGAGAGTGACACAGGAGGTGCTTTTTCATTTTTGAAAAAAACAGAATCTGCACTAAATCTTTGTTCACCTACAATTCAAAATGCTACTCTTTTGTGTTTGCTTAACACATTAGACCAAGGCTCTTTGTTTAAGATTTAAATCAAGATATGAAAAAAATGTACTGAGTTGTTATTTGGAAGAGCAAGAGCAGAATCAGCCTTAGGGCAAAACTGGAAGAAGCTCAAGCTTGAATTCCTGGGACAACCAACACCTTTCCAGCCTGTACTTCTTACCACTTATGTTCTTTTTAGTCTCCTGCTGTTTCCAGAGGCTTATGTGTTGAATTATGACTTTCTTATTTTGGAAGCTGCATCTTATGATCTGCACATTTTTGGCTCCCTGTTTCTTATCCTGTGCTCCTCACCCCACTTAAGGTCCAGTCTCTGAATGATGCAACCTATTGGGTGATATCTTCTTCTTTCTAGCAGAAATTTTATTAATATTCCAGAGGAACTCTTTGACATGATACAGTAAAGGTGGTGCAGTGGTAAAGAATCCGCCTGCCAATGCAGGAGACTCAGATTTCATCCCTGGGTAGGGAAGGTCACCTGCAGAAGGAAATGGCAAGCCACTCCAGTATTTTCACCTAGAAAATTCCATGGACAGAGGAGCCTGGAGGGCTACAGTCCATGGGGTCTCAAAGAGTCAAACACGACTTAGCAACTGAGCACTTCATACACTTTATTAGTAGAATATGTGGCCATGTCTAATAAGACTCTGCTTTATTTAGCTGGTTCAAACTCTTATCCAAGGCAGAAATTTTCTCTAGATAACTTGAGAGACAAGAGTGTTAATAATGTAGGGGCTGCAGTTAGATTGCCTTGGTCCATATCCCTCAGGTGTATCTCTTACTACCTGTGTTGGACAGCTCATTCAGTCTACCTGTGCCTCAGTATCCACTTGTGTAAAACTGGAATAATATAGTGTTAACTGCAGAGAGTTGTGATGAGGATGCAGTAAGTTATCAGAGACAGAGATATTCCATCAAGTGTGTGACCCAAAACAAAGACGCTCAATAAATGTTACTCTTAATTTTAACCTAGAATTTTTCCAACATTCAGTAACCAAAAAGAGTCAAGAATAGGAAAATAATTTATGAAGTAACCCATATCAAGTAAAAGGCTCATAACTCCAAATATGGAATCAAGCTGGTTTTACTCTTTCTTTTCCTAAAAGCCTCTCTTCCTGTGGACACCAGTGGTACAACTTCTAGCTTTTGAAAGCAGGAAGCACAGCTAGGAAGAGGGGAAAGTAATTCAGAGCTGCTCCTTAGGGAACTAATGCAGCCTGGCCTCAACCCCAAAGAGCACCTAAACAGGCAATCCAGAATGTCAGAGCCATGAAGTCCATCTCTTGACAAAAATATCAGTGAAAGCTTTGATGTCCACCATATGGCTCAGATGAACATTTTATCACTCTGACTGCAAAACCAAGATGCTCCTCCTTGGGCTCCCTCTCACTCTTATAGAAGCAAGAATGCTCCATAGCTCTGACCTCTTGTGTTCCTTCCCATCCTCTTCTCCCACTTGCTTCATCTCTTGTCTTCTCTCTCTACCTCTGACCCGACATTCTCACTAATCAGAGGAGCATGTCTGAAGAGGTGGACAGAGAGAAAGTGTAGAAGGAGCTGTGGTGCAGCTGGCTCCCTCTCTACTGTTCACTTATAAAGGGTTCCAGGCATCTCGAAGAGTAAAGACAGGGACATTCTGGCACACAGGTGAGGGTTAGCCTGCTCAGATTTCCAGGAAAGCAGCCCTTCCTTTGGGGAAATAGACCTGCCACTGGCCTATCAAAGTCCAATTTCTGTACATTTTCATCAGAAATGAATCTTTAGAACAGCTACTGGGAGGAGAGGGGGAGAGATGATAGAAAAGAAAAAAAAGAGCAACTGAGCCATTTGTTGCTAAGTTGGATTGGAGTGAGGAACAGAGATGGCAGGAAAAGTGTAGAGTGTTTGCCCTCTGGAAGTGTGCCACTTCCTCCTGCCATGGTGGCACCTTGTTAGGATGCTTTAGTTTCTAATGATTAAAAAAAAATCAACAGGACTGGCAATTCCTCTGATCACATTTGTGTGTGGAATGATGCTGGCTGAATAATCTACACAACTTCCCTATCCAGAACCTACTGGGTACCAGTCACTGGCTTCTACCAAGTAAAACTCTAAACATTGTCCTTCAAGGGTAAAATTATGTGATGATCTCTCTATTAGTATTTAAATCATTCTGTATGCTCCTGCCTCTTCCATTTTACCATATTCCTTATGGCAAACTTTTATCTTCTTTTGGAGTTTAATCCAAGTTTGCTAGATTTGGAAGATACTAAATGCTTCTTTAACACTTATGATCTCCTCTGCTTTTCATCTTCATTTGGAGATAACTCAGGGGACCATTGGGATGTACCTAAGGTCTCTCTCAGCCTGTCTACCATCCCAGGAAAGGAGCAGGTGAGTGGAGAACACCGTGCAACAAACTGGAGCCCAATGGTTTCCTAATTAGGTACAAAGCCCTGGCTCCCTCTGGCCCTTCCCCCATACACTATTCAGGGACTGCCCTTATATATGTGAAATTATTTGCCTCCTCTGTTTGGCAGAGTGGAAGGAAGGTTTGCATCCCTCACCATCTACTGTCCATTTTCTGGGGCATCAATGCTTCAATAATAGTTTATTTATTTATTTTTTTTAATTTAATTTAATTTTATTTTTTAACTTTACAATATTGTATTGGTTTTGCCATATATCAAAATGAACCCACCACAGGTATACACGTGTTCCCCATCCTGAACCCTCCTCCCTTCTCCCTCCCCATACCATCCCTCTGGGTCGTCCCAGTGCACCAGCCCCAAGTATCCAGTATCGTGCATCGAACCTGGACTGGCGACTCGTTTCATATATGATATTATACATGTTTCAATGCCATTCTCCCAAATCATCCCACCCTATCCCTCTCCCACAGAGTCAAAAAGACTGTTCTATACATCAGGGTCTCTTTTGCTGTCTCGTTTACAGGGTTATTGTTACCATCGTTCTAAATTCCATATATATGCATTAGTATACTGTATTGGTGTTTTTCTTTCTGGGTTACTTCACTCTGTATAATAGGCTCTCAATAATAGTTTAAAACAGCTCTAGGATTTAATAAGTCATGTATCAAATAATAATTTGCCTCTGGGCATCTTTCCAGAAACTGATGGTAGCTCTGATTTCTATCATCAAATAAGCCCTCCTTATGATTTCAAGTTACAGGTTTTCAAATACCTGAATCTGATTAACACATGCTACTGCTAAGTGTTCTTTCCTAGCTAAAAGGCTCCTCTAATTAAATGGCACCAGATATATAACCTTTATAGCCGTCTTATTTGGTACAGCTCATGTCATTAATGTACTCATCAACTGTAAAAGGAGATGCCTGGAACTCGACTCAGCACACTGATAAGCCATGTGTCCAGAGTGTCTGCCTTCCACATTGCTATGTAAAAATGCATAGGCAATGGGGGCAGGATTAATATAAATATGGGCTGCTTTCACTGGAAGAAGCAGTCACAGTATTAGGTACTACCCAGGCACAGCACTAAAAGACAACGAATTATAGAATGAGCTGCTGCTGCTGCTGCTAAGTCACTTCAGTCGTGCCCGACTCTATGCGACCCCATAGACGGCAGCCCATCAGGCTCTCCCGTCCCTGGGATTCTCCAGGCAAGAACACTGGAGTGGGTTGCCATTTCCTTCTCCAATGCGTGAAAGTGAAGTCGCTCAGTCGTGTCCAACTCTTCGCAACCCCACGGACTACAGCCTACCAGGCTCCTCTGCCCATGGGATTTTCCAGGCAAGAGTACTAGAGTGGGTTGCCATTGCCTTCTCCATAGAATGAGCTAGTCCTTTCCAATTCCTTTTCAATTATTTTTATTACATCAAGGAGAAAATTTCAGTTTATTGCTAAATTGCAATCACTGGCAAGCACTTTCCACCAAAATCCAGTAAGCCTTGGACTCAGAAATTTAGGTAACACTACCTAGCAAGAATTTAGGAAAATTGCTTTGTCTCAAGCATGTATTTATGTATATATTTACATATGTATATATATATTTACATATATGTACATATTTAAATATAGGTATAGATTATATATATATTCAATTTATAATAGAGATATTAGATTAATAAAAATTTTAAAGATATTTGAAAAAATAGTTATTTAAAGACAAAATAATTAATATCTAGGAGGGCCTCGAGATGAAAATATGGCACTAGAATGCTGACATTTAAGAAACATTTCACAAGAAGATTTGGGGAATGTTTCTATTTCATCATCATCATCATTAAGCATAAGAGAGCTACATGTGTTCATATTACTGGGGAGAATTAATTAACTGATATTAGAAGATCAGGAGGTGAGATTTAAGTGATGGATAGGCTGGAGTAAGTCATCAGATGTGTGTGTGGAAGAAAGATGGTCTACAAAGCAACTGTAGGAGGAGATGGAGATATGCAGGGTGATAAGCCAGGAAGGGCAGCAGAAACAGACCAAGGTGGGGGCAGGTAGGGGAGCAGATCACCAATAGGCTTCTTTTCTGTTTCCATACATATTCACACTGTTTTTTTTTTCCAGTAAATTTATAGTTTGTTGTTGTTGTTTAGTTGCTGAGTTGTATCTGATTCCTTGGCAATCCCATGAACTGTAGCCCACTAGGCTCCTCTATGTCCAAGGGAATTCCCAGGCAAGAATAACTGAGTGGGCTGCCATGTCTTCTCCAAGGGTACTTCCAACCCAGGGGTTGAACTTGCAGCTCCTGCATTGCAGGTGGATTATTTACCACTGAGCCACCTAGGAAGCCCTATATCCACAGTTTAAAAACTGTAAAATAGGAAAACAAATATAAAATCTCTCATAATCCCAATGCTAGCATTTTGTATCTTTCATATTTCTTAATGAAAATAGTGATAACATCATATTTCTTAATGAAAATAGTGATAACATCAATAAATACATCTTTTCCTCTCATAAATGTATTTTAGATTCTCTTGTGGTGTGATAAATTTAAATTTCTTTCCCAGACACTCTGTCCCTACAATAAACTAAAATTAAGAAATACTGGGAAGAGATTTTTATTTGTTGAGTGACTTATTTGTCTCTGTATAAAAGATAATTTAATTTATCAACATATTTAAGTACATAAATAACATGTTCTGAAACTAGTATTTTTCTTCATTTTAATATTTTTATAGTGTTGATTATGGAATAAATATTTAATAATATAACTTATAAGAATGTTTATATAATATTTCATATCAAGAAGTAATAATTCAACTTTTCATTCTTTTTCATCAATTCAAATATTTCAAGATGCCAATCTTGCAATAAATTTGCTGGACTACACAGTCTTCTGTATGAAAAAATTACAGAATCAACATTAATTAAACTTTACTAGATAGCTGTATGGCAAAGTTCAGATTTTGAATTAAATGGTGGATTCTTCTTTTAAAAATGGATTAATAAAGCATTTTGAAATAAGTGCACTGGTTAAAGACCTTGAAAAAACTCCGATTAAAAGTAAGTTTTACATGTATTGAATTTTATTCACTAAACTAGATTCACAGCCTTTTTTTTTCCTCTGAAATGATCAAGCAGTTTTTTTTTGTTTGTTTGTTTTTTAAAGGTGAAAAAACATGTTAGGTTCCTCAATGCTGTTTCTCACACTGGAATTACAAGTTATAAATGCTTTGGTGCAAAGACGACTGTAATAAACAACGCCTATTCTTTATTTTATTCAATTCATATTAAATATTCTGAGACCCTAAGAACACAGAGAGAAAATTGAGGGCCTGAATTCTTATCATTAAAATTAAGTCCTACATATCAAATATAGTGTGGCTGTGAATGCACAATAGAAATACCTGCTGGAAGTTAAGCAAATTAACCACAAACCTTTAGATAACATTCTTTCTTTCTGACATTATTCTAAAAGGAAGCCTAAACTGAATCCTGGACTTTAGGAGATGTAACCTAGTGCAGGTGAATTTGATATAAAAATACAAACAGAAATAAGATGAGAAGAAGGTACTTATGGAGATTCAAGTTTAGATGAGACTTTTCTACAGATTTATACAGACAAACTGTTAGAAGTGAAAGGAGCCCTAGAGGTAAAAATGAACAAATTCCATTGTTAGATCCTTTACCAAGACTTCAAGTATCTGAAGTCTAAAAAAGTCACAGTGTTACAGGAGATTTTGACAGAACATGAATAAAAAATTGGCAGAACTGTGAAATTCAAAGCCACCTCAGGATAGAGAAAATAAAAAAGGGATAAATTAAGATTTCTTAGGAAAATATCGTAGAGTAGAACTTCAACTCCCTTCCCTCTACTTAAATAATGGAAATAATGTATGGTTTCTCATTTAAAGGTAAAGAAGAAGGATATATATGGAAAAGAGTGGTTTTGATTGCCTGTGGTATAAGAATATCTCTAAGTTCATATAAAACACTCATAACCAACAAAGCAACAAACAGATACATATGTCACTAGAATAGGAGATATCATTTGAAATTCAATTTGAAGGGTAGAATAATACTTTTTCACTTACTAAAAATATTTTATATAGTTGACAGTGTTTTTGTCAAGATTCATGTTTATCCTGCACTTAATGTTTATAAAGTATCTTGTGCTTTTTCAGTAGGAAGGATTTAGAAATGAAAACTAAATCAATGTCTGAATAAATATTTAAAACTACAAACTTCAATTTTAAGATTTAACTCTGTTTAAAAAAAAAAGTAATCTTGCTTTTTTTAGATTCAAGTTATGCAAGTATATGTTATTTTCCTAAAATTCATTGCCAGTACAAAACACAGAAGTTTTTTCCTAAGCCAGGCAACATTGTCTGGTGGGTTTTCAACATGGGAGGGTGGTATCAGAGACCCAAAGGGAATGGACATGTGCTTTCAAACGTACAGGTTTCCAAGGCCCACCTCTGATATACTTACTGAATCAGGATCTCCAGGAGATCTTAGAACCTGTGAGGTTTTATTGTAGAACCCATTCCAAATATCGATCACCCAAATCATCCCTGTTCTCTATGCATGAGGAGGCATTAGAGCATATGGAAGCGAGAACTTTTATATCTGTCTCTGAGTACAAGATAAATCGAATGTAGAATTAAGGTCAATTTCAACCTTAAGTTATTTTCTGAGACAAAACAATGCAAGATAAATTGAATGTAGAATTAAGGTCAATTTCAACCTTAAGTTATTTTCTGAGACAAAACAATGTTTCAAGATTTAAGAAATCTTCTCCAACTGCTATATTAAAAACTTCTTGCTATAGTTTCTTATTTTATTCTTTATTTTATCTTTAGTATTTAGCACATACTTTGTCTAAATTCAGACAAATCAACTATCATTAAGTCATTCACAGAAGTGAGAATAAAAAAGATAAGGATCATTCTCTGTTAGTGAAGAGGAAAAGTTAAAATGAACCTCCTGCTCCTTCTGCCTCTGTAACTCAGCTTGCTCCTTGCAAAGTCTGTATCATGTAGTCTCAGAAAGTAGGGAGTTACAATACTAGGAACTGGAGCTTATCTCACTCACCCTTGTCCTGCTCTTTGCAACTGCCCAGGCCCTGCAGACCTGCTTAATCATGCCTGTCTGTGTAAAGGTCAGGCATCCTCTTCCCCATTTTGACTGCTATTCCCGTGCACGAAACCCCTTAGTTTAAACCAGCCTATTAACAGCTAGTGTTGCCCACTATAGTCTGTCTATAGAAATTTTGCAATGCCTTTATTCAAGGCTCAGAGCTTAGAATGTTAACTCCTCTGGGCCCGTGGGTGTAATAAACCTGAATTCTCCAGCTCTCCCAGTGTGGTGCTTGGTTCCTTGAATACTGGTTTCTGCAACATTTCAGCTTAGATTCTAGTAGGAGAGACGAACAATAAACTTAGAAACAAATTAATACTTATGATAATTTGAAGAAACAATGAGTACCATGAAGAAAATAGGGTGTGTAACAGAAGATGAGGCGAGTTGGGACAGGCAAGCACTTGTTGAAACCAGTTATTAGGGCAGGCCTTCCTGAGGTGGTGAGCTTTGAGCAAGAAGCCAACAAGGAAGTAGCAGGGGATGGAGTGGTGCAGGCAAAGGAACAGGAAAAGTACAGGAAAAGCTCAGTGCATTAGAGAAACAAAAAGAAGGACAGCTGTGTGGAGCATCTTGTGTTAGTGGTAGGGTGGTTAGAGGTAAAATACTGAGAGGTAGACAGTGGGAATGGGTGGTGGTATGACCTAAAATAACTTGAAAACCTGACCTTGGGCAGAGGCAGTTTCCTTTGGCTATGAAGAGCAACACTGGCTTTGGTTTCAGTAAGACCAGAATTACAGTACTGGCTTCATTGATTACTAAAGAAATGACCCTGGATATATAACTATCTACCTAACTCAAATTTCTTCATTGGTAAAATGGGGATAATCATTGAGTAATAAAGCTTCATAGCATTGCTATGAGGAGATAACAGATGTAAAATGTTGAAACCAGTGCCTGGCACTTAGGAAAGTCTACAAATGTTAGCTGTCATTATGATGGGCATAATTATAGTCTTTCAATATAAAATATATTATAACACATCTATATGCACATTTTAATATTGTATGCACATATATAAATTCATATTTTCAGTGCAAAAATAGTATAATGATGATATATAATAAGTGATTGATAATTTGGACTATAAACTGTTGGCTGGTAAATCCTGATTTTGGAGTTGCATCCATAATTACTGATTGTGTAGTTTCTTCCAAAACATAATTGAAAAGTAGATTCTTCTACACTGGTATATTCTCTGATCCAGATACATTTTCCTGACAGTTTTAGCTCAGAGGATGGGTCAGCTTGGGCTTCCCAGGTGGTGCTAGTGGTAAAGAATTTGCCTGGTAATGCAGGAGACATAAGAGACGTGGTTTCGATCCCTGGGTCAGGATGATCCCCTGGGAGAGGAAATGGCAACTTACTCCAGTATTCTTGCCAGGAGAATCCCATGGATGACACAACTGAGTGTCTGAACATGCATGCATGGTTCAGCTTACAACCTTGAGAAGCTTATTTCTACTCTGGATTTGGGACATTCCATCCTTTCCCAAACAGCTTTGTATTGATTCGGGCTTCCCTTGTGGCTAGGCTGGAAAAGAATCCACCTGCAATGCGGGAGACCTGGATTCGATCCCTGAGTTGGGAAGTTCCTCTGGAAAGGGGGAAGGCATAGGACTCTAGTATTCTGGCCTAGGGAATTACATGTACTGTATAGTCCATGGGGCCGCAAACAGTTGGACACAACTGAGTGACTTCTGCTTCACTTTGTCTTGATTCACACTGAACAAACCCACCTAAATTCAAATCCATTTCATTCCATTATCATTTAAGAGATAATATAAGGAATCAAATATACATTAACTATTAAGTAAAATATGACTGATATATATGCAAATAAGTCATTAAAAAATAACATAGCATTTCTAGTAAGGTTTCTCATTGGCTGGCAGAAATATTTCTGTTTCAAAAATTCATGTACTTGATGTCAGGATTAAACAAAATGATGAATGTTTGTACATGTTTCTACATGATTGTTACATAAATATCAAATAGATTGTAGTTATTATCAGCTTATTGATGACAAAGCAAAAAAATGCTTTTCCAAATTAGAGTACTTTTTGAATATACAGACACACAAGTCCCTTACCTTCACCCGTCTTTTTCAATTGGTAACAGCAGGACATCACATATACGCATTTTTTAAAACAAGATCCCAGTGATTTTGAGGTACTTTGCTAAGTCTAGCCTTGCCAATCTATGCCTATTCTGTATGTATGAGAAAACAAACACATTTTGTTGTTGTCTTTGTTTTTTGATGTGAATGTGAAATTTTAATAAACATAACATGCATAATTCTTTCATTTAAGTATGGTATATCAGTTCAGTTCAGTTCTGTCTCTCAGTCATGTCTGACTCTTTGCGACCCCATGAACCACAGCAGGCCAGGCCTCCCTGTCCATCACCAACTCCCAGTGTCCACCCAAACCTATTACCTTAGAATCGATGGTGCCATCCAACCATCTCATCCTCTGTCATCCCCTTCTCCTCCTGCCCTCAATCTTTCCCAGCATCAGGGTCTTTTCCAATGAGTCAGCTCTTCGCATGAGGTGGCCAAAGTACTGCAGTTTCAGCCTCAACATCAGTCCTTCCAATGAACACCCAGGACTGATCTCCTTTAGGATGGACTGGTTGGATTTCCTTGCACTCCAAGGGACTCTCAAGAGTCTTCTCCAACACCACAGTTCTAAAGCATCAATTCTTTGTGCTCAGCTTTCTTTATAGTCCAACTCTCACATCCATACATGACCACTGGGAAAACCATAGCCTTGAATAGACAGACCTTTGTTGGCAAAGTTATGTCTCTGCTTTTGAATATGCTGTGTAGGTTGGTCATAACTTTCCTTCCAAGGAGTAAGTGTCTTTTAATTTCATGGCTGCAATTGCCATCTGCAGTGATTTTGGAGCCCAGAAAAATAAAGTCAGCCACTGTTTCCACTGTTTCCCTATCTATTTGCCATGAAGTGATGGGACCAGATGCCATGATCTTAGTTTTCTGAATGTTGAGTTTTAGGCCAACTTTTTCACTCTCTTCTTTAGCTTTCATCAAGAGGCTCTTTAGTTCTTCTTCACTTTCTGCCATAAGGGTGGTGTCATCTGCATATTTGAGGCTATTGATATTTCTCCCAGCAATCTTGACTCCAGCTTGTTATTCCTCCAGCCCAGCGTTTCTCATGATGTACTCTGCATATAAGTTAAATAAGCAGGATGACAATATACAGCCTTGACGTACTCCTTTTCCTCTCTGCAAACACAGTTTATTGTTCCCTGTCCAGTTCTAACTGTTGCTTCCTGACCTGCATACAGGTTTCTCAAGAGGCAGGTCAGGTGGTCTGGTATTCCCATCTATTCAAGAATTTTGCACAGTTTATTGTGATCCACACAGTCAAAGGCTTTGGCATAGTCAATAAAGCAGAAATAGATGTTTTTCTGGAACTCTCTTGCTTTTTTCATGATCCAGCGGATGTTGGCAATTTGATCTCTGGTTCCTCTGTCTTTTCTAAAACCAGCTTGAACATCTGGAAGTTCACGGTTCACTTCTTTTTTCCCTACTTAAGAAAGCAATATACTAACAGATGTTCATTCACAACTGATAGGGGTTATAGGTAATGTTTCTTTGGATATCTTTTATCAAGTTAAAGTTAGTTAGGTTTATCCTAATCAGATAAAATTTCTATGTTTAAATTTTCAAAGGCAATTTAAAAAGTCTTCACTGAAACAGTCATTGAATTTTAGTGATACAAAAAATTCTTGATTTCAGCATTTGACAAAAGAGCAAAGAAAACCTAAAATATCAGCTTTGCTGGATGACATTTATATGTCAACCTTACTTTTCTTGACTGTTGAAAAATGTCACTTTATTATAAATTTGATTACATTGATTATGTTTTGACTGTCTATGAAGAATGTCTTTCTATTAATGACATTAGAAACACAAATAAACTGGAAAGATATTACCATTTAGAATTACTAAAAAATGCCAAACCAAGTCACACTGTCACCATTCAATACTGTTTAATAAAAAAAAAATTAATGACTGCATTTACTTTCATTTTCGTATGCTTTCAGAAAAACAGAAATATAAATGCCAGACCATCATCTATAAGGAAAAGTTTTAAGTTGGTAGAAATATAACTTCAAGTAGGAAGGGCTTCTGAAAATAGGCTATCAACTGTTCTCTAGCTACCTCAAATCATGTTGAATATTCAGCCTCTTCACTCACTCCTGGCCAACATTATCTTTGGACTTTTGGTTTCTTCTGCCATTTCTTGTTTTTTCTTATATATTGAGAAATGGAATATTCCCTGCCATATGAGTAAACAAGGATTTCATGGCCATCAGTGATTGTAGCTCTCCAATATGAGCTGGTGAATTTTAAGAGCACTCAGGAAGGAGAAGAACAGCAGATCTAGCAGCCATCAGACTGTAGCCACTCCCTATGGTGAGCCCCAAGGGAGCTCAGGATGGAAAAAACACTGGATATTGGCCCAGATAGCTGAGATGCATTTGAAAGGAATGATATCAGTGACCACAGACTCTTGCATATTCCCATACATAGAAAAACACTAAAATCCTTAACTTGGGATATCTACTTTTTTTAATTAATAATAATGTTTTGATTTTAAAACTACCTGCCCTTTGTTGCAAAACTTCCATGTAACCTGGTTCCTCCCCTCACCTCCTTGAAGCAGTTCTCTCAGGGTCACCTGAAATGCTGTATCCCAGGCGTAATGTCCTAAAAATTCCCACCAAATAAAACATAACTCTCAATTTAAAGGTTGTGAATTTTTTTTTTAAGTTGATAAAACCAACTGCCTGCCTTGAATTGTGTCCTGCTCATTTATTCCTTTAAATGCCTTCTGAAAGCTAAATTATTCTGTTAGTCCAAATCTATTTTGCTTCTGGCTTGTGCAATTTCCTTCAGGCTATATATATATATATATATATATATATTTTTTTTTTTTTTTTTTTTTTCCCCTTATGTTTGGTTCACCTATGGAAAGGATGGAAACTGGGATAGCATTCCATAATGTGTTCAGGTCACCATCTGTCTTTGTTATTTTTGCTTTATTAAAATTTTCACAAGGCACATCAAAATAATAGCAATGATGCCAGCTAGTTAGTAGGCATGGGACAGTCTTAATGTCAATGGGTAGAGTCGTTGCTGACTTTGCTCTATGCGTTGACTACATGCAGCATATTTGCAGGTGTAGTTTTATTTATTTTTTTTTTTTTAATTTTATTTTATTTTTAAACTTTACAATATTTTATTAGTTTTGCCAAATATCAAAATGAATCTGCCACAGGTATACATGTGTTCCCCATCCTGAACCCTCCTCCCTCCTCCCTCCCCATACCATCCCTCTGGGTCGTCCCAGTGCACTAGCCCCAAGCATCCAGTATCGTGTATCGAACCTGGACTGGCAACTCGTTTCTTACATGATATTTTACATGTTTCAGTGTCATTCTCCCAAATCTTCCCACCCTCTCCCTCTCCCACAGAGTCCATAAGACTGTTCTATACATCAGTGTCTCTTTTGCTGTCTCGTACACAGGGTTATTGTTACCATCTTTCTAAATTCCATATATATGCGTTAGTATACTGTATTTATGTTTTTCCTTCTGGCTTACTTCACTCTGTATAATAGGCTCCAGTTTCACCCACCTCATTAGAACTGATTCAAATGTTTTCATTTTAATGGCTGAGTAATACTCCATTGTGTATATGTACCACAGCTTTCTTATCCATTCATCTGCTGATGGACATCTAGGTTGCTTCCATGTCCTGGCTATTATAAACAGTGCTGCGATGAACACTGGGGTACACGTGTCTCTTTCCCTTCTGGTTTCCTCAGTGTGTATGCCCAGCAGTGGGATTGCTGGATCATAAGGCAGTTCTATTTCCAGTTTTTTAAGGGATCTCCACACTGTTCTCCATAGTGGCTGTACTAGTTTGCATTCCCACCAACAGTGTAAGAGGGTTCCCTTTTCTCCACACCCTCTCCAGCATTTATTATTTGTAGACTTTTGGATTGCAGCCATTCTGACTGGTGTGAAATGGTACTGCAGGTGTAGTTTTAATTAAAATGGTTAATGTTCTGAGGTTATGAAGAATCAAATCCATACATTCTTACACTTATCCATTCATTTATTGAATCATGCATGTATTCATTCAACAAGAATTTATTCATTATTTTTTAATATACTTAGCACAATGCTAGAAGCAAGCCTGGAGAAAGGCCTAGAGAATCCCATGGGCAGAGGAGCCTGGAAGGCTACAGTCCATAGGGTTGCAAAGAGTCTGACAGGATTGAAGTGACCTAGCACATTCAGACCCTGGAGATCAAGTAGCAAATATGGAGGACAAGGTCTCTGACTTCTTAGAGTTTACACTAGTGTGGCAGGGCCATGAAAGATATTGATTAAATAAGCTTACCGATAAAGGTATAATTACAAATTGAGGGCAGGACTTGGAAATGATGGAATTCTATGGTTACATATACCCAGGTAACAAAGAAATTTACCTAGATTCAGTAGGGAGGGAGCATTCAGAGATGGACACTTCCCCCAGGATGTCAAAGACCAGATCTAAAAAATGGAGGAGGGGAGAGCCACAGAGTAACTATACTAGCAAGTGCAGAGGTCTTGTGGCATGGTATATACCTCTTTCAAGGAACTAGAAAGGACATGCCAATGTGACTTAAGCTTATAGTAAGAGTAACAATGGCATGTAATAATCTCTGGCTGAAGTAGATACAGGGCTGAATCACAAAACTTCATGGGCCTTGTTGAGCATTCCATCTCCACCCTCCTAAAAACATTAAATAGTCACCAAAGGACCAATGGGTAAAGAAGCATCAAAAAGACTTTTTGAAAAGATCTACTTTGGCCTCAATATGAAGATTAGAGATGCCTTGAATGCAAACACTTGGTATAGTCCATTTAGAATAAAAAATGGAATGTGGCTTCTGCTTGAAATCTTTCAAAATCAGACTATATTAATAAGCCAATCACGTATGAAAGTTTGTTATTACATTTCCCAATTTTGAAAATAATAACTACTAAATTTTCACATGAAAAAACCTCTGTTCCTAAAAATCAGAATGTTAGGGAACTCAGTCTTATTATTAATCATAGTCAATCACAATAAATACTTACAAACTAAACATCTCACATATCTTATCAGATCAGATCAGATGCTCAGTCATGTCCGACTCTTCGTGACCCCGTGAATCGCAGCACGCCAGGCCTCCCTGTCCATCACCAACTCCCGGAGTTCACTCAGACTCACGTCCATCAAGTCAGTGATGCCATTCAGCTATCTCATCCTGTGTCGTCCCCTTCTCCTCCTGCCCCCAATCTCTCAGAGCATCAGAGTCTTTTCCAATGAGTCAACTCTTCGCATGAGGTGGCCAAAGTACTAGAGTTTTGCCAAGAAAATGCACTGGTCATAACAAACACCCTCTTCCAACAACACATATCTTAAGCATTAGCTAAATGGTTACTTTAGGTTTCATTTTCTTTTTCTAAAAAAAACTTCATTGCATTTAAACTTAACTGATAGGTATATTTACTAGTGAGTATTGAAACTGATTAATACCTTTAAGTCCCCAAAGGCAAAACCACAGCTTTTAATGTGCCCTATATTAATAGAAATCCTCTAACTTTTGAAGGTTTACCACTGTGATCAAAGCCCTAGACACTCTTGAAGCATCCAGTTCACACTATTCAGCTTTTAAAAACCCTCTGGTGTCTGCTAACCCATGCAGTTCTGGGATAAAAAAGAGTGTGTCTGATCTTACTGCATTCCCATATTTAAAACAAAACAAACAAACAAAAAATCTACAGGAACAAAGATATTTAGGACTACAAATAAATGTATTTCAATAACAATATAGGAAAAAAAAAAATCAGATTCTTGGCCAACCTGCCAAGACCCAAGTTCAGGAGGTTGAATTTTCACTCTTCTATCTGACAACATAATTAACACTTACATCTAACACAGACACATTCTCCCCATATGTGTTTTAATCTTTATTATTATATTCACAGCTTTAAAAAAAATCTAACACAATATGAAATTATAAACTCATGTCCTGTTCAACTGTCAGACAGGATCGTAGTTTCCTTTTTTTAAGACAGTGCTGAATATTTACAGAGATATACATATGCAAAGGATAATAATCTCCAAAAGGAAAGCAATTACAGATTCTTTAAAAATGAGGAGCAACATTATCAAAGGAGGCAATTACAGCGCTATCAAAGACAGAGAGCAAACTCATTGTTTAACCAAGAACAGAATGCTTGTCCTATGTTTTTGTTTGATGGCTAAAACATTTAAAACAAGCATCTAGAGAAAAATCTTCACTGACAAGAAAAATACCTCAAAGATTTTTTTGATATATGGTTATTAGAAAATACTGAAGTCTTACCAAGCGTGAAAGGCCTAGATGTAACTTTTTAGGTATCTTGGTGCAGGGCAGACAGAACTCTAAAATGGTCCCCAAGACTCCCACCCCTGGAGCATACTCCTGTATAATCTTCTCCTCTTGAACATGGATGGCACTATGAATATGGTGGGATAGTCACTCCCTAGATTAGGTTGCATTGTTGAACAAAAGGGAGAGTCACTCTCATAATTGGGTTACGATTACATGATTCTGCCTTGGCCAACTGAAGAGATGTTTTCCTAGCTGTAAAAAAAAGAACATCTCCACATTGCAGAGAAGGACACTTGCCAGAGAACAAGAGGGAGTCTCTTGTAGTTGAGAATGCCTTTCAGTCTCATGCTGCTGCTGCTGCTGCTAAGTCACTTCAGTAGTGTCCCACTCTGTGCGACCCCATAGACGGCAGCCCACCAGCCTCCCCTGTCCCTGGGATTCTCCAGGCAAGAACACTGGAGTGGGTTGCCATTTCCTTCTCTAATGCATGAAAGTGAAAAGTGAAAGTGAAGTTGCTCAGTCGTGTCCAACTCTTAGCGACCCCATGGACTGCAGCCTACCAGGCTCCTCCATCCATGGGATTTTCCAGGCAAGAGTACTGGAGTGGGGTGCCATTGCCTTGTCCTAGCTATAGGGAATGAAATTCTATCAACAATCAATGAACCTGGAAGAAGATCCCAAGCTTCAGATGAGACCAAAGCTTCAGTCAACACCTTACTTGTAGCCTGATAAGACCCTGAGCAGACAACTCAGCTAACTGGTGTCTAGACTCTTGATCCATGGAAACCATAAGATCATAAATGTGTGTCTTTTTAAGCCTCTATGGTTATGGCAGTTTGTTGTGAAATAATGAAAACTAGTACATTCAGGATAAGGTCTTGCTGTTGTTCAGTCCCTAAGTCTTGTTTGACTCTTTGTGACCCCATGGACCACAGCACACCAGGCTTTCCTGTCCTGCACTATCTCCCAGAGTTTGTTCAAATTCATGTCCAGTGAGTTGGTGATGGTATTCAACCATCTCATCCTCTGCTGCCCTCTGTTACTTTGCCTTTAATCTTTCCTGGTATCACAAATAAGTTCTATGTTATCTACAACTCTGCAATGTTTCTATTAAAAAAACAAGATGGTGGTGGTTGCAGGGGAGACCCTTATCCTTAGCAAAGAATAACACGTTTGGAGAGTTGAATTTAAATGTCTCAAAATTTGAATTTTACTCTAAGGAGTCATTATGACTAATTTTTGTTCATATTCCTAATAAAGATAGGTAAACATTTTCTGATAATACAAATAATAGAAGTTAATACTCTAAGTGAAGTAAGTGTGATAACAGAGGAAAGACCACTGAAATCATGGTATATGAGATCTGTACCAACTTGGCGACCAACAGCTTGTGATCTAGGGAAGTAAGATGATTTTTGAGTGCTAGTTTATTTATCAGTAAAGTGAGAGTATAGTACTACTCAGAAGGCTTTGTTTTAACAACTATCCTGGTGATTCTCAAGCTTGCTGAAGTTTGAGAAGCTCTAATTTATACACACAAGAGGTTTACAGAGTTTTGTTTTTTTTGAATACTTTCCTACCATTGTCAATCCAGGTTTTGTAGGGTCTGAAGTTTATACAATCTAGGGAGCCTTCCTCCAAAAAAAGAATGAAAATCAGAAACTAGTTGAAGGACCCTGCATTCCAGGTGGTGCTAGTGGTAATGAACTTGCCTGCCAATGTAGGAGACATAAGAGACACGGGTTTGATCCCTGGGTCAGGAACATTTTCTGAAAGAAAGCATGGCACCCATTCTAGTATTCTTGCCTGGAGAATTCAATGGACAGAGGAGCCTAGCAGGCTACAGTCCACAGGGTTGCAAAGAGTCAGACACAATTGAAGCAACCTAATATTGAAAACCACTAGACCATTCAGGTATGACCTAAATCAAACCCCTTATGATTACACAGTGGAAGTGAGAAATAGATTTAAGGGACTAGATCTGATAGATAGAGTGCCTGATGAACTATGGAATGAGGTTTGTGACATTGTACAGGAGACAGGGATCAGGACCATCCCCATGGAAAAGAAATGCAAGAAAGCAAAATGGCTGTCTGGGGAGGCCTTACAAATAGCTGTGAAAAGAAGAGAAGTGAAAAGCAAAGGAGAAAAGGAAAGATATAAGCATCTGAATACAGAGTTCCAAAGAATAGCAAGAAGAGATAAGAAAGCCTTCCTCAAAGATCAATGTAAAGAAATAGAGGAAAACAACAGAATGGGAAAGACTAGAGATCTCTTCAAGAATATTAGAGATACCAAGGGAACATTTCATGCAAAGATGGGCTCAATAAAGGACAGAAATGTTATGGACCTAACAGAAGCAGAAATATTAAGAAGAGGTGGCAAGAACACACAGAAGAACTGTACAAGAAAGATCTTCATGACCCAGATAATCACGGTGGTGTAATCACTCATCTAGAGCCAGACATCCTGGAATGTGAAGTCAAGTGGGCCTTAGAAAGCATCACTATGAACAGAGCTAATGGAGGTGATGGAATTCCAGTTGAGCTATTTCAAATCCTGAAAGATGATGCCGTGAAAGTGCTGCACTCAATATGCCAGCAAATTTGGAAAACTCAGCAGTGCCCACAGGACTGGAAAAGGTCAGTTTTCATTCCAATCCCAAAGAAAGGCAATGCCAAAGAATGCTCAAACTACCACACAATTGCACTCATCTCACACGCTAGTAAAGTAATGCTTAAAATTCTCCAAGCCAGGCTTCAGCAGTACGTGAACCGTGAACTTCCTGATGTTCAAGCTGGTTTTAGAAAAGGCAGAGGAACCAGAGATCAAATTGCCAACATCCGCTGGATCATTGAAAAAGCAAAAGAGTCCCAAAAAAACATCTATTTCTGCTTTATTGACTATGCCAAAGCCTTTGACTGTGTGGATCACAATAAACTGTGGAAAATTCTGAAAGAGATGGGAAGACCAGACCACCTGACCTGCCTCTTGAGAAATCTGTATGCAGGTCAGGAAGCAACAGTTAGAACTGGACATGGAACAACAGACTGTTTCCAAATAGGAAAAGGAGTACGTCAAGGCTGTATATTGTCACCCTGCTTATTTATCTTATATGCAGAATACATCATGAGAAATGCTGGACTGGAAGAAACACAAGCTGGAATCAAGATTGCCAGGAGAAAGATCAATAACCTCAGATATGCAGATGGCACCATCCTTATGGCAGAAAGTGAAGAGGAACTAAAAAGCCCCTTGATGAAAGTGAAAGAGGAGAGTGAAAAAGTTGGCTTAAAGCTCAACATTCAGAAAACGAAGATCATGGCATCCAGTCCCATCACTTCATGGCAAATGGATGGGGAAACAGTGGAAACAGTGGAAACAGTGTCAGACTTTAATTTTGGGGGCTCCAAAATCACTGCAGATGGTGACTGCAGCCATGAAATTGAAAGACGCTTACTCCTTGGAAGGAAAGTTATGACCAACCTAGATAGCATATTCAAAAGCAGAGACATTACTTTGCCAACAAAGGTCCATCTAGTCAAGGACATGGTTTTTCCTGTGGTCATGTATGGATGTGAGAGTTGGGACTGTGAAGAAGGCTAAGCGCCGAAGAATTGATGCTTTTGAACTGTGGTGTTGGAAAAGACTCTTGAGAGTCCCTTGGACTGCAAGGAAATCCAACCAGTCCATTTTGAAGGATATCAGGCCTGGGATTTCTTTGGAAGGAATGATACTAAAGCTGAAACTTCAGTACTTCAGCCACCTCATGCGAAGAGTTGACTCATTGGAAAAGACTCTGATGCTGGGAGGGATTGAGGGCAGGAGGAAAAGGGGACGACAGAGGATGAGATGGCTGGATGGCATCATTGACTCGATGGACGTGAGTTTGAGTGAACTCCGGGAGTTGGTGACACACAGGGAGGCCCGGCGTGCTGCGATTCATGGGATCGCAGATCGGACACGACTGAGCAACTGAACTGAACTGAACTGAATACACATAAGTATAGGAAGGATTATTCAAGTGAGGGCCCTGATGTTAAGGCTTCACAAATTTCAGATAAAATCAGTTTCTGCATTCTTTTGTATTGGTTCTTTATTCACATCCAGTTCCCAAACCTTTGAAGCAGCCCTTCTAGTCCTTCTTCCTATTCAACCTCTTCCTCTCTACTGATTCTTCCTTATTAATTGAAACAGTCACTTCTTTTTCTGTCAAAACAAGATAACAGTAAGCTAAACAAGAACAAAAACCCAACAACAAAAACAAACTCCAAATCAAAAAAATACAAATGAAACAGCAAAAAGGTCCTCATCTTGCTGGACTTCTCTTTCAAATCTGTTTCTCTCAGTTTTCAGACTTTTTTTCTAGTTCATAACCATTAAACTTCTTCTAAGCACCATCTACACTTACTATTTGCTTTTCTCATGTCTAGTTTATTCCTAAATCCCTTGTAAAATGGCTAAAACTGTTCTCACAACAGAAACCTCTCTCCTGCCTAATCTTGCTGATAAACTTGCTGATAAAATAATCTTATCTTTCTGAATCTTTCAGCAGCATTTACACTCTTCCTCTTGACCTCCCCCCACCCCACACTTTTATCAGAAACATTTTAAAACATAGTGAGAGGTTTAAAGTATACAATGGTTATGCCCACCACATAGCTTCTTCAATTTTTAACATTTTGCCATTGGCTAAATGGCATGGGTGGGTATGTGTTTTGCTCAACAACTGTGCAGGTAACTTGTGGGTATTATGACATGCAGACACCTTCAAATATTTCAGCTTGTACCTTCTAAAAATAATGACATTTTTCTGCAAAACCAAGTACCATTATCACAACTAAGTAAACTGACAATAATTTGTTAATATAATCTGCCACCCAGTACACATTCATATTGCTTTAGTTCAGTTCAGTCGCTCAGTCATGTCCAACTCTGCGACCCCATGAATCACAGCACGCCAGGCCTCCCTGTCCGTCACCAACTCCTGGAGTTCACTCAGACTCACATCCATCGAGTCAGTGATGCCATCCAGCCATATCATCCTCTGTCATTCCCTTCTCCTCCTGCCCCCAATCCCTCCCAGCATCAGAGTCTTTTCCAATGAGTCAACTCTTCAAATGAGGTGGCCAAAGTACTGGAGTTTCAGCTTTAGCATCTTTTAGATGTTTTATTCATTGTAAGAGCAGGTATCATACACTGCATTTTATTATGTTCTTTCAACTCTTTTAAATCTTGAAGGGTCATTCTATTTTTTCCCATGATGATACTAACCTTTTGAAGAGTGCAGGTTACATGCTGGATTTAGCTGATAGTATCACTGCATTTTCATATATTATTCTTAAATTCTCTGTGTTTGCTGTAACCTGAAGGTTAAGGCTACAGGTTTAGTGAGATACAGTTTAAACATTTTGGGGGAATTTCTTCATAGATGATATTTATTACTTCGTATTACATCCCACAAGAAGGTTTCTAATGTCAGAGGTCTAAATATTAAAAAAAGTTAAGTTTGATCATTTGGTAATGGTAGTGTATGCCAAGTTTTTCTTTTTAAACAAATGTGTGTGTGTGTGTGTATGTGTTAGTTGCTCAGTTGTCTTTGACTCTTTGTGACCTCATGAACTGTAGCTCACTGTACTCAACATGTCAGCAAATTTGGAAAACTCAGCAGTGGTCACAGGACTGTGAAAGGTCAGTTTTCATTCCAACCCCAAAGAAGGGCAATAACAAAGAATGTTCAAACTAGCATATAATTCTGCTCATTTCACATGCTAGCAAGGTAATGCTCAAAATCTTTCAAGCTAGGTTTCAACAGTATGTGAACTGAGAACTTCTAGATGTACAAGCTGGATTTGGAAAAAGCAGAGAAACCACAGATCAAATTGACAACATTTGTTACATCATAGAGAAAACAAGGGAATTCCAGGACAGCTACTGCAACATCTACATCTGCTTCTGCTTTATGCTAAAGCATAAAGCCTTTGATTGTGTGCATCACAACAAACTGTGGGAAATTCTGAAAGTGATGGGAATACCAGACTGCCTTACTTGCACCTGAGAGACCAAACCTGTATGCAGGTCAAGAAGGAACAGTTAGAACCATACATGGAACAATGGACTGTTCAAAGTTGGGAAAGGAGTACGTCAAGGCTGTATATTGTCACCCTGCTTATTTAACTTCTATACAGAGTACATTTTGCAAAATGCTGTCCTGTATGAATCACAAGCTGGAATCAAGATTGCCAGTAGAAATATCAATAACCTCAGGTATGCAGATGATAACACTCTCAGGCAGAAAGAGAAGAAGAACTAAAAAGCCTCTTGATGAGGGTGAAAGAGGAGAGTGAAAAAGTTGGCTTAAAGCTCAACATTCAGAAAACTAAGATCCTGGAATCCAGTCCCATCACTTCATGGCAAATAGAAGGAGTGGAAGCAGTGACAGATTTTATTTTCTTGGGCTCCAAAATCACTGCAGATGGTGACTGCAGCCATGAAATTAAAATATGCTTGCTCCTTAGAAGAAAAGTTACGACAAACCTAGACAGCATATTAATAAGCAGAGACATCACTTTTACAACAAACACCTGTATAATCAAAGCTATGGTTTTTCCAGTAGTCATGGATGGATATGAGAGTTGGGCCATAAAAAGGCTGAAAATTGAAGAACTGATGCATTTGAATTGTGTTGCTGGAGAAAACTCTTGAGAGTCCCTTGAACAGCAAGTAGATGAAACCAGTCAATTTAAAAGGAAATCAACCCTGAATATTCATTGGAAAGACTGATGCTGAAGCTGAAGCTCCAATAGTTTGGCCACTGGGGTGAAGAGCTGACTCATTGGAAAAGATACTGAAACTGGGAAAGATTGAAGACAGGAGGAAAAGGGGCAACAAAGGATGAGATGGTTGCATAGCATCACCAATTCATTGGACATAAATTTGTGCAAACTCTGGGAGATAGTGAAGGACAGGGATGCCTGGCATGCTTCAGTCCTTGGGGTCACAAAGAATTGGACACAACTTAGTGAGTGAGCATATATTACCCCTCTGAAATTAATAATCAACCATGGCATTTGGTCCCATCACTTCATGGGAGATAGATGGGGAAACAGTAGAAACTGTCAGACTTTATTTTCTGGGGCTCCAAAATCACTGCAGATGGTGATTGCAGACATGAAATTAAAAGATGCTTACTCCTTGGAAGGAAAGTTATGACCAACGTAGATAGCGTATTCAAAAGCAGAGACATTACTTTGCCAACAAAGGTCCATCTAGTGAAGGCTATGGTTTTTCCAGTGGTCATGTATGGATGTGAGAGTTGGACTGTGAAGAAAGCTGAGTGCCGAAGAATCGATGCTTTTGTTCTGTGGTGTTGGAGAAGACTCTTGAGAGTCCCTTGGACTGCAAGGAGATCCAACCAGTCCATTCTGAAGGAGATCAGCCCTGGGATTTCTTTGGAAGGAATGATGCTCAAGCTGAAACTCCAGTACTTTGGCCACCTCATGTGAAGAGTTGACTCATTGGAAAAGACTCTGATGCTGGGAGGGACTGGGGGCAGGAGGTGAAGGGGACAACAGAGGATGAGATGGCTGGATGGCATCACTGACTCGATGGATGTGAGTCTGAGTGAACTCCGGGAGTTGGTGATGGACAGGGAGGCCTGGCGTGCTGCGATTCATGGGGTCGCAAAGAGTCAGACACGACTGAGCGACTGAACTGAACTGAACTGAGTGGGGGTAGTATTTTGGAATGTATCTTTCACCTAGTGGAATTAGCATTCATTGTTGAGCCCTTGCCTGAATCAATATTCCATTGGGGTTGCAGAATGTTCCCTCCCTTCTAGTTAGTAAGTTTCCCACCCTTGCCATCAGTGATAGACATCACAAGATCCGCATCTTCCTTTCACTTTCCTCTTCCATTGGGGTGCCTTTTCCAAGTTCCCTTGCTTTTTTTGTCCCTCATTACATTTTGGTCTTCCTCAGGGTTCTTTCTATGCTGCTGCTGCTGCTAAGTCACTTCAGTTGTGTCCGACTCTGTGCGACCCCATAAACGGCAGCCCACCAGGCTCCGCCATCCCTGGGATTCTCCAGGCAAGAACACTGGAGTGGGTTGCCATTTCCTTCTCCAATGCATGAAAGTGAAAAGTGAAAGTGAAGTCGCTCAGTCATGTCTTACTCTTTAGCGACCCCATGGACTGAGTTAGATCAATTTCACACAATTATGATTGGTACCCATTCATTTCTTGAGAAAGGAAAATTTGAAAAATGCATTTTGATATAAGAAACTTGAATAAATGATTCCTATTTTGATTTTAATGTTTATTTCAGCATTTAGAGCAAGAGACACCTGGTCTTCAAAACTTACCAACCATAGGATTAATACTTTGAAAAATTATGGTTCTAAATGTTCAAATACATAGATTTTTAAGAATTTCTCTTACTGACATGGAAACTTTAGAGCAGCAATTAACTTTTCTATCAAAACTGTCTTACTAACAGAGCTGGAACCCTCTCTGTCCTGATTACAGCCACGCATTCAGCACTTGTGTTGGCCCAACTGAGTTCCAATAATGTATCTAAATGCCTAGCTGAAGTCTCCTTAAAGGGGTACTTTATTATTTTTTTTTAACTCAAAACGTTTATTGAAGAGTCACACAGTTAACTGGACTTGTAATTAAGTTTTAAAAGAAGATTAAAACTCATACCCAAACCAATAGCCACATTAACAACAAAACACACTGAAGACCCATAGCTTTTAAATTCAATAAAATCTTTGCAGGAAGGGTGCTTATTATTCCTCTTTTTTTTTTCATTTTTAATTTTTAAATTCACATTTTCAGTGCCCAGAAGCCACTCCATAAATACTCATCAACAGTCCCCCTATTTTCACTAAATTAAACATGTTCATTTCAATTTAGTGCTTATTCAAAGTTCAATTTCCCTTAATTTGGGGAAGTAATAACTAAGATAGGGCTATATGAATGTATTTTATAGAGATTTTAGATAACTACAAAGCTTAAGCAGACAGGTCATCTCACCCACCTCCAAAACTCAAGAATAATTACTTTTTCTAGGGTGAATTTAAGGTACTATAAGTTCCCAATATGTATTCTAAAACAAAACTAGGTTACTAGGTTAATATATATTTTAGAGATAGTACAATTAAATGTATTTAATACCTTAAACATTTAGTTATCCAAATCATTGGATTATTTATAATATACTGTTTCCTAAACTTCTGGATAAAAGGGGGGCTTAATGTTCATTGTTATATACACACACGATTATAGTTAACTATTTCATACCTCACTTAATTCAATAATAATGAGCGTTAAAAAAAAACCAGATTTTTTAAACTGCAGTGCTTAGGATATACAGATCGTCAGGAGTAAGTGGTTTGCAGGAATGTTGTCAACAATTTGACCCTTAATTAAAAGAAAACTCAATTTAAGAAAATGAGTATTACTTAAAATGAGAATAATATAGAGTATACTCATTCCATTAGCCAGTGCTCCTAGTAGCTTAATATTTATATTGTGTTGCAATTACAAAACAACTACCTAAAATTCATTTTACGGGGCACTTCTTCACAATGTACAGCATAAACCATGAAAGGTTTCATGTTTGTTCTTAAAGAGTAAAATTAATCAAATTACTGGATACAGTTGAAGAGTGTCTTAGTTTGCTATTGCTGCCATAATTTCTAAGTACCACAAACTGGGTCACTTAGAACAAAAGTAATGTATTGTCTCACAGTTCTAGAGGTCGGAAATCTGAAATCAAGGAGATACCAAAGCCATGCTCCTTCTGAGGCCATTGGCAAGGATCTGTTCTAGACCTCTCCAGTTCCTGATAGTTCCTTGGTTATAGCAATATAATTTCAACTTTCACATGACATTCTTTATATGTGCATGTCTCTTTCTCCAAGTTTTCCATATTTATAAAGACAACAGTCATATCTGTTTAGAGGCCTACTGTACTGAAAAGATTCCAAGATTTAGTGCTTGAATAGCTGCTATGTGATTTAGAAGCAGAAACTGCACTTGGCTGTAGATTCTTAGGAAGTATGTGCCGGGACAAGGCCTAAAGAGCAGTACTGAGGTGTGAGGAGCCCACAGGGTACATCTGTCAAAATTACAACTTAAGACAGAATGATTAAGTTAACCTGAAAACCAAATATGCAAGACTAGCTTAGATAAATCTGAAAATTTAAAGATTTTTAAATAATCGTCCTGCTGCTGCTGCTGTTGCTGCTAAGTCACTTTAGTCATGTCCGACTCTGTGCGACTCCATAGACGGCAGCCCACCAGGCTCCCGTCCCTGGGGTTCTCCAGGCAAGAACACTGGAGCAGGTTGGCCATTTCCTTCTTCAATGCATGATAGTGAAAAGTGAAATTGAAGCCACTCAGTCGTGTCTGACTCTTAGCGACCCCATGAATTGCAGCCTACCAGGCACCTCCGTCCATGGGATTTTCCAGGCAAGCGTACTGGTGTGGGTTGCCACTGCCTTTTCCACAAATCAACAGCAATGGAACAGAATTTATACTTCTTTAACATATATTAATTCTAAAATATAATAACTCAATATGAAATAAAATACAGTTTGCAAAACAAGGATACAGTAAATCACGTTTTCCTGACACTGGGTTCAAAACTATTAATAACAATTTTAAACCAATTTAGTGGACCATAATTGCTTTTTAAAAAAATTTAAATAGAACAGAATTAAATGGGATGGTATGGGACAGAATAGGATATATTAGAATTCATCACAAATATTAAGGATGAAAATTACTTTTGACACTTTTGTTTCAGTTATGGGTCTATGTACAAATACATATGTGTGTCATGTGTGTTTTAGCCTGTCATGTGAAATGTAATTTTTAATGTAAGGTTGTGATTTTTAAAATATGAACCATGGTTTCACTATTTATCTTATCATTATTTGTAATGGTGGTAATTATATGCTCCATAAGCCAAATAAATGAAGCAACCTATGGTAGATGTATGTTTTCCTTTGAATACTTTTTAATGGAATAGGAAAAATACATTCTATATGTAAGAAAATCTGAATAAAAGTTTATTGAGACTTATAATTTGTCAGGAGGGAAAAATGATTAGAAGGAAAATTACAACACCATTAGCAGTTTTCTCTAGGTTGAGAAATTATGGGCAATTTTAATTCTCTTCTTCATGTTTCTGTTTACCCATATAACTTTAATAAGAGTATGTTTTATAATTACCAAAGTTAATTCAGTTAGTCTCTCAAATGACCCCTTCCATGTTGCTCTAGTCCTGGTTCTCTAGGAATATCCCTCAATGAGGAAGATCTCAATGTATTCTAAACTGTTCTTTTAAGTACAATTATGCATTCCTTTTAATCATTCTCTTTTTTATCATTCCGTGTTTGTTCTTGTTTTTTTCTTAATGTAAACCTTGGGCAGAGTATGCACTTCAATATTCTATTTTATTACTTATCTCACCTATTAAGAACCAGAATATAAAGAACTAATCCAGACCTGTTAATCCTATAGCCTCATTCAGTTCAGCTCAGTAATGTCTCTGCTTTTTTTTTTCTTTTCTTTTTTAAATTTTATTTTATTTTTAAACTTTACAATATTGTATTAGTTTTGCCAAATATCAAAATGAATCTGCCACAGGTATACATGTGTTCCCCATCCTGAACCCTCCTCCCTCCTCCCTCCCCATACCATCCCTCTGGGTCATCCCAGTGCACCAGCCCCAAGCATCCAGTATTGTGCATCGAACCTGGACTGGTGACTTGTTTCATACATGATATTATACATTCTTCAATGCCATTCTCCCAAATCTTCCTACCCTGTCCCTCTCCCTCTCCAACAGAGTCCAAAAGACTGTTCTATACACCAGTGTCTCTTTTGCTGTCTCATACATAGGGTTATTGTTACCATCTTTCTAAATTCCATATATATGCATTAGTATACTGTATTGGTGTTTTTCTTTCTGGCTTACTTCACTCTGTATAATAGGCTCCAGTTTCATCCACCTCATTAGAACTGATTCAAATGTGTTCTTTTTAATGGCTGAGTAATACTCCATTGTGTATATGTACCACAGCTTTCTTATCCATTCATCTGCTGATGGACATCTAGGTTGCTTCCATGGCCTGGCTATTATAAACAGTGCTGCGATGAACATTGGGGTACATGTGTCTCTTTCAATTCTGGTTTCCTCAGTGTGTATGCCCAGCAGTGGGATTGCTGGATCATAAGGCAGTTCTATTTCCAATTTTTTAAGGAATCTCCACACTGTTCTCCATAGTGGCTGTACTAGTTTGCATTCCCACCAGCAGTGTAAGAAGGTTCCCTTTTCTCCACACCTTCTCCAGCATGTATTGCTTGTAGACTTTTGGATCGCAGCCATTCTGACTGGCGTGAGATGGTACCTCATAGTGGTTTTGATTTGCATTTCTCTGATAATGAGTGATGTTGAGCATCTTTTCATGTGTTTGTTAGCCATCTGTATGTCTTCTTTGGAGAAATGTCTATTTAGTTCTTTGGCCCATTTTTTGATTGGGTGGTTTATTTTTCTGGAGTTGAGCTGGAGGAGTTGCTTGTATATTTTTGAGACTAGTTGTTTGTCAGTTGCTTCATTTGCTATTATTTTCTCCCATTCTGAAGGCTGCCTTTTCACCTTGCTAATAGTTTCCTTTGATGTGCAGAAGCTTTTAAGTTTAATTAGGTCCCATTTGTTTATTTTTGCTTTTATTTCCAATATTCTGGGAGGTGGGTCATAGAGGATCCTGCTGTGATGTATGTCGGAGAGTGTTTTGCCTATGTTCTCCTCTAGGAGTTTTATAGTTTCTGGTCTTACGTTTAGATCTTTAATCCATTTTGTGTTTATTTTTGTGTATGATGTTAGAAAGTGTTCTAATTTCATTCTTTTAAAAGTGGTTGACCAGATTTCCCAGCACCACTTGTTAAAGAGATTGTCTTTAATCCATTGTATATTCTTGTCTCCTTTGTCAAAGATAAGATGTCCATAGGTGCATGGATTTATCTCTGGGCTTTCTATTTTGTTCCATTGATCTATATTTCTGTCTTTGTGCCAGTACCATACTGTCTTGATGACTGTGGCTTTGTAGTAGAGCCTGAAGTCAGGTAGGTTGATTCCTCCAGTTCCATTCTTCTTTCTCAAGATAGCTTTGGCTATTTGAGGTTTTTAATATGCTGTCTAGGTTGGTCATAGCTTTACTTCCAAGGAGCAAGTCTTAATTTCATAGCTGCGGTCACCATTTGCAGTGATTTTGGAGCCGAATAAAATAAAGTCTGTCACTGTTTCCATTGTTTCCCCATCTATTTTAAGTGATGAGACCAGATGCCATTATCTTACTTTTTTGAATGCAGATTTTTAAACCAGCTTTTTCACTCTCCTCTTTAACTTTCATCAAGAGGCTCTTTAGTTCCTCTTTGCTTTCTGCTATAAGGGTGTTGTCATCTGCATATCAGAGATTATTGATATTTCGCCCCTCAATTGCATTGAGAATGCCATGAACAGTATAAAAAAGCAAAAAATAGCCTCCTTAAACATGAATTAATGAGGTAATACTCTAAAAGATAACAAAATACTCTAAGTAAATGTAAATGTCATCCCTTTGTGTTAGGGTAAGGCATTTTGATAGCTTTTTACTGTGCATGACCATGATGGATATTGGGAAAGTGAAAGAAAGTGAAGTCGCTCAGTTGTGTCCGACTCTGCGACCCCATGGACTGTAGCCTACCAGGCTCCTCTGTCGATGGGATTTTCCAGTCAATAGTACTGTAGTGGATTGCCATTTCCTTCTCCAGGGGATCTTCCCAAGCCAGGGATCAAACCTGGATCTCTTGCATTGTAGATAGACGCTTTACCATCTGAGCCACGAGGGAAGTCCCACTCAAATATTCCTTTAGGGAAGGACTTGCTGCTTTGCCAGGGCCATGCCCTTTCTGACAAAGTTTTGTCTAGTCAAAGCTATGGTTTTTCCAGGAGTCATATGGATGTGAGAGCTGGACTATAAAGAAAGCTGAGTGTGGAAGAAATGATGCTTTTGAACTGTGGTATTGGAGAAGACTCTTGAGAGTCCCTTGGACTGAAAGGATATCAAACCAGTCCATCCTAAATGAAATCAGTCCTGAATATTCATTGGAAAGACTGATGCTGAAACTTAAACTCCAATAGTTTGGCCACCTGATGCAAAGAACTGACTGTTTGGAAAAGACCCTGATGCTGGGAAAGACTGAAGGCAGGAGAAGAGGAGGACAGAGGGCGAGATTGTTGGATGGCATCGCTGACTCAATGGACATGGGTTTGAGCAAGCTCTGGGAGTTGGTGATGGACAGGGAGGCCTGGTGTGCTGCAGTCCATGAAGTCGCAAAGAATCGGACATGACTGAGCAACTGAACTGAAATGAACTGAATTGATGCCCTTTCCTGAAAGTGGCCCACATACACTGACTGACTCAGGTGAGAGTATATAAGACCTCACCCTCATAGTCTGATTTAGGATGATTCTGAAGAACCATTCCAGGTCCAGAGCTTAGACCTATGAGTTGGACCTGTGATGCAGTCTGACCTTTCCCTCTACTAGTCTTCCTGCCTTCCCCTCCATTCCACAAGGCTCAACCTCAAGAGCATATTTTCATAAACTGCCTATAAGGGAAACTGTATCTCTGAATCAGAACAAAATCAAGCACAACAAATTATTGCTACTTGACACATGAGGGCTAATGGTATCTTGGATATATTTTGAATTTTATTACATCATAAATTGATAAATAAAAAGTGTAAAATTAGAGGTATAGATCCATTAACAGGAAAGCGTTCAAAACCAAACTTACCTTAAAACATTACAAAATTTATTTTGAACCATTACTCATCCATGATTATAAGTTTATAATTTTATAAAATACCATAATCAATACTTGTGAGAATTCTGACAACTTATTTCGCAATATTTTAGTAAAATATCTTTTTAAAAACTACTTTTGTTAGGTATCAAACTTTGGAGCAGTGTTAATGAAATGATTGACACATTGAATGTATTAATTTGCTACCTTTCCTTGACTGCAGTCAAGTAGCTGAATCTGACCCGTGTGTTCCCTTGCTCTCTTCCATGCACAGCAGTCATGTAAGTTTAGCAAACTAAACCTTGATTTTTGACGTTTCACAGTGCTTCTAATGATGCTGAATGAGAAGAAAGCAGCTCTTTAAACTTGCTCTAACTCAACATGCTAGTCTTTGAATTGAAGCTCTTTGCTGCCCTCTGTAGATAACTAGAGACGAAAATCCAAAGTCCTTAATTAGTAAATGCTTTCTCAAGAGTTATGGTACTTTTGCTCTGAAAACTTAATAGAAAAATAGACTAAACAGAGGGTAATTCAATTAAAGGGGAATTAATACTCTTCCTATAATCTCTTACTATATTATAGCATTTCTGCAATTGCTTTTTAAAAAATAATTGTAACCCCAAATTAAGCTACATATTTGAAAAACACATGGCAAGACAAGATGGAAACATAACACATGGACACACACACACATATATTCACACATTAAGAATTAGTCTTTGCTTTTCTTCATTATATATATATATAATAGAGCATATATATTAGTTACATTCAAAAAGTCACATAAAGTATAGTAGAAAATGTGCTCTGATTAAAATCTTAAGCTATGTACTCTTTTTTTATACACTTAATTTTTAGAGAAGTTTTAGATTCACAGCAAAATTGAGTAGACAATACAGAGACTTCCCTTATATCCCCTGCACCCACTATATATATATATATATATATATATATATATATATATATATATATAAATTCAGTTCAGTTCAGTCGCTCAGTCGTGTCCGACTCTTTACAACCCCATGAACTGCAGCACGCCAGGCCTTCCTGTCCATCGCCAACTTCCAGAGTCTACTCAAACTCATGTCCATTGAGTCGGTGATGCCATCCAACCATCTCACCCTCTGTCGTCCCCTTTTCCTCCTGCCCCTCAATCTTTCCCAGCATCAGGGTCTTTTCAAATGAGTCAGCTCTTTGCATCAGGTGGCCAAAGTATTGGAGTTTCAGCTTCAACATCAGTCCTTCCAATGAACACCCAGGACTGATCTCCTTTAGGATGGACTGGTTGCATCTCCTTGCAGTCCAACGGACTCGCTAGAGTCTTCTCCAACACCACAGTTCTAAAGCATCGATTCTTCTGTGCTCAGCTTTCTTTATAGTCCAACTCTTACATCCATACATGACCACCAGAAAAACGATAGCTTTAACTAGATGGACCTCTGTTAGCAAAGTAATGTCTCTGCTTTTGAATATGCTATCTAGGTTGGTCATAACTTTCCTTCCAAGGAGTAAGCGTCTTTCAATTTCATGGCTGCAATCACCATCTGCAGTGGTTTTGGAGCCCCCACAAAATAAAGCAGCCACTGTTTCCACTGTTTCCCCATCTATTTGCCATGAAGTGATGGGACCAGATGTAATGATCTTAATTTTCTTAATGTTGAGTTTTAAGCCAACTTTTTCACTCTCCACTTTCACTTTCATCAAGAGGTTCTTTAGTTCTTCACTTTCTGCCATAAGGGTGGTGTCATCTGCATATCTGAGGTGATTGATATTTCTCCTGTCAATCTTGATTCCAGCTTGTGCTTCTTCCAGCCCAGCACTTCTCATGATGTACTCTGCATATAAATTAAATAAGCAGGGTGACAACATACAGCCTTGATGTACTTCTTTTTCTTTTGGAACCAGTCTGTTGTTCCATGTCCAGTTCTAACTGTTGCTTCCTGACCTGCATACAGGTTTCTAAAGAGGCATGTCAGGTGATCTGGTATTCCCATCTCTTTTAGAATTTTCCACAGTTTGTGGTGATCCACACAGTCAAAGACTTTGGCATAGTCAATAAAGCAGAAATAGATGTTTTTCTGGAACTCTCTTGCTTTTTCAATGATCCAGATGTTGGCAATTTGATCTCTGGCTCCTCTGCCTTTTTTAAAACCAGCTTGAACATCTGGAAGTTCATGGTTCACGTATTGCTGAAGCCTAGCTAGGAGAATTTTGAGCATTACTTTACTAGCATGTGAGATGAGTGTAATTGTGCGGTAGTTTGAGCATTCTCTGGCATTGTCTTTCTTTGGGATTGGAATGAAAACTGACCTTTTCCAGTCCTGTGGCCACTGCTGAGTTTTCCATATTTGCTGGCATATGGAGTGCAGCACTTTCACAGCATCATCTTTCAGGATTTGAAATAGCTCAACTGGAATTCCATCACCTCCACTAGCTCTGTTCATAGTGATGCTTTCTAAGGCCCACTTGACTTCACACTCCGGGATGTCTGGCTCTAGGTGAGTGATCACACCATCATGGTTATCTGGGTCATTAAGATGTTTTTTGAATAGTTCTTCTGTGTATTCTTGCGACCTTTTCTTAATATCTTCTGCTTCTGTTAGGGCCATATGGTTTCTGTTTAAAATACCAACTTCATTATATACTCTACTTCATACATATCCTGTGCAATTTTTGAATTCTTAATTCATTCTACTGCATTCTCTGCTGATTTTTGCACCAGTATTACTTTGTTTTGAGTGCTGTGAAATTGTGATATATTTTAATAGTGAATAGGGCAAATTCCTCTTTGTTTTTCATATTTTACTGACTAATCTGACACATTCACTTTTTCATGCAAAACTTAAACTTATTTTGTTACCTTTACATACAAATTATTTTTTACCTTTGAGTTGTACAATGTTAAATGTATAGAGTAGTTTGATAGAGTTGACCTATTTCCACTGTTTGGGTCTTTATATATATATGTATGTATATATATATGTAAGTGTGTGTATATATATATATATATAGAGAGAGAGAGAGAGAGAGAGAATTACACTATATAATGGATAGTATAAGGAAATTTGGCCAAATATATATCAGTTAGTATTTTTATAATCTTCTATCCACTTTGAGGACTCAATCTGCAGAAGGCAACTGTCTATATATAAGGTTGCAGCATTGCTACTATTAATACGTTATGTATACCCATGGCGGATTCATGTCAATATATGGCAAAACAAATACAATATTGTAAAGTAATTAGCCTCCAATTAAAAAATTTATATTATAAAATTAAAAAATAAAATAAAATATTTTCACTTGTGTTTTCCAATATGTATGCCTTTTGTTTTATTATTTTGTTTTGATCCCCGTCTAACTGCATTCTTTATCATTTCCATGTCTGTTAAATGGACTTGGTTTGCTTCTCTAAGTTTTGACTTTATTGGAACTCTTTTTGTATAAATATACAGAATATGTTTATCATCTTTTAATATTACAGGTGTTAATTTATAATTAGTACCTATAATAAGCATTATTTTATACTTATATAATTAATAAAATATATTAATTAAATATATTTATACATTATAATCATATTGCTATAATTAATATATATTTGTAATATATGGCATATTTATGCATTTATATGTATGTATTTTATATTAATATGTTTATATTATATATGTTACACTAATATATTAGGTGATATATATTAATATTAAACTTTCATGTATTAATAATATAGAATGAGACCATCCCTATGTAATGTATTAAACCATGCACATATGCTGTATTACCTTTTTTCTTTTTTTGCCTTCTTTTTTGCCATAGCACTTACCACCATCTGACACAATACTTTAAATTTCACTTCGTTATCTGTCGTCTTTTTCTCACAGCTAGTATAAATTACATGAGGTCAAGATTTTCATCTATTTTGTTCACTGTTGTATATCAAGAACTTAAAACAGTACCTGGTACCTTGTCGATGCTCAACAAATACTTGCTGAATAAATAAAAATAATGCTGTATTTATAAAGGTGAATTGAAAAATACATAAACTCTGCCTTTGTAGAGTTATTAATATTGTGAGGGGATAGATACAAAACAGATAATGATATATGCTACTATAAATGTAGAAAATATCAGGAGGACACTGGAATGCTACAGTAATAAAGTTTAGGGGATGAGATGGACTTGCACTTTACAGAGTGATTAGGAAATGCCTTTTTAAAAAAAGTCATCCAAGCAAAGAGACAAATAGATGTGAAGACCCTTAAACAAGAAACAGACAGATGGAGTCCAGGAAACTATAAAAAGGTTGGTGGGTGGCTGAAGAATTATTTAGAGATAAGTAGGGAACAAATCTGGAGAAGGCAATGGCACCCCACTCCAGTACTCTTGCCTGGAAAATCCCATGGACTGAGGGCCTGGTGGGCTGTAGTCCATGGGGTCGCTAAGAGTCGGACACGACTGAGCGACTTCACTTGCACTCTTCCCTTTCATGCATTGGAGAAGGAAATGGCAACCCACTCCAGTGTTCTTGCCTGGAGAATCCCAGGGACGGGGGAGCCTGATGGGCCACCATCTATGGGGTCGCACAGAGTCGGACACAACTGAAGCGACTTAGCAGGAGCAGCAGGGAACAAATCAGCCTTACATGACAGAATGAGGAGTTTAGGTTGTATTTAAAGTGGAACTGGTAGCCACTGCACATTTTTAATCAGGGGCATGGACGGATTGGTTTTATATTTTTAAAAGTTCTCTTTCTGCTTTGTAAAGTCTGTACTGGGGGAGAAGGGAAAAGAGAAGAAATGGCAAGACCAGTTAGTAAGCTCTGGTAGTATTCTAGGCAAATAATAGTAATTGCCTGGCATACAATGAGAATATAAAAAGATTTGAAATATACTTTGAATATAGAATCTACAGAACTTAGTGAATGACTGGATATGGGAGATGGGGGAGATGTCAGACTTAAAGATGCCTCTCAGGTTGCTAGTTAAACAAAAGGGTATATAATAATGTAATTTACCAAGGTAGGAAAAACTGGGGGAGAAGTCAGCTCTTAAACATTAAACTATCCTTGCTTTCAGGAAATTAATCCTGCATAACTGTGACACTTTATTGTTTGATTCTTAGGCTTATTTTTTTCAACTGAATTTATAATAAAAACTTCTTCTACTCAGACATTACTCATGAAAGCTGGGTTACAGTATGGTTTATGAGAGTGGTACAATATGGTCCTCCTATGAGGACCTTGGTAATGCAAATCTGAGAAAGTTACATATACTATGAGGACATTATGGTCCAGTGACTCCAAATGTTCAACCAGGATGGAAGGTTGTTAAGGAGACAAATTCCTGAGTATTCACATACCAAGAGCTTCTGGTTTAGTTAGGAGAATAGGTGTTTACCATTCTTTGAGAAACACTATTCAATTCAGGAAAAACATATCCATCTTAAACATTACTTCCTTATTAAGTTTACAATACTTCAACATTGATAAACATAATTACTATTTTCAGATATCTCTATATTCTACATAATAAAGACCAAATTTCTTAGCTTGCATTCATTTTACTTAAAAGTTTCAACCTAGCTTTTCTTTGGTTATGATTCATCTACTCTAAACCCCTGCTACTTGAAGTGTGGCTAATAAACTGGCAGCACTGACATTACATGAGAGCTTATAAAAGATAGGATCTTAGGTTCATTCCAGACCTACTGAATCAGAATCTGCTTTTTAACAAGATCCACATATATGCATATGCATTTAATATAGGCATATTAAAACCTCAGAGGTGCTGCTCTTAAGGACAAACTGTTTCCCTTCTATGATGCTTCTCAGTTCTTGTGCCTTTGCATATACTGCTCCCTCTACCTGAAATTCAACTTATTCTAACTCAAGATGTCTAAATTCTCCTCGATATTGTACATTTATTACTAAATATGTAGATTTTTTGCCTAACCATTATGAATTGGATTTTCTTTTTGTATCTGACCTGGTTGAGTTAGTTATGTAAGGAATGTTTTATTTTTTTAGCATTTATTTTTAACTTAACTACTATTTCATTTGTCTCATGAATTTTACTGTATTGCCTCTAGCTTTCTCAATACATAATCACATAATTTGCACATAGAATAAAGCATCCCATCTTCCCTCCTACACTTCCTTACTTTTTTTTTTTTTTGCTGTAATTTTCACTTTCTACCTTATGAGATAGTCATTTCTACAGATATCTTTGCCTCTTGTTATTGTTTTAGTTGCTAAATTGTGCCCACTTCTTTTGTGTCCCCATGAACTGCCACCTGCCTGGCTCCTCTGTCCATGGAATTCTCCAGGCAAGAATACTGGAGTGGGTTGCCATTCCCTTCTCCAGGGGATCTTGATGCAGGGATTAAACCCATGCCTCCTGCAGGAGGATTCTTTACCACTGAGCCACCAGGGAAGCCCATCTGAAGTAAAGGTTCCTATCTGTATAGTGTTTATATTCTCCATAACACTGTGCATTGCACAAACACAAAGCTGAATAAACACTAGTTGACTGAGTGAGTGAATGAACAAACAACATACACATATGGTCCAATTAATCTAAGGTTACCAGGTCTGATCTAGGCAATCTTTGAATCAATGTCAAGGCTTCCCAAGGACAAGTGTTCCCAGGAAGACTTAATTTCATCAGAGAGGCACATACCAAGGTAGCATGGCTAGAACACACTTGTATTCTGTGTCCCGAAACATTTCATCATGATGGTTACTATATTTCTGCCATGGGCCAGAAAAGAAAGAAACAAAAATGTCAGGCAAAATGTGCAAAGTAATTAGAACAAACATGCCTTTAGAAAATAACTTGCCCAACATTCTTCAGATAATAAGTATGGGATACAATATTTATGAGTTGTCCCAAATCTGTGTCATTTATCATGCTAATAGAGCCTATCATTCTGTGGCTCTGACAAGTGTTATTTATTTCAAAGTTAAAGAAGGAAATAATATTCATAGTTCCTTAGCTTTAATGTTCTGTCCTTTCTTTTCTTTTAGGAAAGAAACAAAACTGTTATTCTTGCTCTTCATCTGCCAGTGGTGTGTTTATCTTTAGTAAATCAGCAGTTTAGTGCCCCATGTCTGTAGTCTAAAATGTTACTAAATTTCATAATATGTACTGAAAGAGAATGAGGCAAATAGTGAATTCTAAAGCAGTACCATCTTCTATTAAGTACCATACTTTATAAGGCTCACAATTTTATTAAGGCTCAAAACACTGTAGAACATAAGTATAAATATGGGCAGTAGCAACAGAATATAAACAAGATGTCTCTAAGGCTTGGTACTAAAAATTTTACAGAACACTGGATTTCCTGTGAATATTAGGGTTCAAATACTACTTTTTTCTAAGTCAGAGCAGCAGTTTCAATTAAAAATAACACTTAACCATGGCTTTATCAATAGGAGTATGGTTTTCTCAAAATATGACCCTAACTACTGAATAATTTTAGCCTTTGATTAATTGTTTTTGATCTCCCTTCAGTTAACTTTGTTTCTGAAAATGTGCAGTGGGCATAAACATTCTTATAATTACTGTGCTTGCAAATTTAAAGCACCTGTAAAAATGTGTTATAAAATACTTAGGAACATCTTTTGGTAGTATCTTCCCTATGTCATGTCCCTTCTAGGAGAGAGAGGAAAAGCACCAACAAATGAAATACAAGTCAAGAGCTCCCGGTAGGATTACCTGGGCTTGCAAAAATGCCCCAGCATTAGTTTGATGCTCTTTTGTGATTGTCTTAAAATTCTGAACAAACTTATCTTTGAATTTCTGTTTTATAATTGAAGTCTGGTGGGATATTGGAACATGGGCATGAGTCACTGCATGTCTGCGTCTGTCACCTATTTCTTGCTGTCCCACTCACATGAGTCTCATGATGCCCACGAGCACAGAATTCCAGCGATCCTTCAGGGTAGGGATCCAAAGTGGGACGATATAGCAAATGTGTTATGCCCATGGCTGAGTAGGTAAGGGTGCTGCCAGCCCAGACAGGTCATGCTTTCCATGTGAACCGAATTGGCTTTGAATATAGAAAGAAGGCAATGGTGTTCTAAGAATTGGATCAAGGAACATTATTATAGCCTTTCTTATTTATGCTACTTTCATTTAGCAGCCAGTCACTTATGTTGAAAATTATATAAAAGAAAAGGGAAAAACAGAGCCACCTACAGTTCTTTTCTTCTTTCAATTCTTCCTTATTTGTTAAAAAGCCAAAGGTAAAGATTGTGAGTAGAATGTGTATATGTCAAGGAGTGAAATCCAGGCAGTTGTAAATTTTGTACAACATTTTCACTGTTCTGGTAAGAGTGAAATACATATGCATGTAGAAGCTAAAGGATATGAATTATGTAATTTCAGTTATTCTGTGTATAAGTTAAGTGGTCCTTTATTTGCATTTAGAACTGGTACTGCACAATGTAAAAATGAATGGTAAAATTCATGTGAACAATTAAAAATTTTAATTTACAGCAACACTAGCAAATTTAAAAAATGCCGTGGCAAGTTAAAAGAGGGACTTGGAGAAAGCAAAAAGTATACATATTTAGCATGTTTAACACTACATTTTTCTCTGCTTTGGGAACAAGAGTCCCTCAATTTCATTTTGCAGTGGTCCAAGGTTGGTATAACTAATGTATTTACTAGGGGATGGGTGTGTGTATGTGTCTGTGTCTGTGTGCCTTCTCAGAAATAAAATGGTTATATTTTTTAGAGTTTTCATTATATCAGAGTCATTCTTAAGAGTATTGCAACTTGGCTCTGTTTCTGTGTATGCTGGGTTGGGAGATGAAATGAGAAAGGACTTTGACAGTCATCAAAAATGAGACTCAGTCCTTAACTGATCAAGTGAAATTTTTTTCCCTTAGAAACCTGTATTCTACCTAGCATACTTACGTTGAAAGGGGTCAATTCTTTCCTTTTTCCTCCTACTCTTTTTTAAATTTCTGTTCCATATAGGTCATTATAGAGTATTGAGAAGAGTTCCTTATGCTACACAGTAGGTTCTTATTAGTTAACTATTTTATATTTACGTGGGTGTATATGTCAATCCCAGTCTCCCAATAATCCTCCCTCCTCCCCGGCTTTCCCCTCAATAACCATGTTTGTTTTCTCCATCTGTGCCTCTATATTTTGAAAATAAGTTCATTTAATTATTTTTTAGATTCCACATATAAGCAATATATGATAATTGTCTTTCTCTGACTTCACTCAGTATGACAATCTTTAGGTCTATCCATGTTGCTACAAATATCATTGTTTTGTTCTTTTTATGGGTGAGTAATATTTCATCGTATATATTTACCACAGCTTCTCCATTCATTCCTCTGTCAAAGGATATTTAGGTTGCTTCTATGTCTTCATTATTATAGATAGTGCCACAATGAACATTGGGGTGCATGTATCATTTCGAATTATGGTTTTTTCTGCATATATGTCCAGGAGTGGGACTTCAGGATCATATGGTCACTCTATTTTTAATGTTTTAAGGAACCTCCATACTGTTCTCCATAGTGGCTGTACCAGTTTACATTCCCACCAAAAGTGTAGGAGGGTTCTCTTTTATCCACACCCTCTCCAGCACTTACTGTTTGTAAATTTTTTGATGATGAATGGCAACCCACTCCAGTGTTCTTGCCTGGAGAATCCCAGGGATGGGGGTGCCTGGTGGGCTGCCATCTATGGGGTCGCACAGAGTCGGACACGACTGAAGCGACTTAGCAGTAGCAGCATGCTGATGCGATATTCAGATGGTTGGAAAGTTGAAATGTCCTCCTACAAGTGAACCATTTATCCTTTTCTTCCTGACAAGATAGGCATCAAATTTATTTATCACCTCTTTATTACTGAAAAAATGTTGAATATCAAAAGGGGGCAATAATTTTCTAGAGGATCCTGATTTTACTTGTTTCACTTTAGGTTTGTAAGAGGCTATAATTATTATTTTTCTTCTCATTATATTGCTTCCATCCAATTAAATGCCAGCCAAAATGGAATACTCAGATGTTTTTATTTACTTTTTTTAAAGTTTAGGAATCAGGAAATGTCAATTTTGTGACTTTCCAACTTGTCAGAACTGGTTTTATTTTTCAGCGGTTATTCTCATAAGCAGCCATAAAATGTAACAACTGTTTCAGAAGATATGAATTTTAATGTATGCACTGGGTGTTTTAAAAGATAAAGAGCAAATTCCAATAGAAATAGATTGAATTATTTATGTAAGTTGTATTGATTACTTCTGGAATCAGAAGCTTCTCTTATGCTCCAGCAGTTAAATTCCTTCACTACATTCAATCTAGCTTAAAGACTTTTGCACTTCTTGTGTGTCCTATATATTCAGTATTTTCTTTCATAATAAAAATGTACACATTTTTATTAAAGATAAAAGTTGACATCTAGCTTTTGGGTGTTTGAATGAAACATTTCTTGGACATGAGTAAGTGGAAATGAACCATATTTCTCTTATGTCCTCAGCCTGAAGACTACTTTAAAGAAGAAAAAAAAAATCCTGCACACTACAGGATTAACTATTTGCTACAGTAAAGATAATGAGAATTAATAGAATCAAATGCCTTTTAATTGGACATCATTAAAAATATCATGTTATCAACTTGTGTTAATATCAACTTCATATTAACAAAAATGAAAATGTTATAACATATTTTAATGAGATATGCCTAAAGTTCATCTAGGAGGATCTCCTAGGGGATAAGTGAAATGGAGTCTAATGATGGAAGGCCATTGGACCTAATGGGGCTTCCCTGATAGCTCAGTTGGTAAAGAATCTGCCTGCAATTCAGGAGACCCCAGTTTGATTCCTGGGTCGGGAAGGTCCCCTGGAGAAGGGAAAGGCTACCCTCTCCAGTATCTCTGGCCTGGAGAATTCCAGGGACTGTACAGTCCATGGTTTGCAGAGAGTTGAACAGACTAAGTGACTTTCACTTTCACTTTCATTGGACCTAATGATCTCTTTTAACCCTGTGTTTTATTTTATGACTCCATTACCACTTTCACTGAAAGAATAATTAACAACAACCGGGAATCTGATTACTGACAATGTTCTGAATGGGCAGGAGAGAAGATATGCTCACCTAGCAATTAGCAACAATGTGGCCAGATGATCTGCATCAACTAACTATCAACACATTTAAGCAGATATCACTGACTAATGTGATGGTAATGAAAGCATTTCTTACAAATGAAAATCAGACTTGCACATTCCCTGACATCTGTGATGTTCATTTCATCAACTGAGCTTTTACTGACAATTAACTGTTTTTCACATGCTGAATGCTGCTCCCTTGTTATAAGGTAATAGGCCATATTCTCCAAACGCTTGAAAATCCAGGAGTAAAGCACACAAAACATTGAAATATAAATAAAATACTCATGGTGAAAGCGATGTTTAAATTTTGTATTTTAGAATTAAAAGCAAACAATTTGTAATTATGTCTATTTTGAAAATGCGAAAGTGATTCAATTCACAACTTAAACTCTAGTAAGACGAGTCTGTTCTTTCTCCCTTCCCTTCCTGCTCCCTGGTTTGCCTGCTGGACCTGAAATACAGGGTCTGCTGCCTTGCTGTTGAAGAGTAACAGTCATACCCTAACCCTTTGGGCTACAGCTCCGGCCATTCACAGCTTTGAACAGTTTTCCCTTAAGAGCTCTATTTATAAAAAGCATACCAAATTAACATCTACATCCTCAACCAGTGTCAACATGTGACCAACTTTTTTAATACGCAAAAGATCAAAGAATGAAATTGAAAAATTTATTAAAATATTATTGCCACATTTTCCTTACTTTTAAAAACATTTAATGAAGTAATACATGTACATAGTTTAAAAAAGAAATCAAATGGCACCTGCCTTCTATGGGTTCAATCATCTAAAATGATTTTTAACTGACAGTATTTACCCATATTTTTCAATATTCTAACCCTATTTGCTTACTCTAAGACACTATCAAGACACTATCTAGTGTCTGTTTTTTATGCAAATTTATCTTCATAATGTCATCCTATTTTCGTAGCAATGACATTTACTTTCTCTTGTATTCTTGGTATAGTGGAAGCATCATTTTTAGTCAATAATCAATGTTTACATCATTATGACTACTGTTCAATTTAAAGCCAAGCAAAGTGTTTTTTATAGTTACTTTTTCATTGACCTGTCACTATTTTTTTTTAATTTGCATTATTTTCTCTAACCCAATCCTTATTTTTTTCCCCCTCAAGTTCCATCAGATACGGTATGTTCCTATAGAAAATTTTTTACTCCAAAGCCCTATCACATTAGATTCTTTTCCTCCTTTTCTCCCAGAACTTTTACTTCCTCTTCCTGCTTGAGCAGGTACCTGTCACACTCTAGACTAGCTGCCTTCTTGCACTTCATTTTGCTACTTGCCAGAAAACTGATTTTTGACTGACTCACCAATTAAGTGAGTTTGGTATTAATGTCAGATCTGACTGTGCCTGAAATAAGAATTCAGTGAAATGAGACTGTAAAGACTATAAGCTTAAGAAAGTAGGTCAAAGTAATTTCTCATAAGAAGACAGAAGACATTTAATCACTCAATCACCACCAAATACAGAGCCTCACATTTTTAGGAAAGTCATAATCAACACTCACATCAAGTCCGGTTCTGCTCAGTGATGCAAGTTCCTTGAGTTAACTAAATTTGTCTCTTTTTAAACAGAAATCTCAGAACTCATTTGGCTGTCTGGATCAGCCAGATGTAAGGTGAATTCTGCAGCCTGGATAGGAATTTCAGAATAAGGACTCTGAAAGACACATCAGTGCTGTCATTTGCACAGGTTCCTCTCTTGTCCTTTTCACTGGTCTGTCCATATACCTTTTGTAGTTATTTACACACTGAGCCTGATGTTAAACAAAACAACATGTTCTTCAACAGGCATTGCTGTTCCTACTGAACTTCTCATTTGCTTGTCACCCTGGCAATATGACAGGGTACCTGTCTTTTTATTACAATATTGACCCCAATGCAATAGGAAAGAAGAGTGAAAATGTTTTATCATACTTTGCTTTCTTTGCTTAATATCTGTTGCTTAAAAAATAAGATACAAAACAGATACAGAACCATTCCATCCCTTAGGCACAGAGGCTACCAGCTTTTCAAAGATGTACTTTTCCAGAAAATATTAAAGAATTGGAAGTAAAAAAACAGACAAGATTTCCTGTCTCAAATACAGAAAGTAAAAAGTTTAATAAATGTTTAATTAAATATCTAGAAAATGTAACACTAGTTATATTAAATGAATTATTTAATAAATTATTTTTAAATACAAATTTCATTAAATTTGAAATACTTTGTAAAAGTTAGATGATTTCCCTTCCCAAGAATTTCCAAATATGCATACTGATTCCAACAACAGTAACAATACTAATAGTAGCTACATGTTGGGAGTGACGGCTTTCTAGCTATTTTGAAAAACTTCCAACATGAGAAAGCCTGAAAAAACTGTGTAAAGAATATTTGTATACTTTCTACACAAACCTCCTAAGAGGCTTCCCTGGTGGCTCAGTGGTAAAGAATCTGCCTGCCAATGCAGGAGACATGAGATCTTCCCTGGGTCAGGAAAATCCCCTGGAGGAGGAAATGGCAACCTACTTCAGTATTATTGCTGGGAGAATCCTATGGACAAAGGAGCCTGGAGGGCTACAGTCCATGGGGTGGCAAGAGTCGGAAATGACCTAGCAACTAAACAACAACTACCTCTTAAGAACATTTAAAGCTCTTTATAAGCTCAGTTATTATTACATTAATTCTTTAAGGTAGAACAATGTGCATCATCAATTTACAGTTGAGGCATCTGAGGGCACCCTTTGTTTTGAGTCATCAAGCTGGTAAATGGTTGGCCTGGGATTCAAACTAGAGATTGCCCAAGAACCAATGCTGAACAAGTAATCATTCTTCTTTTAAATAAATTATATAGACAAACCCTTTATAAATTATTTTACATCAAATTATATTTAATGTAGGGATGTTTTAATATGGTTTAGGATGTGAAACCTCTGAAAGTAATAGTGTTTAGAAAGTTTTTTTAAAGACTTTCGGCAAATAGATGGCAGGTCAAAATAGATGTCTTTGGCAGTGCAGCCAGAGCAGAGATGAGGAAGTTAAGCAAGGTATACAAAGATCTTGGACTCATTCCTACATCTGGAAAGGATGGAAAAGGAAAGTGAGAGTTTCTCTCACATGCTAATTTATCTGCTAATCTATGGAAAAACATATCACTAAATCAGAAGCTAGGCTTCTCAGGTGGCTCGGTGGTTTTTTTTTTTTTTTTTTAAAAAAAAAGCAAGCCCATCTGCCAAGCAGGAGATGTGGGTTCGATCCCTGGATTGGGAAAGTTCCCTGGAGAAGGAAATGGCAATTAACTCTAGTATTCTTGCCTGGGAAATTCCACAGACAGAGAATTCTGGCAGGCTGCAGTCAATGGGATCATTAAGAGCCGGACACAATTTAGAGACTAAACAACAATTCCTAAGTTATAGAATCATAAGTCTTGGTTCTTGATTAACAGACAAGAAACTGATATTCCTGACCCAATCATGATATCGGTGTTTCTCATCTGTGGCTGTCAATGTCAGGATTACTAAGTACACTCCCACAGTGCCCTGGCACAGCAGGAAACTCTCTCGTCCAGATTCAGACAACTAAATTTCACTCTCAGGTTTACCTTTAGTCAATTCTGCTTAAAGTTTTTTTTTTGGTCATGAGTTCCTCTATTATATTTTTCAGTTCTAATATTCTATGATTCATTTTTGTATCATATATGAACAGACCATTTTGAAAAGTTTTATTCCAAGCTTAATTTCCCTATATGCAACATAAAGCTGCTGAAAAGAACATAATGTTGCCTTTCAGCTGTTCAAAACACTTTCATATCTATCAGTATATCCCACTTTACCAATTTAAGTCCTGTGAAAAAAATTGCCTCCATTGTTCCTGTGAGAATACTGAGGCACTATGGAATCAGGTATTAAAGAATAAATTGGTAACAGAGAAAAGACTAAAGCCCAGTCACAGCTCTTTCCATTTCAACTGGCAGAGTTCTTCTATAGTTTCATTTACCTCTATTTTTCCTGAGAAACTATATTTTTTCCAGTATTGGTGTTGATAATAGACAAAATGGAAGGGGACTAGTAAAATATAATTTGAGAGCCTTCTAGCAAGAGCCCTTTGCCCAAAAGCAGCACTCCTTACTTTTTAGTACAGGCCTTAAAATGCTGTAAGTCCATACATTTGTTGAGGCTCTAGACAGAGGAAATGGCAACCCACTCCAGTATTCTTGCCTAGAAAATTCCATGGACAGAGGAGCCTGGTGGGCTGCTGTCCATGGGGTTGCACAGAGTCAGACACCACTGAAGCGACTTAGCAGCAACAGTAGACAAAGCTTGTCTAAAACACAATGCAATCAAAGTGCTCCCAGAGGTGGTGTATCCTTAGCAGAAATTGGCTCTTTGTCAGGGAGAGTAGTGGGAGGCAGATATAACTGGACATTTATAAACATCTCTGGGAAAGGGTTTCAGAAAAGCATCTTGGGGTGGTGAAAAGGGATGACACCCTGAGTGAGTTGTCCAGAGTGGAAATAAAACCTAATGACATTAAAGGTAAAAAGATAAAAATAGACTTTGCTTTATTCCACCATTTTGCCTGGGGGCAGTTTTGATTTGTTCCTTTAACACAGCACTTGCCCTTCCCAACCTTGAAAATTTATGAGGGTTTTAAGTGACCAGTACAAAAGTGATGAATTTCAAGGTCACAGACAATAAAGTCTATCTAACTATGATTAGGGTGTCTGCCTCTATTGTCCTTCAATCTGCTCTTTCCTTGGAGCTGCATTTTCCAAATATGTCCCACTAATTGTGGTTCTAAAAAGCTCAGATTTGTAGTCATAAAAATTTCAGAAATGCTGGCTAATATATTTAATGCTAAGAGATGAGCAACCCATAGTGGCACATTACAAGTTTTGAAAAGTCTGGATTTGTTTAATTCACTGCTCTGTAAATTATTAGCCCATAAAATATTTTTAAAATATTAGCATCCTATAAAAACACTTTGAGAAGATGATGCCTTAGTGTACTATCTGCATAATAAGAATAGAATACTTCAAGTTTTTGGTTCTATGTTTAGCTGACACTTAATTGTGCTTCGGTTTTCTATAATTTTTTGAATTTTTATATAACTCAGTTTTTTAGTTAATGGTTTTATTATCTAAAGACTCATAGAATACATTTTACTGACTCCCTAAAGACAAGAATGGCCAGTTCTCTTTTACTTCAAATATTCTTATCAACTCTAGTACTTAAAACAATTACTTGAATTTGCTTTTGGTGATATAAGGATACTAGTATGATATAGAAAATATCTTTTTGTCCTCAGTAAAACTTTCTTTCTGTTCATGTCCTAGATGATTAATGAGAAATCAATAAGTAGCTGTACAATTAGTAGAGAATGTTGATCACAATAAAACATTAAAGTCTAAGAATGAAATACAGTGCCATTATTACCTTTCAGTGGGCAAGGGGGTTAAAAATGCTTGCTTCTTTTTTGCTGTGAAAGAGATTTTGATCATCTATTCAGGCTAGAGACGGTTGATGGTCAGGAATAGTCAGAACCTGACACTGCCTTTAGTGGGCAAGGGAAAATTCACTGGATTGGGAGTGAGGAGAACAGAATTTAATGTTAGACTTTTGACTAAATATCTGTGTAAACTTGGCTATGTAATTTCTAATCAGGGCTTTTTCTTTTTTATAAATTTTAGCATAAGGTAAATAATTAATACTAAAGAATGTGTTTACTAGTTTGTATGGATTATTAGCTTTCATAGTCACTTAGAATTCGTTTACTATTTATGAAACATACTATATTAAGTTATAGTTCAAACATTATTTGACATAAAACAAAACTCATGGGGATATTACAAATGAGTAAACAAAAAATCATTCAGGAAAATACAAGTAACAACTAGAAATCCATAAAAATCATTAACATCCATTTTCTTCTACAAAATTGGGATCACATGCGATACACATTGCTCTTCCTGTTGTAAATGAGTTTCTTTTTAAAAAAAAATCTATACTATTTGCATATTTGCTTGTGATTTCCTCCAGATCCATGTCTTAAGACACAATTTTATAAATAATCTGATTATTGCCAACATGTATTTCCATGTGCTCCATGGGGTCTGCAGTCCACGGGGTAGCAAAGAGTCAGACATAACTGAGCAACTGACCTGGACTGAACTGACTTCCAACTCTAAGTGCTCCCCTGAGCTATAGACTCAAAATCCAATCATCTACTTGACATCTTCACGTGGTTCTTTAATAGACATTTGAAATAAAACATATACAAATAGAAATCTTGTTTCTCCACACAATCTTTACCCCAAAATTTTGTCCTAAATTTTTCTGTTTTAGTACATAGCACATACAATTTTCTAAAACTTAGAATGTATCCTTAATTGATCTCTTTTCTTTACCTTCATGGATGAAAACCATCAACAGATCTGACCTCTATTTCTAGTCATCTCCAGTGATTTTGCACTAGTCCACTATATAAATCACTGTTAGTTCTGCCTCCCACCTGTATTTCTTTAAAGCTTTCCCACAGAATAGAGTATTTTTTAAAAACATAATGTAGATCATATTCCCTCATTCTATTTCAGACTCTCCAGTGCCGTCCCATGGTATTTAGAAGCAATGTCAAATTCCTTACCATAATGTCCTGCTTCATCAGATCCCTTCTTCCCCCTCAAACCCTTTTAATCCTTCCTCTTCTCTAATATTCAAATATGCCATCAAATCAGTTCTGTAATATTTCATTGGAAAGATGGAAAATAGAAAAGAAAAAATTTCTTGCCCTTTGTTTTTACCACAGTACCATCAACAACTTCAGTACCTGCTACACAAAGATAACTCTTGACAATTACGCATTCATTCCTGAAAAAAAGAAATCTGTAGAACATTCTGTTGTGCCATGTTCCTGTATTTTGAGTTGCTCAGTTCTAATGTAAAGCAAGAGAGGATAAAACCAAAGAAAACCAACCCACCAAACAACAAGCATTTTAAAACTATTTAAGCTGTCACCAATATAAAGTATGTATAACATGCAAAAAATGTCTCCTAAATCTACAACTAGCATCTTAAATTGATTTTCATTTTTTACTGAAACAAATATTTGTTGCAAAAATTTTAAGGAATTTGAAAAACTTAAATGAGAAACTATCAAAATATAAATTTATATAGGTAATAAGAATACCACTTATCTCCTACCACTCTCTATTTTAGTCTTTACAACATAGCAGCACCAAAATGCTCACGGTCCTTTAAAAACACCGTGACATCTCACGTTTCTTTACCTGTGTGTTTTGTTACTTGTTCTACCCCAATGTCCCCCAAGTAACTACCTGGGATACCTAGTTTTCAAGGTTTGTCATATTCTGTGTTCTCTGTTCCCTGGTGACCCCACACTCTCTTCCTGAACAAATAATCACTCTCTTCTTATATAGTTGTGTGTGAACACAATTCCATGTAACACATATTTCTATGAAATTTTATTGTATTATTATTTTATAACCATAAAATTTATCCATTATTTTATATTTATTTCCTCCACAAGACTGTCAGTTCCTTGACTTTATGAACTAGGTCAGATCCATCTTTGTATTTTCCTAAATTATCCTAAGTGTCTCAACAGACTAGATGGCTGGGTTGCTGAACTCAACCCTATCTTCTTATTTATTGAAGAGGCATACAGTATACATTTTCGTTTGCTTCAGTTTTCTGGGAACAGATGATAAAATAAAAGACAAAAGACAAATAAAAGAAGTTAAAACTTGGACCATATAAATTTCAATTAGCCAGCTTTCATATTTTCTAATTTACTCTATTTTTTATTTCATGTTCTGCTAAATACAGTTGTTAAACAATTTACCAGTTGGCACAGAATGCCTCAATGCTCCTTTTAAATAAATTCCTATGAAAAGAAGATAAATGAGGATGATGAAACCAATTGATAGCAGAATTTTCTTTTTAACATAAAAAAAAACAGTGCTCTGTGACAACCTAGAAGTGTTGGATGGGGTGGAGGGTGGGATGGGGTGATGGATGGGAGGGACATTCAAGGGGGAAGAGACATATGTATGCTTACGGGTGATTCACCTTGTTGTATGGCAGAAACCAACACAACATTGTAAAGAAATTATCCTCCAATTAGAAATTAAAAAAGAGTTAGATAAATGTTTTTATGTTAACATCTAAGTAATTAATAATAGCGTAACATGCTTACCTAAGTATTAACAAGAGTAATGACTAAATAGAACAGTCATTAGTGAATGTCAAGCATCAATTAGGGTAGGTTATTTTAAATGGGAAATGTCCAGTATGCTAAAGTGCCATGACACATTTCATAACTCTACCTGTCCTGTAGTCATACTTCATTCTACTGCAAGCTCTAACTTCTATTTTTTTCTATCCCTTCATATGGTCCTATTTGGGATGCACCTCTTTTGTATAATAGTGCATAATAAATTACATAGAAATAGTTAGCATTAGATATTCTCCTTCATTCTTATTTCTGTAAAACAGATTTTAATCAGCACCATCTATATTCCACTGCTTCTACTGTGGAATACATCTTTGCTCACATGCAGTGAGTTTGTTTTAGTTGGAAAGTCACTCACTAACTCTGCAAGTAACCATAAAGGTTTTCACCACAGTGTTAAGTATGCTACTGAAAAAAATGGAAAACAGCCCAAATAGTTTATAATGGGGGATGGGTAAGTCAGTTGCATTATATGATGTGAAAGAATACATATTGATGTATTTGTAATCTATTGTTAAGATTACAAAAAATGCAGGATGCAAAATGTCGGGGAGGGGGTGTGACTGAATCTACATTTTGGTATTGGAGAAGACTCTTGAGAGTCTCTTGGACTGCACAGATATCCAACCAGTCCATCCTAAAGGAGATCAGTCCTGAGTGTTCATTGGAAGGACTGATTTTGAAGCTGAAACTCCAATACTTTGGCTACCTGATGAGAAGTACTGACTCATTGGAAAAGACCCTGATGCTGGGAAAGATTGAAGGTGGGAGGAGAAGGGGATGACAGAGGATAAGATGGTTGGATGGCATCACTGACTCAATGGACATGAGTTGAGTCAACTCTGGGAGTTGGTGATAGACAGGGAGGCCTGGCATGCTGCAGTCCATGAGGTCGCAAAGAGTTGGACATGACTGAGCAACTGAACTGAATGGAATTGATCTATCCATCTATGATATAGCTATCATTTACCTTCCATGTATCTATAAAGTTTTAAGATATACACAAGGGTTAACAGTAGCTTTTCTGGATGGTAGATTACAGGCAATTCATCTTTTCTAATCTTCCTTATAGTGTCTTATTTTTCCCTAAGTTTCTGCAGGTAGAGTGAAAGAATATAGTTTATTTTTTTTTAATGACTCAAGTTTTCAGACTGGGTTCATAGGAGAATCCTTGAGGTTATTATCACATTTATATAACAAAAGGAAAGTACCAGAGTGAAAGTACTGGATATATGTATATATGGATACTTTTTCTTTTAGTGTGTTCAGTTTGGACCAACAGTAGTGAATACTTGGAAATAAACATAATACTTGTGCATAGTAAAATTTTCAAACAGAAGAGGCAGTAGTACCTAAACTACTGTAAGGATTGTGCCCCAGCATGGTTTTGATGAAAGAAGGAGTTGCCATGATAGGGTTGGTGAGTGGGGTTGGGGAGTACAACACAGGGCTGTTTTGGGGATCCTCTGTCTCCTTGACTACCACTACTTAAATACAGTAACTGAGGTTGTGACACTTCCTTTGCTTTATTGCTGACGATGTACTTTTCATTCTTTTAAAACTTTTTTGGTTAATTTTGTTAGGTTTGGGAGAAAGTGATTCAACCATGTAGCTTCACTCCAACACATAAACCAAGAAATCCATTAGCATATTTTCCTCGAGTTAAAAAAAATGGTTAAAATGTATACACTTTTCTTGTGTGTGTGTATACATTTTACGGTATGACTACACACACTGCTCATCATCTTGCCACCACACATACCTGCTGCTGCCCAGTCCTTTCTTTTTATTAGCAGTCAAATGTTCATGGAGAAGTATTTTCTGTTCCCTATATGTTCATTCCTTTTTGGAGTTTATCCCCTGAAGAACATAAAGCAGTATTTCTCTGTGTATATTCAGCTACTTCAAAAGCTTTTTTCTGCTCTGACAAGGACCATCACAGAAAACTAAGGGTGATAAAAGTCAAATAGTCCACCAAATGAAAAGAAAGGAAACATGGAAATCTAAACTAAATTTTGTAAGGAAATCATATTTTTGTATGCAAAACAGAACAACTAAAGCTTTCTTGCAGTTCTAACTCATAAGACCCAAAGCACAATGTAAATGTTTTACAAAGAAATTTAATACACTTTAAATACATTTTCTGGACAGATATTCATAAAACATTTCATGGTAATAAGTTATTTCAAACTCTATTTTATTATTCTTCCAATAACTTTGTTTCTGGTTGGATACTTTCTCCTTTCATTCATGACATGAACAAGTCTTTTGTTAGGCAGTTTCATCACCATTTTAAGTGTTTTTACTTGGTTGCTATAGCACCTAAACCAAGGATGTGACTTTTTTGCATTAGGCTCATAAAGAGTTGTACCTCTCTTTCTCTGTGTGTATATATTTACTCAGTTATGTTTATATATATGTACATATGTTAATAACTTTCACCCTGCTCCTTTGGAAGCATGTTCTTTCCTCTGTGTTAGACTATTGCGGTATTCAAGGGAAAAATGTTAGAACAGAATGAAGTAATAAGAGACATTTTCTCTGCATCCTAGTAATTCTTCCCCTCATAAGCCAGTAAACAATGGCAGGAATATAATCTAACATTTTATACTTAGTCATTACTTTTTAATTTTTATAGAACAATGTTCACCCTTAATTAATATTTACTATTATCAATTTGTTAGAAACATCACTGGTAATTAACAAATAAAAGCATGTAATGCCAGCTTGTGTTAGATAGTTTATCATCAATCTTTCTTTTCAATATATTGAAATTTTAATTTGATTCTAAGAAACATGTTAGGGAAAAAGAGATTGACTCTTTCGACTTTGAATCTTGAGCTCTATCTCTATTTTGGTCACTGATTTTTAGATCTGAGGAAAGGACTAAAATGATAATGATAATGACTTTGAGTAATGTGAAGAAAGAAAAAGTAAAATATTCTCTTAGAAAAATTTGGAGTCTATGAGATGAATGGTACGACTTAAAACATTAACTTCAGTGAATATAGTAGCTTTAGCTAATATGCTGATCTGAACAAATGAACAATTACTATGAATTCTACCCTTTAGTCCCTACCACATATTCATTTCCATTTTTTTTTTCTTCTAATAGGGTGTGAATTTGAGAAGGAGAATCATAACTATTAGTATTATTTTTTAAGCATTTGTTCTGTGGTAGGCATTGTTCTAAGAGCTTTAATGTAACTGCTATGCATTTAAACCTTGTAACCAATCCTACTGGAGAAGGAAATGGCAACCCACTCCAGTATTCTTGCCTGGAGAAATCCCACAAACAGAAAAACCTAATGGGCTACAGTCCATGGGGTAGCAAAGAATTGGACATGACTCAGTGACTAAAATAACAACAATCAATAAATCATATGGAGAAGATATTATAGTCATTATTCTCATCTTATTGATGAGGAAACTGAGGCACAGATAAGTATCTTATCTATGGTTCAAAGCAAAGAAGCAGGAGAGCATGAATGCAAACCAGCGTGAGTGGTTACAGACTCTAATCACTTCATCATTGGAATAGTAGAGTTCTTGGGAGGTCATCTGGACCTTTGTTTGAAGCTGACTTCACTTTAACCAACTGTGCTACCTTGAGCAAATTACCCTCGCTATGCTTCAATTTCCTTTCTAAAATAGAACAATAATGCCCATCTCATAGGGTGCGCTGAAAAGTAAATGAAATTTCGGATGTAAAATAGGGAGAATAGTGCTTGGGACATGATAAGCAGTCGATAAATAGTAGTCATTATTTATTATTAGGGTGCTTATTTCCTCTCGTACTATGGCAATTTTTCTCCTGTGAAAATGACAGTATAATTATGGTTTTCAGCAGCTTTGCTATGAACAACATGCATGAATATTAGGCTTCTGATGTGAAAAAAATTGTCTTGTTTTGGTGTCACCACTGAAAAGGTGTATAACTTTTGGCAGAGACTAGAACTGCAATCTGCAACCAATGTAGGAAAAAGAACACTGCTAGTGTGCATGAGCAATGAAGGATGTCTCTACTATAGAAGCTTCTGAAGTTGATCATAAGCTTTAATACACACCTTGAACAAGAGATATTCTGTAATTCCTCTGAGATTTCATGTTACTTTGTGCATGGCCTTATTAAAATGTTTCACATATTACACTGTAAAGACCTCATGTCAATATTTCTAACTGGTGGCTTTATTCCTAGCACCACATATGGCATCGAGCCAGAGATGGGATTCAACAAACACTGGTGACTGCATTTATTACATAACACTGAGAATTAGTCTGAGGGCTTGAGGGACTAATGTTTTCAGTTTTGAGACTAACTCCGCACCCCTGTCTAGCTATGTAACCTTCACTAGTTATTCAGTCTAAGCCTCCGTTTCCTTCTTTGCAAAATAGGAATAATTAAAAGATCGCTGTAGGACTGTTGTGAGCATTAATGAAAGTGATACATGTACAATGTTTGGTATTATGTATTACACATGGTGAATGCTCCATACATGCTTCCCCCCTCCCAATTATAATAAATGTGAATGAGTAGTAAAAAGCATCTACGTTTTATCACTGTATTGCAAGATACTGCTCTATGAAATATTTGGATACAAAATATTCAGTTCATTGAACACGCCTTCTTGCACATTGCTTGCCATTATAAAGACTGAAATAGCATCCTAATATAAAGTATATTTATAATAAATCTGATGAGACCAATAGTACATCATATCAAATTTTAAGCACATGCACGTGTACAATGTTTAAGGGCTTTACCTATGCTATGTCATTTAGCATTTGTAATGTGTAATATTATATAACTAATAGTACTTTCTAGATGATTTTTTAGATATTCTTGATAAAGGAGGATGAGGTCTGTGTTCATGGAAAATGTAAGTAAAGAAATATATATACAACAAAGAACTTTACCAATAGTATTTTCTTTTGAAATTTTAATTCTGACACTATGATAAGAAATGTATTAAATGAGTTAATATTTGTATGATACTTAGAACAGTGCCTGGCACACTGTGTTTAATACTTATTATTAAGTTTGTCAAAAATGACTTCTAGTTAAAAAGCATAGATAGCTAATGTTTTTTTCTCTTAAGTTAAGATTTTTCACTTTATAAAAAATGACCACAAACAAAACAAATAAAAGTAGGCTTTTTTCTTACAGGAAACAAATGATAAAAAGAATATAAAACAATCTAATCATTTAATGAAACAGTTACTGGTTCTGCCAAGAGCTCACCTAAATGATCCCATTAGCTTCTGAAAACCTTATATTTGGCATTTAGTTTTCCTTTTATTTCACAGAATTTAGAATTTTAAAATAGATAATGAAATCTCTTTCAATGAATATCAAGAATTGTTACAAAGTGACCCCTATGCTCTTGATTGATTGCAGTCTGTATACTGTCAGCATTCTTTCTTCACTGCAAATTTTAAATTTGGTTATAAAAAGCAAAGATACATGTTTACCTTTTAAGATGCCTCAGGGAAAAAGAATGACAAATGAACGAGACATAGATTGAAGTCTTTAGTGTTTATTTTTAGAATGCTTTATATTTCAGTGCCTTCACATTGGCAAAGCTTAATTCAAGATAATTTCACATTTTTCCTTGTGTTCAGTTTATGAGGATCTAAATAATGTTACCTTCACAGGCTACTCAAACACTAGAAATCTTGGAATTTTTAGCTGCGGGGCTTCTAACTCTAAAAGCATTTAGCCCCTGAATTTATATTTTTCATTGTCTACACATTCCTATACAAGACTGATGAGACTGATGGAGATTTGCTGCTGTTGTTTTTGTTGCTTAGTCACTAAGTTCTGTTAGATTCTTTGCAATCCCATGGACTGTAGCCCACCAGGCTCCTCTGTCCATGGGATTCTCCAAGCAAGAATACCGGAGTAGATTGCCATTTTCTTCTCCAGGGCATCTTCCTGACTCAGGGATCAAACCCACTTCTCCTGCGTTGGCAGGCAGATTCTCACCCTGGAGCCACTAGGGAAGCCCTGATGGTGACTTGAGGGTTTGTATATACCACATACAACTATTTGTCTTATTTTACATTCACAACACTCACAACGATTTTTAAAAAAGAATCAGTAGTGCCTGTATAATCAAAAGTGGTTTCCCCCATCTGCTTCTGCATTCTCCTCTCCTGGGCTTCCCAGTGTTAATGGCAGCATCCCTTTTGCCAGAGACAAAACTCAAAAGCTAAACCAACATATTCACAGGACCTATTTTGAACTCACATTTGGTCCATTTCCATCCTATCCTCATCCCCTGGTGACTCAGACAGTAAAGAATCTGCCTGCAATGTGGGAGACCTGGGTTCAGTTCCTGGGGTGGCAAGATACCCTGGAAGACGGCATGGCAACCCTCTCCAGTATTCGTGCCTGGAGAATCCCCATGAACCGAGGAGCCTGGTAGGTTACAGTCCATAGGCTCTCAAAGAGTCAGACACGACTAAGTGACTAAGCACAGCACATCCTCATCATGGTGATGATATGGTGGGAGGGGAGAGTGGGGCAGGGGAGGGGGCGGAGGTGGGGAGGGTGTGTTGTCTTCATAAGTCACTACCTTAATCCGGCAGAGCTGGGCTTCTCTGATAATACATACATCTCATCTATGTAATAAACAGGCTTAGTCAATGAAGTAAGAGAAAATTATACCTGAGGGAGAAAAGCTGATCACTGGAGAGAAAAAAAAAAAGACAATATTTTATGTAAAACTGATGTTACAGTAAAGTCAGTTTTCCATTTACCATCACTGAAGTTTCTAATGACCCAGACATATAAACAATAACCTCTCCTGTCCTCCCCTACTAATACACACACACACACACAGACAGATAGATACACATTCACTCAGAAACCCAGCATCCTCAATGCTGTTTCCACGGTAACCATTGTAAAATAAAAAATGGGGCTTTTAGAGAACCTCTTGGTTGGCAAGTCAAATGAGGAGAGAAGCTGTTATCAGCAAGAATAACAAAAGACAGCTGATCCTACAGCTGATGTTTAGAGCTGCCTAAACAAGTCTAGATGACCCCAAAACAACCTCCACCATGCTGCAGAGAGAGGTCATTTCCTACTGTCAAATTATTCGAAATTTTACTTGGCTGAAATTAACGTGTGTCAACAAGCATCCTCTCATTAAAATACCTGAAAAATTCTGAACACAGTACAAAATTAATAGCCATTCACACACATAACTGTGTGAATTATTTCAAAAGCAGTGCAGACACTGCTTTTCTTCTAAGAGACACTTGACAAAGAAGGCTCACTTGTAGAGATCTGAGCTTTGACTGAGTGGGATGTAATGGGAGGCATGGGGCCTGACATTATCCTGGAGCTAAAAGTTCCCCAGTGAGTGGTGAGGTGTGGAGAGTGCTGTGAGGAATCTGGGAAGAAGAGGGGCACGACACACATTTGCAGGTAGATGTGTTTCCTCATGGGCTTCCCAGGTGGTGCTAGTGATAAAGAAATCACCTCCAACGTAGGAAACAGCAGAGACTCCGGGAAGATGTCCTGGGGAAGGGCATGGCAACCCTCTCCAGTATTCTTGCCTGGAGAATACCATGGACAGAGGAGCCTGGTGGGCTATGGTCCATAATGTTGTATGAGGTGTTTCCTCATAGAAAGATTCATGCAGAATGATTAGTTTTGGATTGTAAAAACCTGATGAAGATAAATATTAGACTTTAATTAAACATTTAAAATTAATATCATATCAATAGTCTTCTTAAAATTGTATTAATAGATTGTAGAAACAGACTTGAAACCAGAGCCACCTGGTAGCTCACCAAGATTATGAAGCTAAGGATCCACTATGAATTAAAACAAATCATTTAAAATTTTCTATCTTAAGCATATCAAACATTTTCTTAGCTATTGTCATATCACCTTCTAAAAGAAAAAAGTATTTGAAAATTATTTTTATTAGATATGAATTCTGACAAACCAAAATTAATTTAATAAATTTTCCTTGGTTTTTAAGATGGTGAAGGTAATGAAGTGAAGAAAGGGGTGCTTTCCCTCATTCTCCTTTCAGTCTGAGAATTAAATATATACAGCCACAGCATATGCCTAAATTATTAAAGCATTGTGTGCTCAGTCGTTCCATCATGTCACACTCTTTGCACCCTGTGGACTGTAGCCTACCAGTCTCCTCTGTCCATGGGATTTCCCAGACAAGAACACTGGAGTGGGTTGCCATTTCCTTCTTTCTCCAGGGATCTTCCCAACCCAGTGATCAAACCTGCATCTCCTGCATTGTCAGGCAGCTTCTTTACTAGCTGCTAAGCTCAAATTATAAAATGACTTCTTTTTAATCATGAATAATTTCTATAATTTCTCATAGAACAGAGTAGGTTTAACTTATTTTTAAATTAGAAAATAATTTCTATGTATTATCCTTTATAAAAAATGTGAATTGTTAACAAGTGTTACACCACCTATACCTGGGGAGGGCTGACATTTATGAAGCACATGCTATTTGCCAAGCCTTGTGCTACGCAATTTCACTTACTACTCACAGCACATCTACGTAACACATGTGTGGCAGGAAACTAGGGGCAGAGAGGGGTTTGTAGTGGATAATACATTGGTGCTGCCATTGCTATCAATTTACATCAAGGGCTATTTGAGGTAGGAACTAAATGTCTTAATTTTTACTGTTACTTGAGTGAAATTGATAATTGATTTCAATGAATAGCTGTGATGAGGAAGGTCATGTTAATAATGGTCATGTAAAAAATATGAAGACATACTCAGATTAGAGATTTCATCACAGACTTTCAAAGTTCTTTAAAATTTACTATCCCCTTAGCAGTGAGAGCTAGAAAGAAATGAGGAAACTAGTAACAGAAGGGAAAAAGAAAAAACATTAAGTATCCTGCATGTGGTGAAGAAAAGTATTTTAAAACCCTTCAAGATTAATTTATAGTTCATTAAAAGATGTCATATTATTTTGAAATTAAATAATTATTCTAAATGGAGAAGAGACAGCAACTCATTAAGATCAATTCTCCTGAAACTCATAAGTTTATATTATTTAGAACATATAATCTTCATTAATGATGTCACCTGATCTATGAATGCACACACATATCACTATAAAAATAATAATATACATCTGAACAATTTGCTTCTAAGGTTGCCTCCCAGAGGAAAGCCTAGTACCTCATCATCGAGTTACTCAAGCTTCTCAGGTTGAGTCATTAACCTGCTGGATTAAATGGATCCTGGACCATGAAATGCATGCCATGTCATCCTTCATTTGCTCCTCATGGAATCTCTGCCTGATATGCTTTGATAGAAGATGAAAATAAAAACACTCTATATGTAGGTTTGGTGTCCTATTTTCAGCTCCTATGTAAGCAGTATATAAACAGTGGTCCCTCTGTCCCTTTCTAAGACTTGGTACTTGCTTAAAGGGCAAATCTGAAATAAACTGCAGTTCTATGCCAAGTCCTAAAGCCCCACGGTAACATCAGGTTGGGAAAATTAAGTTGATGACATGTATAAGATTAAATTACAGCAAATTTTGTAATACTCTTCTGTGGTGGGCCAGAAGCTATTTTAGAAACTCATGCATTGAGTATATGCATTGGTATATACCTATATACTACATGGCATCTATGATCATGAATAATTAATCTAGAAAATTATTGATAATACTGTCAAACTCAAATGTAAAAATAATTGGGAAAAATAAACAGCATAATAAAATATCATTCATTGGGTTATACTGACAGCAGACAATACACCTACTCAGAATTAATCAACAAGGAAGGCAATTCGAAGAAAAAGCACTGAGTTGAATTCAAATTTCCAAAGTGTTTTTACATCTTTAAAATAGGGACAGATACAATCAATCCCCAGGTTTTTTTCCAAGTGACCCTTCTTGCTGTCTGTCCAATAACATGGGAAATAAAACCCACAGGAGATCAGAACAGTGTGGCTAGGTGTTCTAAGAGACTTTGTAGAGAGAATGATAGCCTTGTGTTGCGTTCTGAAGCATAGATACTTGCATAGGTGGATTGTGGATACAGGACAGCAAATAAGGTGTTAAGGGTGAGTTTGACATGTAAGGAACCAAGTTTTTTAGTACTAAAAAGCATGTTTTTTAGGTAGGCACAGTCATACAGTGGAAGGCTTGAATTCAAGCCTAATCATATGATTTTTGTTTTTTTCTCTAGAAATAATGATGAGTCATTGAAAGTTTAAGGCACGGTGTTGTATAAATAGATATTTTATGAAGCTTAATTTTGTAGCCCTTTTAGAATGAATCAAATTATGCAAGACAAGGATAAGATTCCAGGCATAAAATGGCTAAGGTCTGGAGGGGTATTAGCAGTGAAAATACAAAGGACGGATTACTTCAAGGGAAAAAAAATCCATTTGGCAGTATGTGATAAACATAAAAACACTAATAGTTCCATGTCAAGTGCATTTTTCCCCAATGTTCAAAATTAAGAACAGTATCTATGCTAAAGCTCTATATGCAGGTCAGGAAGCAACAGTTAGAACTGGACATGGAACAACAGATTGGTTCCAAATAGAAAAGGAGTATGTCAAGGCTGTATATTGTCACCCTAATTATTTAACTTCTATGCAGAGCACATCATAAGAAGTGCTGGGCTGGAAGAAGCACAAGCTGGAATCAAGATTGCCAGGAGAAATATCAATAACTTCAGATAGGCAGATGACACCACCCTTATGGCAGAAAGTGAAGAAGAACTAAAGAGCCTCTTGATGAAAGTGAAAGAGGAGAGTGAAAAAGTTGGCTTAAAGCTCAACATTCAGAAAATGAATATCATGGCATCTAGTCCCATCACTTCATGGCAAATAGATAGGGAAACAGTGGAAACAGTGGCTGACTTTATTTTTGGGGGCTCCAAAATCACTGCAGATGGTAATTGCAGCCATGAAATTAAAAGATGCTTACTCCTTTGAAAGAAAGCTATGACCAACCTAGATAGCATATTCAAAAGCAGAGACATTACTTTGCTAACAAAGGTCCACCTAGTCAAGGCTATGGTTTTTCCAGTGGTCATGTATGGATGTGAGAGTTGGACTGTGAAGAAAGCTGAGCACCGAAGAATTGATGCTTTTGAACTGTGGTGTTGGAGAAAACTCTCAAGAGTCCCTTGGACTGAAAGGAGATCCAACCAGTCCATCCTAAAGGAGATCAGGCCTGGGTATTTATTGGAAGGACTGATGTTGAAGCTAAAACTCCAGTACTTTGGCTACCTCATGCGAAGAGTTGACTCATTGGAAAAGACTCTGATGCTGGGAGGGATTGGGGGCAGGAGGAGAAGGGGATGACAGAGGAAGAGATGGCTGGATGGCATCACCGTCTTGATGGACATGAGTTTGAGTGAACTCCAGGAGTTGGTGATGGACAGGGAGGCCTGGCGTGCTGTGATTCATGGGGTCGCAAAGAGTCGGACACTACTGTGTGACTGAACTGAACTGAACTGAAAGCTCTATTAATGAGAATAGGACAACTATTAAATATAAAATAGCCCGCCCACTTTTTAAAAGAGTGTAATATGAAACTGTGGATGAATTGAAGCTATCAAGTACAACATGCAAAAAACATGCAGTAAAACAGTTTACTTGAAGACATGCAAACCAAACAAATTAATATCCAAGGAAAAGACATAGTTCTTTTGTAACCTCATACTGAATAGCAAGGTACACAATGGCATGAATTTATTGAACTATTTATTATCTAAAAAATATTTTGGTAGCAAATGTCAACATTACTGAAATCCGGAATTTAACAATTTGAAAACAATAATATATTTAAAAGGTCAGAATGGTGTTCAAATGAAGCAGTATTTTGCTAAAGTATTTATAAACTCTGAAGAGGTAAAAATAGAGAATCACTGAGTCATACACTTGGAAAGGTCAAGGATGATAAATTATATTATATTACAGGAGATTTTATTAAGCTATCTAGCTTAATCTTATCTTTCAATGCAATAATTCACTAAGGGCTCTCCTAGTGACTCAGTGGTAAAGAATCCGCCTGCCAATGCAGGAGACATGGGTTTGATCCCTGGTTCAGGAAGATCCCATATGCTGCAGGGCAACTAAGCCTGTAGACCACAACTATTGAGCCTGTGCTCTAGAGCCCTGGAGCTGCAACTGCTGAGCCCACGTACCACAACTACTGAAGCCTGTGTGCGTAGAGTTCATGCTGTGCAATGAGAGAAACTACCACAATGAGAAGACTGCACACCACAACTAGAGAGTAGCCGCTGCTCACCACATCTAGGAAAAAGCCCATGCAGCAATGAAGACCCAGCACAGCCAAAAAATAAAGATATGAAAAATATGAAAAATGTTTTATTTTAAATCATTCCTGACAGATGGTCATAGAGATTCTGCATAATGAAAACCAGTCTCTTACACTGGACAGTTCTAATAATTAGGTCCATTTAATTTTCTCCCCAAACTGTCTCCCTCAGTATCTGTGTAACAGTCCATTCTGGTGCTGGGGAAAATGTAAAACAAGATTATTCTTCCTAATACATGATAGACCTTCCATATTCTAAATTTATCTTTACTCAGGATTTTGTTAGAGAAAACATTTACGTCCAATTCTTTATTATAAAGGAAAATATTTTACTATAATTCTTCCCATGAGAAAGCACAACCAAAAGTGAGGCAGAATGTATGTCTACACTTTATACGTTTCATGTATATTATTTAATTTTCCATCAAAACAGATGGTAGATCCTGGTTTTCATTTTTAAATGGATTTTTAAAGTACTGTTATAAGTTCATTATCAATCTTAGGAATTTATTTGAATGCTTTATTTTTTCTTTGATTTCTTTAGTTACTCAAGCTTAATTTCCAACTTTTCAACCAATTAATATTTCATTGATTATATACACATGATTATATACACTGTGTAACTCTAGGGAGGAAACATTTAGTGACCACCAATAATACTCTAGGGACATTTTATATGTTGTTTCATTCAACCCTCTTAAAATTCTAATGAGGTAGATACTATGATATAAATTTTACAGACAAGGAATTTGAGTCTGCAAAGGTTAAACAATTTATCATAGATGTTCACAGTAATATGATTATCATAGTAATAAGTGGTAGCTCTGATAGGCTCAGAATCTCTGTTCTTTCTGTTACAGCAGATGCATATGATAATGGCATCTACCTCATAGGGTTGTTAGGAGAATTAAACAAGCTGTTCATCCCTGGTGCTAGTGCTTGACCGTCTTAAGAAAGCACCTGCTTAGCTCTGCTTAGTAAAGGTCTTCTTCCTAGTGAAATCTACTTAGCACAGACCATGATCCTAGGGAGTGGGCTATCTAATTCTTTAGAAAGTGTTATCAGTAAACATTTTTTTTTTTCACCTGCACAGTATCCTGGGATTGTAATACTGGAAGTCTCGGGCATGCTCTGCCAGGAATAGGTCCTATGGTAGGATCTTGGACTAAGAATCCTAAAAGGTCTAGCCTCATCTCTACACCAAAGCCTCCTTCCACCAGTTCAAGCTTTGCCCTGACACCTCAGCCAAAATGGAAATATAAGCACACAACATCACTGCTTAAAATCTCCCCATCTGATTTGGAACACAATCTGAGTTTCTTAGCGTGGAACAAAAAGTACTAATCTGGTCTTCGCCCACTCTTTCTGTTTCTTCATTCTCTCACCTTGCTACTGTAATAGCAAATTGTGAGTACCTCATGTGGTTTCACACTTCTGTCAGCTACTTCAAAATATTCCACATAGGAACTATCAATCCCACTCTGAGATATTTATCTAAGAGAAATGATCTCTAGAGAAATTAAGACAACATAGATCCACACAAAAACATGTACAGAAATGTTTACAGTGCTTTATCCATAATCTCCAAGACTTGAAACAACCAAAATAGCTAACTGGGGAATGAATCAATAAGCAGAGTAAATCCATGCCATGGAATACGTAGCAACAAAAGGGGATGAGCTACAGATGCATGCAACCACATGAATGACTCTCAAGTGTGTTATGCAGAATGAAAGAAGATAGATCTAAAAGACTATATACTACATTGCCTTATTTATATGGTATTCTAGAAAAGGCAAAATTATAGGGATAAAACTGGTCAGTGTTCACTAGAGACTGAGGTAGGGGTAAGGATTTGGCTATAATAGGGCAAAAGGGAAATTTATGAGTTACGAAAGGTTCTAGATTTTAACTGTGGTGATAGTTAAATAACTATCATTCACAGAACTGAATGTCTAAAAGGAATGTTCTGTAACTTGTACCTTAATAGACCTAACACTTAAAAATCACATATCTTTCAATTTTGTCCAACTCTTCATTTGCTTTTTGAATAATCTTTTTCATTTTTGGACAACTCTTGCCCGTCCTTTAAATCTGAGCCTTAAGTATACCTTCCCTTAAAGAAATTATCCCTGAACTCCCACACTAGGCAATCTGGGTTTTTCTATTCCCTGTGCATGTATCTGTCTCTTTAGATGTATAATAATACAATACCAGTGTCTGATACTGCAATGTCAGCTGCTTAATGGAAAAAAAAAAGTCTTATTCATCTTTACATCCCCAGGGATTCAATCCAATATAAGAACTCAACAAATGCTTTTTACTCTAACTAAAATTACGTTTGGAAATTTGCTGCTTCTAAAATAATTGTGGAAACTATAGAATGTACTTGATTTAACTCAAGTCTATCTGACTCTTGCATAAAGTTTGCTTGCATACTATAAATAGCATAATAAACTTACTACATTTTTTCTTCTTATAATACAATCCTTTAAAACATTTACACAGATATAATTATAGGGCTGTTTTAGTCTGGTTTATTTTGCAAATCTTTGCTGGCAAAATATCTGTTAGATGTATGCTAAATACAGTAGAATAAAACATCTCTGAAGTTGTAAAATATATTATTTACAGCAGCTAGTGTTTTAATAGTTCTTTTTCTTTTATTATATTTTGAGCAACTTTTTAATCTCAATTTATGCAAATGTGTGCATATAAAATGATAATGCTCTCTGGACCAAGGCAACTGATAACTCTCATTGGTCAATGGCACATTCAGAGGATGAGGATAATCCATGCAAATTAAACTGCTCAACTGAGCCTGTTTTGTAACATTCCAAATTGCTTACTCTATCTTCTTTCCTGAGACACAAAACAAATTTTATGGCCTGATTGTAATGCAGTGCTGTTGGGAAAATAGTTATTATGAGATAATTATATCCCAACAGAATCTGAGGCACTTGTCTGCTCTTGGTATAGAATGTCACCTGAGGGGTGAGATTTCCATAACCACTTTTATTCTAGCAGATCTGTTATTCTGATTCACAACCTGTTCTGTTTTCAGGCATTAAGTTTATGAAATGATGTCTATCAATCAAAATAAAAATTAACAAAGTTGGAAATTCAAGTTGAACTAAGATTATGGCTTTAATGCCTAAAACTTATATTAATTCTCAGGTAAAAAAAATGAAAGAATATATTTCTGTCAATAGAGTTCATAGAGCGAGAAGACGAGACAGATCCTGCAATGATTATACCATCATGACAGTCACAATCTCAAATTACAACATCATCAGTCCCTTCATTATAGAGTGGTAGATAGGGACCAGAGCTATTGCAGCACTGAAAGGGAATATTTAGGCACTCTAATGCCCATTGCATGTAAATGATGTAAGCAACATATTTGATTTCCCCAAATGTATAATTTCACCTAGTAATAATGATCACTGAGAATTATAAAACCCATAACAAAGAGTATGAAAAATGATTCATCATGAAAACTACCAAGAGATATAAAGCTTTGGAATAAAAATGAACTTTAAAATAAAATAAAAATAAACATTGAAAGAAAATAGGTTGAGCCGTTTTGTTCACTGGGTTTAGATCCTTTCCTTTTTCCTCCCTCCCTCACTTCCTTCCTTCCTTCCTGTTTCAGTGGTCAAGGGTCAATGATGAAGTCATAGACAATCTCCTTTATCTCAAATATACTCCCAGCTAATAGTATTATAGAGAAATTCCATTTTAGTTTTAAAACAGATATAGTAACACATACTTTTCTAAAAATTTATCCAAGTCTTACATGATAACACTGCTTTGGAATCTCATTACAAATAAATCAAATAATTAGTAAATATTTAATTTATAAGTGACCATTAATTAAAAAGTTAAGTGAAATTAATTAATGAAAGTTAATTCTTTCATAATGCCTATTTTAAGTCTCAAACAGTATTAGGAATGTTCTTTCATCTCTGAAAGGGCTGTGAGGAAATGAAATTCTACTAAAGAAAGTAAAAATTTTGAAAAACATTTATTTTTGCACTTAAAATGGCCAATATATAATCAGTTGGTTAAGTATCCAATTTCAGAGTTCAAATGCAAGTTGCTACTAAAAATAGTTAGCAATAAATAGTATGAGTGTTCTTTCATGCAACTGTAAATTGCTGTCTATTATCAATAAGCTGTTATGGATAAAACCTCCAAAAAGTGGAATGGGTCATAAACAAAAAATAAATGCATACAAAGTGGTCGGTTCTGCATGACTCATCTGAGGATGAAGAATGATACCCCTCCCCCATAATGTGATTTCACCATGTATTGTGTTGTCCTGCTCTCAATATATTTCATGGCAGCAACATCTAATGGTGCAATGAAAATGCAAACATTTAATTCTTTCTGCCAAGTACTCGTGGCAATAAATTACACCACACATAAAACAAAGCTTGGCAAGCAATTTGCTATGTAGCTAGTAATATTCTATTTTTGTTATTATATACTCTCTATTGTCCTTATTTTTAGCTCATTCTTTAGCACATGATATTTTACTTCAGTGATGAAAATATGAATACAATATGATGTATCTTCTTTGTTTGATGTATATACCTGTTTTTATTTTTTGTAAGAACAAACATATAATTGCAAGCTACATCTGACATACAGCTCTTAACTACTAGCTCACAGATTACAAGTAAATTAGATAAGAGATTTGGATCTTTTTATTTCTGATAGAAAATTAAAAAATCAAATCCAAATTATTTAGCAGTGCCTCTAAAAAAAAATTCAAAACTCTGTAGCTAGATAATAATTTTCTTCTTGACTTCTCTCCCCTTATTCTTCCTATCATCTTTCCCAGTCTAATACTCTAGACCCTGTTACAAAATGCTGTTTCACTCCCTGTGATACAATTATATCATGTGTGTGCTAAATCGCTTCAGTTGTGTCTGATTCTGTGTGGCCTGTCCGTGGCAAGGATACTCCAGTGTTCTTCTCTAGGCAAGAATACTGGAGTGGGTTGCCATGCCCTCCTCCAGGGGACCTTCCCCATCCAGGGATCGAACCAGTGTCTCATGTTTACTTCATTGGCAGGCGGGTTATTTGCCACTAACACCACCTGGAAAGCTCCAACTATATCATATGTTAGGGACTCAGGACCACTGAAGTAAACAAAAATTTGTGCTTAATGTGGCCAAGGTAAATCTGTACCAGTTGCAGCCTCTTCATAGAAATGTTAGGAAATACATTGCTGGGATTATCTTGTTTTAGGAAAAATAAGGAAAAGAGAATCACCATCAAGGATGTTTATCTAGTATAAGTAACATTTTAAGAACAAACAATTTACTCTGCATTCATCAATAACTGTCAATGTGCAAAAGAATGTTTCATGTGCTGAACTGATTTGACTTAGTTTCTTTCAGGACAAAAGTTACTTGGGGACCCATTAGTGGTTACATCAAGGTCTGAGAAGATTCATTCCTACCTCCTTATCATTCTATATCTGAGCAGAAAGAAAGAATCCCAGATCTTCAGTTCAGTTCAGTTCAGTCCAGTCACTCAGTTGTGTCCAACTCTGCGACCCCATGAATTGCAGCATGCCAGGCCTCCCTGTCCATCACCAGCTCCCAGAGTTCACCCAAACTCATGTCCATCGAGTCAGTGATGCCATCCAGCCATCTCATCCTTTGTCGTCCCCTTCTCCTCCTGCCCACAATCCCTCCCAGCATGAGAGTCTTTTCCAATGAGTCAGCTCTTCACGTGAGGTGGCCAAAGTATTGGAGTTTCAGCTTGAGCATCATTCCTTCCAAAGAACACCCAGGACTGATCTCCTTTAGAATGGATTGGTTGGATCTCCTTTCACTCCTTGCAGTGAAATCACATGTCCTCTAGACCTTGCAGGGTCTAGACTCTCAAGAATCTTCTCCAACACTACAGTTCAAAAGCATCAATTCTTCGGCGCTCAGCTTTCTTCACAGTCCAACTTTCACATCCATACTGGAAAAACCATAGCCTTGACTAGACAGACCTTTGTTGGCAAAGTAATCCCAGATCTTCACAGGACCTTAAATCAGACTGACATTTGTAAGAGGTTGAGGGACAACAGATAGGTGCCATTGTTTCCTTCTGTGTCCACGTCACACTAGAAAATAGACTTCTGTTTAAAAGTCTTGGCAATTAATTCTGTTTATTTTCCACGTGGCTTAAAAAACTAGATGAGCTGTTTCTATTAATATTTTTCGTGAGCATTGTTACAGATCTGAGACAAGGTTTTTCAGGGAGTATACAACTATGATTTTTTTTTGAGCCAAACATAAAACTTGCATCCTAGATTAGTACTAAACAAAGGAAATGTAAAAAGCAGAAAAATTATTTACTGTTTGTGTGGCTTATCCATAGTTTTCTTCAAAAATGTTTCTGGCATGGTATCTCACTATCTTCAAAGTCAAGGAATTTGCCTTACTTCTCTCCCCTTAGCTATCTATAAAAGACCATACCATATATGCTCCTAAGAAAGTAAAAGAATAAAATAGAGTGATTAACAGTGAAAAATAAAGAGTATATCGTTTTGATTCACTATCTTTCCCCTAACCTCCAAGGGGTCGGCACAGAAAAGGAAAAACTGAGTTAAAAACACTTTTAGATTTTGAGTCCCCACGTGTGTGTGCCTAATCTCAGCTGGTCTGCCCAAGACCACCTGAGTGCCAGTCCTAGTCCCTGTGTGGCCCCACTTCTGCTCCAACAAGATGAAAGAAGCTATCGTGAACCAGAGGAAACTTGCCAAATTGCAAGCATGACAGTGCATTGTTGGGAAAGGAACTGCTCACAGAAAGAAGAAGGTGGTTCTTACAAATGCCACAGAAAATAACAAAAAGCTTCAGTTCTCTTTAAAGACGTTAGGGGTAAACAACACCTCATTTGTAGAAATGAGTATGTTCACCAATCAAGGAACAGTGAGCCATACTAACAATCTGAAAGTTCAGGCATCTCTGGCAGCAAACACTTTCACCATTATAGGACATACTGAGACAAAGCAGCTGACAGAAATGCTACCCAGGATCTTAAATAAACTTGTCACAGACAGTCTGACTAAGAGACTGACTTAGACTTAAGGAGACTGACTGAAGCTATCCCCCAAAAAATCCGTGGATGGAAAAGTACCACTTGCCACTGGAGAAGATGATGATGATAAAGTTCTAGATCTCGACAAGAATTTTGACAAGGCTTCCAAGAATGAAGCAAACTGAATTGAGTCAATTTCTGAAGAAGATAAATCTTGAAGTTATTAGGAGCTGCTATTTTATATTATGGGCTTCCCTGGTGGCTCAGAGGCTAACGCGTCTGCCTCCAATGTGGGTAAACCTGGGTTCAATCCCTGGGTTGGGAAGATCCCCTGGAGCAGGAAATGGCAACCCACTCCAGTATTCTTGCCTGAAGAATTCCATGGACGGGGAGCTTGGTAGGCTACAGTCCACAAGGTCGCAAAGAGTTGGACATGACTGAGTGACTTCACTTTCACTTTCACTATTTATTATGACTGCTTTTTAACATTTTGCTTATGGATCTGATAAAATGTAGGTCTTTAATATTTTTAAGCCCAAGCCCCTGGACACTGCAGGTTTCTTCAGTTTTTGCTTATATACAATTCATTCTTTGCAGCCAATTAAGCTAAAGAAGTTTGGGGCAAAGGTCTGAAACAAAGATTAATAAATTCTTTGCCTAGTTAAAAAAATGTTTTTTTAGATTGGCATCAGTGCTGATCCAGAAAAAAACTGGACCCTTTCTCATATTAGTTACTTTTCCAAAACTTAAAATAATAAGCATAGAAGAAAACTATAATTTAAAAGTTATTTCTATCATTGCAAATTTCTGTTATCAAGAGGGTCATTCATATGAATCAGTGTTTAATATAATTGACCAAGTATCAGATTCTGGGCTCCAGTTGCAGAGAGAGTTAACTGAATTTTTAAATATGCCTGTCTGCAGTTCTTGATGTGACTTTTCCCATAATTTCTTTGGTTTAAGAAATTTTATTTGAAAGTTATTCTGAGTCATTGTTCTAGTCCCTAAAACACTTAAAGTTGGTACTTTGTCCATTTTGTTCATTACTGTATTTTCAGATTCTCAGTACAAGGCACATAACTGATATTTGATAAACAGTTTTTTTAAAGGAGGATGATAGGCATGTTGTAAATCAACCAAGTAAAAGAATGCTTTCTCAGTGAATTGAAACTGAACCACTGGAGATTTCGAACCTGTATAATTTTTTATCTTAGAAGGAAAGATTACTCATTTGTTCTCATTTGCCATCAGGATCCCTCCCCTTTGCTACTCTCCCATTGACATAAGCTCATACTTTAAGGCCTAGATAAAATTATTTCTTTCTTTAAGTCATTCTAGTCCCTTCAGCTAAAAAAGTGCTACTCTGTATTCTCATGGAACTTTCTGTTCACCATAGTAAAATAGTATTAATAATGCCTAACGTTTACATAGACTTCATTATGTCAGGTGCTATTCTAATGCCCTTAGCCTCACAACAATCCTCTGAGGTAGGTACTGATTAGTGACAGAGCTGGGATTTGAATGTGGGAAGTCTGACTCTTTAGTCTCTTACTACAGTGTAAGATGTAATGTAAAGACATTACACTCACTACAGTGTAATGACAGTATTATACCCTCTTTATAATTTAGTAATTCATCCTACACTGCCCTATGGCACTTGTTAGACTCCTGTAATATTATTTAACCCTTCATAGTGATTATAACTCCTGTAATATTATTAATTTATGAGTTAGTACATTAGATTATAATCTTCTAGAAGGAGAATATTACTAATCCTTTGTGTAGCCCTCACAGTAGCTACCAAGTCATATAGATTACATTAATTTATATTAACCAAATTAACTAATCACATTAAGTCACATAAATGAAAGAAGTAATTGATCCACTGATTAGTGGTTCTTAAAAGTCAGTGTGCATCAGATTTCCTTTGAGGTTGTTTAAAACACAGATGGCCGGGACCCATCCTGCAAATTTCTAATCCTGTAATTTTGACATGGAACCTTAATTTTGTATTTCTAATAAGTTCTTAAACAATGACAACATTGATGGTTTAAGAATTATTCTTTGAGAAATAAATCTCTAGAATATTTTCAATTAGTACATTTTTCTGAATATTTAGATGGCTATACAGCAGAAATTAACACAACAATATAAATCAATTATATTTCCACAAAATAATTATTTAGGTGAAACAAAATATGATGTACACTTAAAATACAGAAAGACACACAGCCCAAATTATAGAGATATAGGAATCTGTATGGTCTAAGGAGTCAATTTCATGGGTATGATAATTTAAAAGTGGGGTTCTAATGAACTAAAAATAATTGCTGAACTTATAAATAAATTTGAATAAAATGCCTCTTCTTCACATATGCCACAACACAGATCATGCTAATTTGATTTATTCAGAAGAGTATTTTTGACATAAATGTCCCCTTTGAGTTACAATATCAAGGCAAAGATGCGATGCACAGTTGATTTAAAGTATGAATTGCATTGTAAATATAGAAAACAATACCACATGTTTTTCTCTAACAGATAAAGGAAGTCTAGTCACATTAATATCTTCATAATAATTAAACAATACATACAACTTAGCAGACTGACAGATAAAGAAGCAGCCTGTGTCAGGCTGATTACCACATCTCCATACACAGTCCCCTCTAGATGTCACTTATTATTTCTATTGTAAATTATTTATAAAGATCACTTTCATGGTTTAAGTGGTCACGTCAAAGGCACCATTTACAAGCCACAAGTTAAAATAAGGTATTAATAATAAATTAAAAGCACCACATCAACATCTCATGTATCAAAACTGCAACTAATTGATCACAAATGGCTGAAAAACTCATTATTACTTTATGTCAAGAAGGTGTTTTTGCCAGAGAGCTGTCTGCCCCTCCCATACTCCACCCAATCAACAGCTTTAATTTAATCAATGGCAGATGTCCAAACCTGGGTCCCTGAAGCCTTGCTTGCCCATGAGAGTAGAATGAAGCAGCTAAGACTGGGCCAACGCATCTCTTCTGTTTCAGGATGCGCTTCATGTGCCAGTGCCTCAGTGGTTTATCTTGGCTGTCCCTTCCTTAATGTCTTTTGGTCATGGACTGCTCGCCTGATGCTCTGACACTGCTGTTGCTCTACTCTTTCAAGTCCTCCTGATTTGCATGAGTTGTATCACCCTCTCCTTCTCATATTCTCTTCATCTTTGTCTGCTGGTTTGCTTCTCAGTCCACTGCTGTCCTGATGCTGGCCTTTCCTATGGGACCTGCTCTCTAGCATCAAGAGGCCTTCTGCCACCTCTCCCTGGCACATCACACCACGTGTATACTTTAAGTGCTAAATATATTTTGAGTAATTCATGCCAATTATTTAAAACATTCAAAGACCTCCAGGAAGTAAATGAGCATAAAGTTTGGCAAAATACTGGACAAAATGACTACCATGCATAAATTTTACTCTAAAATTTCCCTGCCATAGTTTAATGGTTTATATTGTTTATAGGCCCCCCCTTTTTTTATGCTGCCAAGACATGAGACAATAGAAAGAATGAACCACTTTTACTATCATGCTGTATGATAGTCCTCCTACTATTCATTGTTACAATTTTTGTTTTCTATATGTCCACATTTCTGACCATACATATACATTATCTCTTTTATCCTCAAAATGACCAATATGCTACAATAATCCTACTTTGCATATATCCATAAACTAAAGATTAGAGGAATTAGATCCAAGATTATGCAGGTAGAAAGTGGTAAACCTGGATTCAAAGCTACAAATGTCTGAATCCATAGTCCATGTTCTTAACCACTGTGCCTTTTATTGTCTCTCACTTTGCAGTTGTCTTTAAAATAGGATGATATAATCTTATAAGATTTCACTTATTTTTAATATTTTAAAAGGAGAAAAATAAGTGATCAATGAAAAAAATTGTTTAAACAGATGATCTTACCTTTATGAACGAAAAATTAAAGCAAGCATGTACTTCTTGGTGCTATAGAATTTGGGATATTCTTTGGGACCAGCCCTTTGTTCCTCCTCTGTTGTCCTCACCTCTTCCTTGATCTAAATCTGTTAAATTACAATTTTGACCCCTTCCAACTTATGATTTCAAGGAAGATTAGGAACAGCTGGTCAGCAGCCCTGTTGAATAATCTCCAATATACTGGAAGAGCATTATCAACTTGTCTCTGTGCTTTCTCTTCTACAATTACATTTTCCTTGACTTTTCCCCCACAGATCTCCTCTTCCTATTTTTATTCATGTTTGCCATCTTCAGAACTCTGGTTGAATTCTCTATATTTATTTTCAGTATGTACTCACATCTCTCATCTAGTGGGAAGATAGAAGCTTTGTGTATCTTACCCCTATTTGTTACTTTTTAATGTCTTCTTCTAATAAATAAACTATGGGACTTCCCTGGTGGTCCAGAGGTCAGGAATCTGCCTGCCAAAGCAGGGGACACAGGTTTGATCCCTGGTCCAGGAAGATTCCACATGCCGTGGGGCAGCTAAGCCCATGCACCACAACTACTGAGCCTGTGCTCTGAAACTGTGAGCCACAACTACTGAAGGCTGCTTGCCCCAGACCCCATGCTGTGCAATAAGAGTCCATGGCAATGAAAAGACAGTGCACTGCAACTGGAGTGTAGCCCCCTCTGCAACTAGAGAAAGTCTGCATGCATCAATGAAGACCAAGCACAGCCAAAGATAAATAAGTAAATAAGTATTTTTTTTTTTTAATTAAACTATGTAGGCTGCCTAGTAGACTTCCTAGTAGGCAGCAACAAAGACCACCAGAGCCAAAAATAAATATTATTTTAAAAAAGTAAACTATGTAGGCTGCCCAGTAGGCCTATCTTTGATTTTGGAATAATTGTAAATAACAAAATCAGTATTAATTTTCATAATCTGAAATTGTTTTAGTTTTTTTTTATTCTTGAGGAATCATGTTCTGTCACTGATGACTTAGTTTACCTGTCATCTCATACCATCACAAATTCAGTGTAATGTAAGGTCAAGGATGGAATGAACAGGATAGGGAATTTATTGTTCTAATACCATTAAAGAACATTGCTCTTCAAAAGCGAAACAAAACACAGAAAAGTAAATCACCAAGTAGAATCAGGGGTCATTACTATTTTCTAGTTTGAAATTATTTGCTTTTTTAATCATACTAAATATAATCCTTATTATTATCTTTAAGAAATTTGTAATTTCATTGATCTTTCTTCTTAGGTTGTTTTGACTAAGGAGAGCAACATATTTTTTTCCTTTGATCATACCTTTCCCTAATTAAGAAATTAGTGAGAATATTAAATGTGTCTCCTTTTCAATTCCTAGAATAATTACTGTAATCATTTTTAACTAATATAACATTAATACTTTAGGGTTTCTACTACTAATATGTTATATCTTGGATAAAAGTTCTTATTATAGCTAAGCACATTTTTTCAGTATATGGATATTGTGAGACTAAAAGGAATTTAATCTCATCTATACCAATAGTCTTTATTAACTCTCCATACATTAATCATGGTTTCAGTGTTGTTGAATTGTCTTCTTTTTGTAGTTAATATGCCTGTTTTTACTTTATTTTAGTAATTAAGTGAATATAGTACAGCGGCTGATATTAAATTCCAATTATTTTCACATTTTTGACAGCACTGATTTAGAAAAATATTTCTTTTAAGATTGAGAATATTTTACATCAAGAACTAGATATTCAGAAATGTTTTCCATTCTGTATTATGTTCCCCAGAAGTAAAACTCTAATAAAAATCTACACTTTGATTAATTTTTATTTTTTTAGATGCAAAAATGAAAATTTATTAGAGTGTTCTGGAATGTCCCACATGAGACCAACTCACACACAGACACACAGAGACATACATAGATACAACACAGGTATGCTTTAACCTGAAAAGCAGTAAATGCATTTTACTTTAAGGGTACTCAGTTCTTAGATCTTTTTAAAGTATAGGTTTCTTGTAGCTAAAATTTTAATGCCTACTCTGAACTAGCTGTCTCATGTAATCTTTTTTATTTATTTATTTATTTTTACTTTACAATATTGTATTGGTTTTCCCATATATCAACATGCATCTCCCACGGGTGTACACGTGTTCCCCATCCTGAACCCCCCCTCTCACCTCCCTCCCCATACCATCCCTCTGGGTCATCCCAGTGCACCAGCCCCAAGCTTCCTGTATCCTGCATCGAACCTGGACTGGCGATTTGTTTCTTATATGATATTATACATGTTTTAATGCTGTTCTCCCAAATCATCCCCCGTCTCCCTCTCTCACAGAGTCCAAAAGACTGTTCTATACATCTGTGTCTCTTTTGCTGTCTCGCATATCAGGTTGTCATTATCAACTTTCTAAATTCCATATATATGCGTTAGTATACTGTATTGGTGTTTTTCTTTCTGGCTTACTTCACTCTGTATAATAGGCTCATGTAGTCTTTCAAAACTATGGTGTGCTGGAAGGACATGAGGTGGAAGAGTATGGGTATGCTGATAAAAAGTGCTAAGTATGAACAACTAAATGTAAAAAAAAGTGGGCAGTCAGTTGGTGAAATCATGGAGAATTAATTTAAGAGCTAGTATGTAAAATACATACTGTCTAAAAAAACTGGGTTCAAACTTCTAGCATGCTTTAAAAGCAACTTTAAATCTGTATGAAGTTTCCTTTACCCAATTCTGGACCTTCTTTGAGGGGTGGCATATAGTTTCTTTCCAATTTGTTTCTGGTTTTGAAATATTTCACCCTTATGTTATTTTTACATAAGATTTTTAGCTTTATAACTTAAAAGAGTATCTTTGAAATTTTTCACCATTTTCTTAATTTGCATATTTTTAAAACTAATAAATACTCCTTACAAAAAATATATTCCATATTAGGTAATAGAAAAGATTCAACTATAAACTAGGAGTTCAATTTTCATAACTTATTTCCTAAATTTATGTTTCCTAAAATCAATCTGAGGGAGATTGAGTCTTCCTTTTGTACCTATTACAGTATTCAAACTGTATTATGTATGCCACACCCTCTGTGGCCCTTAGTCTTCCTTGGGAAGATAAAGAAGAAAAAGACAAACAACAACTCTGTTTATTTGATCTTTCTTCTGACCATGAGGCCTTTGTGAACCTAGGAAATATTTTTCTCTATTAAAAAAAAATCATCTCATTATAAAAATATCATTTGACTAGTTGCTCTTAGGAGGTTAATTTTTACTTTTAAAAAGTCTATAAATAAGAAGGCTTTCAATTACTAAACAACAACCAAAATTAGTTACAAGTACTATGAATTAGTGAATATAGTTATATATACTATGAATTAGTGAATATAGTTACAAGTACTATGAATTACACAGAATTGGTAAACTCTATTAATAGGAATTCCACTTTTGGAATAGCTCAGTGTTTGTGTAAATGATACTGCTTGTCATGCCACTGTTAAAAAAAATATCTAAAAGCACTTTATGTGTGAAGAAATTCATAAAATAAAAAGCATTGAGTTCTGCATGAAAAAATGTAGGATATCAATCTCATAAGTGAAGCACACAATTTTCAGAAACTCTAGAGACTGTCATTTTTGTCATATGAGCTTGTATTATTTTCTAAAAGATCATATATACTGCTATATATTTTCAACTACTATTTTCAATTTAGGACAGCAGATGAACTTGAGTTTTTCTTAAGTATATTTTTAGCTTTATCATCACTCTTTCCACAACCTCTTTAAAAAGATACTTTAGGACACTCGTGCCTGCGTGCTTAATTGCTTCAGTCGTGTCTGGCTCTCTGCGACCCTATGGACCATGGCCTGCCAGGCTCCTCTGTCCATGGGATTCTCCAGGCAAGAACACTGGAGTGGGTTGCCATTTCCTTCTCCAATGCATGAAAGTGAAAAGTGAAAGTGAAGTCGCTCAGTCGTATCTGACTCTTATGGACTGCAGCCTACCAGGCTCCTCCGTCCATGGGATTTTCCAGGCAAGAATACTGGAGTGAGTTGCCAGTGCCTTCGCTGGCAATGTAGGAGATCCAGGTTCAATTTCTGGTTTGGGAAGATCCCCCAGAGAAGAAAATGGCAACCCACTCCAGTATTCTTGCCTGGAGAATTCTATGGACAGAGGAGCCTGGCAGGCTACAGGCCATGGGGTTGCAAAGAGTCAGACACAAATAAGTGACCAACACACATGATATTTTTAAATGCTAAATTTTATTTTATGTTACAGGTAAGTTTTGAATTAGATTTTTTTTAATTAAAAAAGTCCTGGTGGTAATTGCTGCCTGGGGTGAGTAATAATTAGGCACAGGATGATGTGGAAAGGCAGACACTAAGATGCAGATAACTGCACACTGACATTTAATTCATTAAACTTTCTGAAATGCTGACCTGGGATCTCTTAACCATTATATTTCTGCTTTTTCTTAATTGATTTTCATTCTCATTTGATTTTATTTCTATTTTGTGCTGTTTTGTAAGCTATCTCAAATATTTTTTTGACAATTTAACTTATTAATAACCCTAATAAGAAGTTAATGGATTGGAAAGTTAAGGATAATTATTTTCACCATTTATTCTCAAATTTATTTATGTATTTCCAAAAATGCCTAATGCTTTCTCTCACTGTTAGTATACATGCAGGTTCTATGAAGACCTACAAGACCTTTGAGAACTAACACCCAAAAAAGATGTCTTTTTCATTATAGGAGACTGGAATGCAGAAGGAGGAAGTCAAGAAACACCTGGAGTAACAGGCAAATTTGGCCTTGGAATACTGAATGAAGCAGGGCAAAGACTAATAGAGTTTTGCCAAGAAAATGCACTGGTCATAGCAAACACCCTCTTCCAAGTACACAAGAGAAGACTCTACACATGGACATCACCAGATGGTCAACACCGAAATCAGATTGATTATATTCTTTGCAGCCAAAGATGGAGAAGCTCTATACAGTCAGCAAAAACAAGACCGGGAGCTGACTGTGGCTCAGATCCTGAACTCCTTATTGCCAAATTCAGACTGAAACTGAAGAAAGTAGGGAAAACCATTAGACCATGCAGGTATGACCTAAATCAAATCCCTTATGATTATACAGTGGAAGTAAGAAATAGATTTAAGGGACTAGATCTGATAGATAGAGTGCCTGATGAACTATGGAATGAGGTTCGTGACATTGTACAGAAGACAGGGATCAAGACCAACCCCATGGAAAAGAATGCAAAAAAGTAAAATGGCTGTCTGGGGAGGCCTTACAAATAGCTGTGAAAATAAGAGAAGTGAAAAGCAAAGGAGAAAAGGAAAGATATAAGCATCTGAATACAGAGTTCCAAAGAATAGCAAGAAGAGATAAGAAAGGCTTCTTCAGCGATCAGTGCAAAGAAATAGAGGAAAACAACAGAATGGGAAAGACTAGAGATCTCTTCAAGAAAATTAGAGATACCAAGGGAACATTTCATGCAAAGATGGGCTTGATAAAGGACTGAAATGGTATGGACCTAACAGAAGCAGAAGATATTAAGAAGAGGTGGCAAGAATATACAGAAGAACTGTACAAAAAAGATCTTCACAACCCAGATAATCACGATGGTGTGATCACTGACCTAGAGCCAGACATCCTGGAATGTGAAGTCAAGTGGGCCTTAGAAAGCATTACTACGAACAAAGCTACTGGAGGTGATGGAATTCCAGTTGAGCTATTCCAAATCCTGAAAGATGATGCTGTGAAAGTGCTGCACTCAATATGCCAGCAAATTTGGAAAACTCAGCAGTGGCCACAGGCCTGGAAAAGGTCAGTTTTCATTCCAATCCCAAAGAAAGGCAATGCCAAAGAATGCTCAAACTACCGCACAATCGCATCATCTCACACTCTAGTAAAGTAATGCTCAAAATTCTCCAAGCCGTATGTGAACCGTGAACTTACTGATGTTCAAGCTGGTTTTAGACAAGGCAGAGGAGCCAGAGATCAAACTGCCAACATCTGCTGGATCATGGAAAAAGCAAGAGAGTTCCAGAAAAACATCTATTTCTGCTTTATTGACTATGACAAAGCCTTTGACTGTGTGAATCACAATCAACTGTGGAAAATTCTGAAAGAGATGGGAATATCAGACCACCTGATCTGCCTCTATGAGAAACCTATATGCAGGTCAGGAAGCAACAGTTAGAACTGGACGTGGAACATCAGATTGGTTCCAAACAGGAAAAGGAGTAATTCAAGGCTGTATATTGTCACCCTGCTTATTTAACTTCTATGCAGAGTACATCATGAGAAATGCTGGACTGGAAGAAGCACAAGCTGGAATCAAGATTGCCAGGAGAAATATCAATAACCTCAGATATGCAGATGATACCACCTTTATGGCAGAAAGTGAAGAGGAACTCAAAAGCCTCTTGATGAAAGTGAAAGCAGAGAGTGAAAAAGTTGGCTTAAAGCTCAACATTCAGAAAATGAAGATCATGGCATCTGGTCCCATCACTTCACAGCAAATAGATGGGGAAACAGTGGAAACAGTGTCAGACTTTATTTTTCTGGGCTCCAAAATCACTACAGATGGTGACTGCAGCCATGAAATTGAAAGAGGCTTACTCCTTGGAAGGAAAGTTATGACCAACCTAGATAGCATGTTGAAAAGCAGAGACATTACTTTGCCAACAAAGGTTCGTCTAGTCAAGGCTATGGTTTTTCCTGTGGTCATGTATGGATGCGAGAGTTGGATTGTGAAGAAGGCTGAGCGCCGAAGAATTGATGCTTTTGAACTGTGGTGTTGGAGAAGACTCTTGAGAGTCCCTTGGACTGCAAGGAGATCCAACCAGTCCATTCTGAAGGAGATCAGTCCTGGGATTTCTTTGGAAGGAATGATGCTCAAGCTGAAACTCCAGTACTTTGGCCACCTCACGCGAAGAGTTGGCTCATTGGAAAAGACTCTGATGCTGGGAGGCATTGTGGGCAGGAGGAGAAGGGGACGACAGAGGATGAGATGGCTGGATGGCATCACTGAGTTGATGGACTTGAGTCTGAATGAACTCCGGGAGTTGGTGACGGACAGGGAGGCCTGGCGTGCTGCGATTCATGGGGTCACAAAGAGTGGGACACGACTGAGCGACTGAACTGAACTGAACTGAAGTTGATGATGTGTGTATAGAGCTGGCAGATGAGGTGACATGAATAAATGCTGTTGGTCTCTAGATTGTTCAGGAGCCAGAATGCTGTAATGATTTTAATATCATACCCATCCCTGCTCACCTTCTCCTCCACCCCTACTCTCTTTCCTGATGATGATCTAGAAAGTCTTCATATACTTAAAAGTGTGACTTCTTGCTGACATCAGACACAGATTGCTAAATTTATCATGAGCTAAAGATACCTTGATTCTCCAAAACATCATAGTCTTATTAGTTGCCAAATTACTTTATAACCAACTTCTGATTACTCAGAGAAGATTATCTGATTACTGAGCAGTTAAATAAGAGTACTTCCCTGTTCTCCACAGCTAATTTCTCCTCTAAGAGGGTTGTATCTGAGTAGCTAAAAAAGGCAGCTGCCTGCCCAGGTGATATAATTTGAGATAAATGGGAGGAAAAAGTCATCTCAAACTTTTAACTCATTGTTCTCCATTCTTAGAGACGTCTATATGATCCTGGATGTCTTTTTAGTCTTCTAGAACTCCTTTAGAGTTGAACTGCCCCTGGTTGGCGAAACTCTTTAACACTATGATCAAGCCTTCCTACCAGTCTACAGGGCTTCCATGCAAACTAGAGACTGGCTGTATCAGCATGTGTATTTTAGGAAAAGACATCTTTCTGACACAGTCCCTTACCCACTCATATGGTGCCTTGTGCAGAATACACTGTAGAACTGTGCTCAGCCGCAAAACCTAAATGAACTGGACATAGAATGCTAGGAAAGGAGCAGGGAAAGTGTCCATGTGCTAGCCCTGGGTTGCCCCAGTCATAGCCAAAACAAACCTTATAATAGTGTTCATCTATTAAGTCTGTGCTTTATAATACTGTTTTAGATCCCTGAGTTGAGGCAATAGTTTCATCTCCACAGATAATCAAAATTGACTACCTTTGGAAATACCATGCAAGAAAATAGAATGAAGCAAAACAATAGTAAAAACTTGGGTTTATATACCAACTATTATCAAGAGAGTTCCAGAAAAACATCTATTTCTGTTTTATTGATTATGCCAAAGCCTTTGACTGTGTGGATCACAATAAACTGTGGAAAATTCTGAAAGAAATGGGAATACCAGACCACCTGATCTGCCTCTTGAGAAATCTGTATGCAGGTCAGGAAGCAACAGTTAGAACTGGACATGGAACAACAGACTGGTTCCAAATAGGAAAAGGAGTACGTCAAGGCTGTATATTATCACCCTGCTTATTTAACTTATATGCAGAGTACATCATGAGAAACTCTGGGCTGGAGGAAGCACAAGCTGGAATCAAGATTGCCGGGAGAAATATCAATACCCTCAGATATGCAGATGATACCACCCTTATGGCAGAAAGTGAAGAGGAAATCAAAAGCCTCTTGATGAAAGTGAAAGCGGAGAGTGAAAAAGTTGGCTTAAAGCTCAACATTCGGAAAATGAAGATCATGGCATCGGGTCCCATCACTTCACGGTAAATAGATGGGGAAACAGTGGAAACAGTGTCAGACTTTATTTTTCTGGGCTCCAAAATCACTACAGATGGTGACTGCAGCCATGAAATTGAAAGAGGCTTACTCCTTGGAAGGAAAGTTATGACCAACCTAGATAGCATGTTGAAAAGCAGAGACATTACTTTGCCCACAAAGGTTCGTCTAGTCAAGGCTATGGTTTTTCCTGTGGTCATGTATGGATGTGAGAGTTGGACTGTGAAGAAGGCTGAGCGCCGAAGAATTGATGCTTTTGAACTGTGGTGTTGGAGAAGACTCTTGAGAGTCCCTTGGACTGCAAAGAGATCCAACCAGTCCATTCTGAAGGAGATCAGTCCTGGGATTTCTTTGGAAGGAATGATGCTCAAGCTGAAACTCCAGTACTTTGGCCACCTCATGCGAAGAGTTGGCTCATTGGAAAAGACTCTGATGCTGGGAGGGATTGAGGGCAGGAGGAGAAGGGGATGACAGAGGATGAGATGGCTGGATGGCATCACTGACTCGATGGACGTGAGTCTGAGTGAACTCCGGGAGCTGGTGATGGACAGGGAGGCCTGGCATGCTGCGATTCATGGGGTCACAAAGAGTGGGACACGACTGAGGGACTGATCTGATCTGATCTGACCATAAATATTACACATAGCATTAATACAATTTAATATTCTTTCATTTTAAAAGACTGAGAGCATTGCAATGTAATTAAGAACATTTACAGTTTTTCTTAGCTGTCCTTTATAAATAGGTGGTTTTCTGGGCACCAGAAGGAAATTTTAACCTTTGGTATCTTCCAAAGCAAGTCAGCCTTCAAAGCTAGACTGCTCATGATAGCAGTCCTACCATTATAGGTAATATGACACCAAAATGACTGAATCCGGGGAATTTGTTTTTTTTGTTTCAAACTGAAACCCCAGATTTGGGGTATGGTTGAAATGCTTTAGCTTCTTTAGGATTATCTCCATGTTTCTCTTTAATCTCAGTGGATCTGCTCAGTGAAATGAAGTGACGTGAAAGTTGCTCACTCATGTTTGACTCTTTGTGACCCCATGGATTGTACAGTCCATGGAATTCTCCAGGCCAGAATACCAGAGTGGGTAGCCTTTCCCTTCTCCAGAGGATCTTCCCAACCCAGGGATCGGGATCTGCTTAGTATCTTTCACCTATTTGGGCCTCTGAATTTCTGTATGGCATGGCCTTGCGGTTAGTTCTGGCAAGTGTTTTTACACTGTCGATATTTTTACAAACAGAGGAAAGAGGTAGCCTGCCAGCTCACTTTACTGCGGGTCTCTGTGCTGGCCTCAGCCTCATCTCTGTGACACAGGCACAGGTTAGATGGTGACAGTGGAAGGTCTTTATTTCCTCTGTCAGCGCCCAGAGAGTTTCAACCACATATGAAATAATGTCTTGTTTAAATAGCACTTAGACACGGTTCACATCGTTTTCAAAATGTTCTACCCGCATCATTCCTACAATCAAGGGAAATGCTGGACTTGATAACAGAGGAGAGGAAAAGTAAATTTCAATAACATTTCATTGGAAGCTGAATTCCCGACTGGGAACTGAATTTACAATACAAGAAAGCAGAAAGTAAATATACTGAAGTGAGGCTTTATTAGCAGTTTCCTCTGCTTTTACAAATAGCTTAATTGAAGTCCTACCAAGACAGAAACAATCACTTAGCAAGCCACATTTGAAAGGCATTTAATGGAGCAGCTCAATTTCTAGTGGAACTAACTTTTTAAAATAAAAGAGCAATAACTAAGAATTATTATGGATGGATAACAAAATTGTATTCTCATATAGCTGTTTATTTCCTCACATTTTGATGAAATATAGACTGCTCAGAATTTCAGGGTAGAAGACTCTGCAAAGTCTATCTCTGCTTCAGGCTAAGAATTCCTCAGGGGCAAGGTTCTTGAGTCTCGATATTCTCTACTCTGTGAACCTAATGCTTGCAGACACACTAACACATAGTAAGTACTTAAAGATTTAAAAAATGATATTTTTAAAATTTATTGAATAAATGCATATATTTAATAAAATATAAAATATATTTTAGACTTACTACATTTTCAAAATGAAAATCAATTGAGGTGGCATACAGAACTGATAATACTCAACACATATAACATGAGCATTCATTTGGTGCTATATATACTGATTATAATGTATAGGTCTTGGTTAGCGGATCATTTTCTGAGAGAAGTCATTCAAGAGAATGGGACTGTTGGCAGAAACTGAAACAATCTGTAATCACCAATTATGGTTATGATTTTTCTCATTTCCTTAAGATTTCACTGCATATTGATGACCTATGCCCTTTCTAGGCACCACAGGGATACAAAGATAATACAGAATTCCATAGAGAATATTTTCAGAAAAGTGACTGTACATATTATACATGAAGCATATACATACACATTTTTGACACTTGTCTGTGGCATAAGCCAGGATATTTGCCATGAGCTGGATGATCTAGCTGGAATCATACATTATCTCTAAGGCTTGTTCCACACACACGCCCCTCTCCCACACCTCCCCCCACCCCAGGAAAAGAATAAATAGCATCATAGTCTCCTTTAGCATATTCTATATTATCTATGTTATCCTAGAATACTCTTTTTGATGTACAGTCACCAAGGGACTTCCCTTGTGGCTCAGCTGGTAAAGAATCCGCCCTCAATGCAGGAGACCTGGGTTCAGTCCCTGGGTTGGGAAGATCCCCTGGAGAAGGGAAAGGCTACCCACTCCAGTATTCTGGCCTGGAGAATTCCATGGATTGTATAGTTTGTGGGGTCACAAAGAGTCGGACACGACTGAGCGACTTCACTCAGTCACTAAGTCGTGTCCAACTCTGTGACTCCATGGGCCATAGCACACCAGGATCCCCTGTCCTCCACTATCTCCTAGAATTTGCTCAATTTATGTCCATTGAATCACTGAGGCTATCTAAGCATCTCATCCTCTGTGGCCCTCTTCTCCTTTTGCTTTCAATCTTTCCCAGCATCAGGGTCTTTTCCAATGAGTTGGCTCTTCCTGTTATGTGGCTAAAGTATTGGATCTTTAGCTTCAGCATTAGTCCTTTCAATGAATATTCAGGATTGATTTCCTTTAGGTTTGACTGGTTTGATCTCCTTGAAGTCCACGGGACTTTCAAGAGCCTTCTCCAACACCACAATTCAAAAGCATCATTCTTCGGCACTCAGCCTTCTTTATGGTCCAACTCTCACATTTGTACATGTCTAATGGAAAAACCATAGCTTTGGCTATATGGACTTTTGTTGGCAAAATGATGTCTCTGTTTTTCAATATGCTGTCTAGGTTCATCATAGCTTTCCTTTCTAAGAGTAAGAGTCTTTTAATTTCATGGCGGCAGTTACCATCTGCAGTGATTTTGGAGCACAAGAAAATAAAATATGTCACAGCTTCCACTTTTTTCCCTACTATTTGCCATAAAGTAAAGGGACTGGATGGCATGATCTTAGTTTTTTGAATGTCGCGTTTCATTTTCCTCTTTCACTCTCATCAAGAGGCTCTACCCTATGCCTGATATTTTTTTTCTCTATCTTTCATACAATTGCCTCTGTATTTCAGCTACATTTGATATCACTGGCATTCTACTGTTCCTTGAATCTTCTCTTCCTTGGTGAGTTGTCCTACCTAGTTCCTGCTATTGCCCTATCCTGGTGTTTGTTTTCTCTGTCCTTTTGGAATGACTCCTCTTTTATCACTTTCCCCATGTCTTCACAGATGCTAACACTCAATTCTGACTCTCCATGATTCTACCTCTGAACTGTCTTCCTTAAAAATGCTACTTAGTCCCACATAACACCTCTGTGCTAATCACTTTTACCTTTCCCCTTAGACCACCTTTGATTAAACTAGCCTCCACTGATTACCACTCTTTTGAACTCCAATAGCACATACTGACAATTCTGCTGCTGCTGCTGCTGCTAAGTCACCTCAGTCGTGTCTGACCCTGTGCAACCCCATAGATGGCAGCCCATCAGGCCCTGCCATCCCTGGGATTCTCCAGGCAAGAACACTGGAGTGGGTTGCCATTTCCTTCTCCAATGCATGAAAGTGAAAAGTGAAAGGGAAGTCACTCAGTTGTGTCCGACTTGTAGCGACCCCATGGACTGCAGCCTACCAGGCTCCTCTGTCCATGGGATTTTCCAGGCAAGAGTACTGGAGTGGGGTGCCGTTGCCTTCTCCAGACAATTCTACACATTGAAAACTCAATTATATATGGCATTCTGTGCTATTACATATATATTAAGTTCCTATCCCCTCATGGACTGTCAGATTCTCATGTCTAGAGATCAAGTTTTACATCCCCACTTTACATTTAGCATTTGGTAAATTTGGCACCATAGAACCCCCTTAGTAAATCGCTCAGTGGGTAACAGAGTTAAGCCTCTGAGGTTGTAAATCCGACACTTCTGACACATACTAAATAATTGGAATCAGACTGCCTTGTTTTCTGCCTTTATAAAGCCTTGGATGGCAACCTTTCAACTTCATAGTCAAGGTTTTGGAAAGCCAGTTTAGTTTGTATAACCCTGTGTGTGTGTGTGTGTGTGTGTGTGCGCGCGCGCGCGCACGCTCAGTAACCCAGTTGTGCCTGACTCTTTGTGACCCCATGGACTGTAGGCCACTAGCCTCCTCTGTGCATGGAATTTTCCAGGCAAGCATACTGAAGTGGGTTGCCATTTCCTACTCGAGAGGATCTTACCATTCCAAGGATTGAACACCCATCACTTGTGTCTCCTGTATTGTTTGGGGTGAGTTCACAGCACTGAAGTTCTTTTTAAAATTTCTCCAAAACATTTTAATGAGAACCACACTAGCTTATGGAGCTTTCCTGGTGGCTCAGATGGTAAATAACCTACCCACAATGTGGGAGACCTGGGTTCATGAGACCTATAGTTCATGGGGATCACATAAAATCGGTTACAACTGAGTGAATAAGCACACTAGCTTACAATTTCCAGGCTTATTTCATGGGAATTTAAAAAATAATACAGAGTTGTAGTTTGAAACTACACATGCAATTATATATATAAAAAAGAAAATTTACGAATCATTATTCCTAGGTTTTAAAGTTAGCAAATATTTTAATAGTTACCTTAAAAATTACTTAAAATTATGTGTTAAAACACAAGTATAATTTAAAAACCAAAGAATAACTTAAATTCATGTATCAACTTTATAAAACTTATTATTTCGATTGGAATTTCTGAATAGTAACTTTATTGAACAGCTTTTGGAATACTATACTTTACCAAGCTGGATTTAGAAAAGGCAGAGGAATCAGAGATCATATTGCCAACATCTGTTGGCTCATAGAGAAAGTAAGACAATTCCAGAAAAAACATCTACTTCTGCTTCATTGACTACACCAAAGGCTTTTACTGTGTGGATCACAACAAACTGTGGAAAACTCTTAAAGATATGGGAATACCAGACCACCTTACCTTCCTCACAAGAAACCTGTATGCAGGTCAAAAAGAAATAGTAGAGCTGAACATGGAACTACAGACTAATTCAAAATTGGGAAAGGAGTGCGTTCAAGGCTGCATATTGTCATCATTTTATTTAACTTATATGCAGAGTACACCATGCGAAATGCTGGGCTGGATGAATCACAAGCTGGAATCAAGGTCATTGGGAGAAATATCAATAACTTCATATATGTAGATGACACCACCCTTATGGCAGAAAGTGAAGAGGAACTAAAGAGCCTCTCAATGAAAGTGAAAGAGGAGAGTGAAAAAACTGGCTTAAAACTCAACATTCAAAAAACTAAGATTATGGCATCCAGTCCCATCATGTCATAGCATATAGATGGGGAAACAATGGAAACAGTGAAAGACTTTATTTTCTTGGGCTCCAAAATCACTGAGGATGGTGAATGCAGCCATGAAATTAAAAGACACTTGCTCCTTGGAAGAAAAGCTGTGACAAACCTAGACAGTGTATTAAAAAGCAGAGACATTACTTACGGACAAAAGTCAAAGTATAGTCAACGCTATGGTTTTTCCAGTAGTCACGTATGAATGTGAGAGTGCTACCATAAAGAAAGCTAAGCATTGAAGAACTGATGCTTTTGCATTGTGGTGCTGGAGAAGACTCTTGAGAATCCCTTGGAGTGCAAAGAGATCAAAAGGAAATCAACCTTGAATATTCATTAGAAGGACTGATGCTGAACCTCCAATACCTTGGTCACCTGATAGCAAGAGCCAACTCATTGGAAAAGACCCTGATGCTGGGAAAAACTGGAGCCAGGAAGAGAAGGGGATGACAGAGGATAAGATGGCTGAAGGGCATCACTGACTCAATGGACATGATTTGAGCAAGCTCCAGGAGATGGTGAAAGACAGGGAAACCTGGCGTGCTGCAGTCCATGAAGTCACAAAGAGGTGGGCATGACTGAGTGACTGAACAATGATAACTCTTTACCAATAGTTGGCACTAGTAATTTCTGTATTAAACTAAACAGTAACTAAATTGCACACCCTTTAATGGAATGTATTTTATGTATATCTCCGTTAAGGCACCATTACAAGCTTCAGCTTGTGAAATTTATTTTTAATTTATCTGTATGTGTTTCATTTAAGTGCTCTTTAATTACAAGAGTGCTTAGCATATTGCATACTGAAACTATGGATTGATTTAATGTCACAATAAAGATTTTCTGCTTTAATCCTTAATTAGTTCACTGAACTTGCATCCATTTAATATCAGTGACTAGGATTTTATTAATGATATTATTGTTTGTAAAGCAGAAGCGATGCAAACCACTAAATTCCCTCAAAGAGCAATATCAAATTAATGTTATGATTTGTGAGAAATAACTTTATTGTTAAATTAAAATACACTTTATGTTCATAATGTTTAGGTTTCCTCTAACTTTAAGTTAAGATCTGTGTTAATCTAATACCACAGTACACTACTATTTAAAATATATAACTTTGAGTTTTAGTCTAAACAATCTAGCTAATTAAAAGTTAATTCAGTCTCCTTCTGCTCCTCCTCCTCATACTCGACTCTGAAAACCACCACTTGAATTTGCAAGTAATAATAATTTATGCCAGAAAATATCCATCTATATGATTTTCTTTTACCATAAATCATGAAAGATACCAACTAGACTAATTCTGGCCTACTTCTATTGCTATAGTGTGCTGGCATCTAGATTAAAATTGTTTTGAGTGTCCATGTTTGACAAATACTAGGTAAGAGGTTGTACTGTGATACTTAACCTCAGGCAAGCCAATTTAGCAAATATGCTTTTGGCTGATTTCAGTTCAATAAATAACTCACTTCTTGGGAAAAATTAAAAAGTCATGTCAAGATAACAGAGTCATACATAAGGATGCCTTTTTCCCTTTGTCTTATTGTTTTATTTTTAAATTGGGCTGGGACAGTATACTAAAAAGGAAGCTTTGAGATCTGAAGTATCTCTTTTAGAGACACATAGCCAATTAGCCATGAAAATACTACAAATCACCAATTGAGATTGTGGAGCTAGCCTTATTATCTTCCTGCAAAGTTCCCTATATGCTGGGAAATGCTTTTCTCAGCCTGTTAAGAGAGCATAAACAAGATATAAATGTATAAAGTTTCTCTTGCTCTCAGGGGTTCTGTGCAGTTTATTTCAAGAATGATTAAAACTTGAATGCTAGCAAACTAAAGAGTGAAGCTGAAGTCCATCTTCATCCAGAAACTTAAACTTGGTCATTTTGTTAGAGTCATTCTGATGCTCCTTTTCCTTCTTCAGAACACATGCAATAAAAATGGTAGTTTTTTTTATTTTCCATTTTGTGGGAGAAAAACAGAGTTTTTGCTATAGTATGACTCACTTTAGCTCCTTATCCCCAAATTCCTGCTTTTCCTGGTGTTCTGCAATCAGACATGTTGTTACTACTCTTCTGTGCTGTGATCCATTAAGCATTCTGAAACTTATTCCTCTTAGGAAATATGTCCTGCTATTTGTCACTATCTACTCTTAAGAGAGCAATGATATTAGAAAAAGACCACTTATTTCCAAAAAATTCTCTCTGGTTCAACCACTTAACTGAAGAGTAAAGGTACCTCAATAAAAGTCACAATCCTGAGGTACATTGGTTTTCAATCTTTAGTGCACATGATAAACACCTGGCAGTAGGATTATGAAATTTAGGCAATAAAAATACAGGACACATAGTTAATCTGAATCTCAGACAAATAACAAATATTTTTTTTTTTGGATAGTGGTGTCCCAAGCAACATCAAGGGACATTTTTATACTAAAAAACCTTTGTGCGTTACCTGATATTCAAATTCAACTGTGCATCCTCCATTTTATCTACTTGGAGGGCTTGTTAAAACACAGATTACTGGTGCCACCCTCAAAATTTCTAATGCAGTAGAACATGGCCAAGGCAATGGCACCCCACTCCAGTACTCTTGCCTGGAAACTCCCATGGATGGAGGAGCCTGGTGGGCTGCAGTCCATGGGGTTGCTAAGAGTCGGACACGACTGAGCGACTTCACTTTCACTTTTCACTTTTATGCATTGGAGAAGGAAATGGCAACCCACTCCAGTGTTCTTGCCTAGAGAATCCCAGGGACGGGGGAGCCTGGTGGGCTGGCGTCTCTGGGGTCGCAGAGAGTCGGACATGACTGAAGCAACTTAGCAGCAGCAGCAGCAGAACATAGCCAAACAATTTTCTTACAGACTCCCAGGTGATACTAACACTGCTACTCTGGGGACCTCAGTTTTGAATACCAGAGCATAATGCATAAGAGTTTAAGCTTGCAAGAGAAACTGGTGTTTGAATCCCAGGTCTGTTGCTTAAAACCATATAACCTAAATTATTTACTTGAGCACCATAAACCATGGTTTCTCCACTGAAAAAAAGGAAAATATTAATAAAATTAATACTGATGACATGTAATAATTCAGAGTGCTCAGCAAAATACAAAGTGCTCAGTAAAGGTTATGTTACGATTTCTTAATACAGGAAAAAGTTTGAGTTGAGTTCTGGTCTTCCACAAATTGTATTATTTAGAAGAGTTGAAACATAGCAAGTTACTGGCTTTTCTACACAAGAAAAACTAGAGAACACAGTTTACTGCAAAAGAGCCCAGCATTTTAAGACTTCTAAAAGACTTAAAAACATGAATAAAGAAAGTAAAACTACAAAAGAAGCATTTTCCAGACTTATGTGACAATGGAACAATATCCCCTCCAGCACAAGGAAGTAATTAACAATTATTTTCCCATGATAAACCAGTTTAGGAAATACTGCTTCACAGGGCATCTAAATACAGAATGACATAATTACAAATAGAGATTGTGTTTGCTACATAGAAAAAAATACCTTTCAATTATTGTTGATATCTAGCAGACTTTGGCTGAGAATACAGTATATTCATTCTTCATTTATTGAACAACTAAATTGTGTATGGAGAATTATGTGCTATAATGATAACAAGGAAGAGTTATACAAGAAATATTGCCCTTAAACAGCTCACAAGCTGGCACTTAATATATTTAACACTGGGTACTGACATTAATGTTTCTATTACCATGATTAAACTTTAGACAGGTTTCCTCCTGATTTTAGGTCCCTGACCTCCCTTTTTCAGCATTTACTTTAGAAAACCTGCAATTGTAAATTCTTTCTTTTCCTCAGGAGATGTAAGTGTTCTACAATCCAGAAATATCCTTCGCAAGGATCTGCAGTCATCCCTTTGAAATATAATCACAAAAGTAGATATTGTCCCTATCTCCCAGTCTCTATGGGAGAATAGGAGTCTAGATTTATTAAGTAACAATTAGCAAACACAAAGATTGAACATTAACATTTTAGGAATCAGTGAACTAAAATGGACGGAATGACCATTATGTCTACTACTGTGGGCAAGAAACGGAAGTAAAAGAAGAAGAAACAGAGTAGCCCTCATAGTCAATGAAGAGTCTGAAATGAAGTCCTTGGGCAAAAACTCAAAAATGATGAATGATCACTCTTAATTTCCAAGGCAAACCATTCAATATCACAATAATCCAACTCTATGCCCCGACCAGTAATGCTGAAGAAGCTGAAATTGAATGGTTCAATGGAGACCTACAAGACCTTCTAGAAATAACACCCCCAAAATTTTCATTTTCATCATACGGGCTGGAATGCAAAAGTAGGAAGTCAAGAAACACCTGGAGTAACTGGCAAATTTGGCCTTGTAATACAAAATGAAGCAGGAGTTTTGCCAAGTGAGAATGCACATGACTAGTGAGAATGCACTAGTCATGGCAAACCTCCTCTTCAAACAATACAAGAAAAGACTCTACACATGGACATCACCAGATGGTCAATACCAATATCAGATTGATTATAATCTTTGCAGCCAAAGATGAAGAAGCTCTATACAGTCAGCAGAAACAAGACCGGGAGCTGACTGTGGCTCAGATGTGAACTCCTTATTGCCAAATTCAGACATAAATTGAAGAAAGTAGGGAAAACCACTAGACCATTCAGGTATGACCTAAATCAAATCTCTTATGATTATACAGTGGAGTGACAAATAGATTCAAGGGATTTGATCTGATAGACAGAGTGCCTGATGAACTATGGATGGAGGTTCATGACATTGTATAGGAGGCAGTGATCAAAAGCATCCCCAAGAAAAAGAAATGCAAAAAGGCAAAATGGTTGTCTGAGGAGGCCTTACAAACAGCTGAGAAAAGAAGAGAAACTAAAGGTAAAGGAGAAAAAGAAAGGAGAAAAGGATATAGGCATCTAAATGCAGAGTTCCAAAGAAGAGCAAGAAGAGTTAAGAAAGCCTTCCTCAGTGATCAATGCAATGAAATAGAGGAAAACAAAAGAATGGGGAAGAATAGAGATCTCTTCAAGAAAATTAGAGATATCAAGGGAACATTTCATGCAAAGATGGGCTAAATAAAGGACAGACATGGTATGGACCTAACAAAAGCAGAAGATATTAAAAAGAGGTGGCAGAAATGAAGAACTATACAAAAAAATTCTTCATGATCCAGATAACCACTATGGTGTGATCACTCACGTAGAGCCAGACAGCCCAGAATGTGAAATCAAGTGGACCTTAGGAAGCATCACTATAAACAAAGCTAGTGGAGGAGAGGGAATTCCAGTTGAGCTACTTCAAATCCTAAAAGATGATGCTGTTTAAGTGCTGCACTCAATATGCCAGCAAATTTGGAAAACTCAGCAGTAGCCACAGGACTGGAAAAGGCCAGTTTTCATTCCAATCCCTAAGAAAGGCAATGCCAAAGCATGTTCAAACTACTGCACAATTTCACTTATCTCACACACTAGCAAAGTAATGCTCAAAATTCTCCAAGCCAGGCTTTAACGGTCATGAACTGTGAATTTCCAGACAATCAAGCTGGATTTAGAAAAGGCAGAGGAATCAGAGATCAAATTACCAACATACTTTGGATCACTGAAAAAGCAAGAGAATTCCAGAAAAACATCTACTTCTGCTTTATTGATTAAGCTAAAGCTGTTGACTGTGCAGAGCACAATAAACTGTGGAAAATTCTTCAAGAGTGGGGATACCAGACCACCTTACCTGCCTCCTGAGAAATCTGTATGCAGGTCAAGAAAGAACAGTTAGAATTGGACATGGAACAACAGACTGATTCCAAATTGGGAAAGGAGCACATCAAGGCTGTATACTGTCACCCTGCTTATTTAACTTATATGCAGAGTACACCATGCAAAATGCCCAGCTGGATAAAACACAAGCTGGAATCAAGATTGCCAGGAGAAACATCAATAACCTCAGATATGCAAATGATACCATCCTTATGGCAGAAAGTGAAGAGGAACTAAAGAGCCTCTTGAAGAAAGTGAAAGAGGCGAGTGAAAAAGCTGGCTTAACACTCAACTTTCAGAAAACTAAGATCATGGCATCCCCAACATCACTTCATGGCAAACAGATGGAGAAATATGGAAACATGACAGACTTTATTTTCTTGTGCTCCAAAATCACTGAGGGTGGTGACTGCAGTTATGAAATTAAAAGACACTTGCTTCTTGGCAGAAAAAATATGACCAACTTAGAGAGCATAATAAAGAGCAGAGACATTACTTTGTTGACAAATGTCCATCTAGTCAAAGCTATGGTTTTTCCAGTGGTCATGTATGGATGCGAGAGTTGGACTACAAAGAAAGCTGAGCCCTGAAGAATTGATGCTTTTGAACTGTGGTGCTGGAGAAGACTCTTGAGAGTCCCTTGGACTGTGAGGAGATCAAACCAGTCATTCCTGAAGGAAATCAGTCCTGAATATTCATTGGAACGACTGACGCTGAAGCTGAAATTCCAATACTGGCCACCTGTTGTGAAGAACTGACTTATTGGAAAAGACCCTGATACCAGGAAAGACTGAAGGCAGGAGGAGAAGGAGACAACAGAGTATGAGTGATTGCATGGCATCACCGAATTGATAGACATGAGTTTGAGTAAGCTCCGGGAGTTGGGGATCAACAAGGAAGCCTGGCATGCTATAGTCCATGGAGTTGCAGAGAATCAGATAGGATAAGCAACTGAACTGAACTGAGCAAATACAGGTGCCCTAATCACATTGATCAACATCCTCCAGCACTTTTCCATTTGTTTGCCTTAGTATTTAAAAATCCTCCACCTTTTGTTTCAGCATACTTGAACTGACTCTGTCTGTCTCTCCTATTAGAATAGTCTGGATAAAGTCTTTTCAGACAGTTTAAATAGTCTAAGGGAGTTTCTCTTTGACAATACTAACCACATTTTATTTTCATTATTATTAAGTTTATCTAGTATAGTATATTTTTTATGAGTCTGATTGACAACAAACCAGGTTGAAGTTGGTATCTAATGTTAAATATGTTGACTTACCACCCCTGCTTCTAAGCATTGGGCTTAAACAGAAAAAGCAATGTTTTAAAAGTCTTGGAACTTGTTTGAATCTCACTTCTACTTACTACCATGTAGGTGGTCTTAGGAAGAAATATTAGATTTTTCTGATTTTTTTCCTCATCTGTAAAATAGGGATAAATAAAAGTCTACTTTCCAAATCTACTGTGATCCAGGGAAAAGATAAGTAGAGTATGGGAAAATAAGGTAGTCTGTAAGAAGCAAATAATCAAAGAGGCACTCAGGAACAGCTGAGCCATGTTACTGATGAAGAGCTCGGAAGATTTTCTAACATCACTTACTGAACTCCTTAACATTTCTCTGGTTGCTTCTCTGCTCACTCTAAAAGAACAAGGCCTTCTAAAATGGTGGCTTATCTTTAAAATGTTGTCTTCTATTATTCCTCCTCCTTCAGAGGCCTGGTTCTTCAGTTTCTCCTGAGTTGTCTCCTTATTTTTAAAAAAATGACCCTCATTTGTTGTTGTTCAGTCACTCAGTAGTGTCCGAGTCTTGGCGATGCCATGGACTGCAGCACGCCAGGCTTCCCTGTCCTTTACCATCTCCTGGAGCTTGCTCAAACTCATGTCCACTGAGTCTATAATGCCATCCAACCATCTTGTCCTTGGTCATCGTTTATTTCTATAGTACTGACAAATGGTAATCCTGTTTTGAATGTCTTCCTTGGATTGAACTCTTTGGTCAGGTTTATTCTCTAACTCAGCCAAGACACTTCTTTCTGAAGAAACCAAAGCCCAAAGGCTTTTTAAAAATTTCTATCTGTTGCCCAAAGTGACAATTAAACCCCACACTGTTACTACTAAGCAGGAGAAACATATTGCAACCTGGGCAGAGCTGCTAGAGGGATTACATACTAATATTTCTTACTGCAAACCAAGCTACCTCCTCCTGAAAGGTCAGAATTGTTTGTCAAAAGTGATTTATTTTAGAATAGTATTTTGCTCCATCAGGGCATCTGCTTTTCCCACTGAATAAATCAATAGCCCTCTCAAGCCAAAAACCACATTTGATTCAACCTCTTCAGTTTGAAAAACATGAAATTGACATTTCCTGTAAAACAAAATTTACAATGGTTGGGGCTTAATTTAATTAGTCACAGCACTGAATTTTAATGAGAAAGTCTTAGAAGGCACTGATTTAAACTACTAAAGAGTATCAGAAGTACACTAATGGTACCAAATAAATACTACTGGGATCACAATGAAAATGATGATATTAAATGAGTATGTTCCTCTCTGTAATCTGGAATATAAAGAAATTTATGAGAAAGTTATGATTTTTTTTTTTTGTATGGCCTTCTCTGGTGATTCAGATGGTAAAGAATCTACCTGCAATGTGGGAGACCCAGGTTTGATCCCTGGGTTGGGAAGATCCCCTGCAGAAGGAAATGGCAACACAATTTCAGCATTTTTGCCTGGAGAATTCCATGGACACAATAGCCTGACGGGCTACTGTCCATGGGATCGCAAAGATTTGGACATGACTGAGCGACTAACAATTACTAACCAAGACTGAGTAATGTCAATAGTCTTAGTATATGGCTACATGATGTAGGATGTTCAGCAACAGAATAACCTTTAATCCCTGCTTTCAAAGTATAGTTTGTAAGATACATTTACACCTGTGAACACTTAAATAATAACTAGGAGAGAGGACCTAGAGGAGACTTCCTGAGACTATTCAGAATTAATCTAGTCTTTTAGAAATATGATTAAATATTTGTAAAGGAGAATTGAAGGGCAAAGCAAAGATAAACTGGGAAAAGGGAAGTATGACAGTTGGGAGAATAGTTGAAAACCAGGTAATGAGACTGAGATTGTGTCTTGGGAGGACTATAGATGATATAAACATACCTGCAGACAAACAATGTAATCTAGGTTGTAAGAGGCATCAGAAAACCCTCGTAAAGGGAAAGAAACAGATAAGAGACATGTTTTAGGAAAATTTTCCATATAGAATGGTTTGGAGTAAAAAGTTATAAGGAAGTAGGAAGACTTCTTGGGAAGCTGATGAAGCAATACAATTTTTTTTTAATACAGCCACTGGCGCTAAAAGGTGATTCAAGAAGATATAATGAAGAATGAAAATAAGGTTTGGATGTGGAATGATTTTCTAAGGGAACATGCCCTAAATGATGTTTCAAATAAGTGACATGTCTGTCTAGAAATGTATACTTGGGAGCTACCTACATAGAGATGACAAGCAGGAAATGAAGAGCATAAGCTAAAGAAGTCAATGTGTCCTCTGACCATGACAATGATGATATCTGAGGATAAGGACTAGATAACAGTTCAAGAAGTTAAATGATCAGGGACTACATGCATCTTCTAGAATAGTGGTCCTTAAACTTTAGTGTGCTTGAAAACCACTTGGGGGCTGCTTCATAATGCAGAATAATTAAAAGTAGGGCTGAAGATAGAAATGTGAATATCGAACAGAAGCCTCCAGGTGAGGTTACTGCAGGCGATGCTGAGGCCACAATGGGACATACCTTATAAGAGGCATGCAATGTAATAAAGAAAAAAATCTGTCTTTAATAATACAGCTTTAGGTTGCTTTGATATCTGAAAAGTGATCTTCACATTTTCTTTGCATTCTGTTTCATGCTGGTATTATACATTAAAAAAACAAAAACAAAAATCAGAAACACTGAAATCTGAAAGTGGGTAAAAGTATGTAATATCAAAAAGCAGGGCATAAAAATGACTGCTGACTCATCACTGCAGATTAAAATGTGGACTACTTTTCTGTAGAAGATTTTCTAAGTATCTTGGATAAAACAAACTTAGAAAAAGCAAGTTTGCTTTTATTGCCACAATGTATCAGAATACCTTATGTGTTTCTTGTGTAAGTATTCAATAGACCTATGGCAGTATCACTTAAGTTAGTCCTGGTATTGGCAAGCTTTATGTACTACAGTAATTTATTCACTCTATAACATGAAATAGAGACTGTCTGAAGTTTGAATGAATATTTAAAACATAATCAGTTTCCCACTTTCAATTGAAGATTATACTATATATATAATTTTTAATAATTCCTGTGAGATATATATTTTTTTATGATTCCTCCTAATTATTTCTACTAAAAATCTTTTGATGGATACATTTTATCAATACAGAAAATTAGGAATCTATGTGAATAAAGGGATCACTAAATCCTTTTCTCTAGAATGAAATGACTAATGAAATTTTTAGATATATTTAGTAAATTAATTACTCAGAAAACTTTGCGTGAAAATTTCCAAGTTCAATAGTATTAGTCTCATTAAGTAACTTTTATTTTATCAGGAATATACAGTGCCTGTGAAGCACTGTAAAACCTTACAACTTCAGTTCCCCCTGGTGGCAGAACCTTCTGTCAGCAGTTCCGGAGAGAGCTGTGGACTTGCCTGTGTTTATAACCTCGAGATGAGAACAAATACAAATGGCTCATTCCTAGGTACTGAGACAGGTTTAGAAATAGCTTCTCACTGACATCCTTAGGGCAAATAACTACTGCTGAAGATGGAGAAGAAAGGATGCTGATTTTATATCATCAACTTTTTTCAACATAGTAAAAAGCAAGATTAAAAGTTACTTTACTGAAGCTTAAGAAGCATGTATTCAAGAGCCTGATATAAATAGTAATTTTCAAACTAATATATCACAATACATTTCTTAGGTGAAGACATAGCAAAAAAAAAAAAAAAATCTGAGCAAAGAGTAAAAGAAGACAGTGTAAGAGATAAAAGATAAAGAGGAGAGCCCTGGACCCCTAGTTCATCAGCAGTGTCCCGTAGGGAGAAGGAAATAACTGGGCACAGCAACCTGGGGGTATTCAGAAAGATGGTCTTGTACAGATAAAGGTTTATTTTGAGTTTCTTTCAAAACCAGGGATATTTCAGGCAATTTGAGGCAATCAAAAGTCCAAAAATTTAAGTGAATGACAGAAGTTTAAAGATTAGTTAAGCAATAGAACCAGGACTTAATCCCAAACTTCTGACTCTAAATTTATTTATTTATTTATTTTTTTGGTATATTACACTTTACAAATTCAGAGTTTAAATCTTGGAAGACCAAAAGTGAATCATAGATTACCGCAAGATAAGAGATATATGTTTGAAAGAATCCCAGATGTGATCAAATGGCTGAACATGTTCTATTTTCTGTAACATGAAACTTAAATATTCCACCGACTTTTGTAATCCCAGTGAAATACAGCCTCTGAAATATAATAATGTGTGCTTTTGCTTCTGAACCTTGAACCTAAGAAATACGTAGGGTTATATATCCTGCAGGGTTCAGATATTTTAATAATCCAATAGGATAGAATTTTACTTTAAACTGTTTCTAAACTACAGATTTTAAGTCATTTGGAAGTGTAAATATCAAAGAGATACACATAAATGCATTAAATATTATAGCCATTTTTAAAACCATAAATCCTTAAATTATAACTTTCTCAAACAACAACAAAGCAGAAAGCATCCTTGGAGTGACCAAGTGATGACTATGATTTGTTTATTTATTTGCATAATAGCTATTGCTATTTAGCTACCTAACAGCCTTTACTCAGTTCCACTGGTTCCTCTTTATTGTTATTGTTAATAGGATCTAGATTTTGTTTACCTTGTTGGGAGGGGCTCTTATCCTTCAGAGAAGATGGGCCTCAGCACCAATCATAACTGGCTAAATATAATCATGGTAGTCAACTTACTTTTACTGCTGACTGGGTCAGGTAGAGCATGTGCTATAAAGGTCAATAAGGCATAAAAGGAAGTCAGTTAGGAAGCGCTGGGAAAGTTTCTTTTCTCTTAAAAGAGAATGATGAATTGAGTTTTTAAGGTAATGATACGTATTTGGATTCATTATTATGTATTAAAATAAATATCCTCATTGTTTAAATCACTTTTAGTTGGCTCTGCTATTACTTGAAGTCAAGACTGCTGATATAATTTGTCTCTGAGTATTTATATCTTATAATAGGGTCAACTCTAGGGGAAGCAGTACATTGACACAGTACAGATTAGTCTCTACCAACCTCCTCAAATGGTAGATAAGACTCCACCATACCTGTGTTACTTGCTTAGTGGTGTCAGACTCTTTGCAACCCCATAGACTGTAGCCCACCAGACCCCTCTGTCCATGGGATTCTCCAGGCAAGAACACTGGAGTGGGTTGCCATTTCCTTCTCCAAAAGGAACTATAAAAAGAAAGAAAGTGAAGTCTCTCAGTCATGTCCGACTCTTTGCGACCCCATGGACTTTAGCCTACCAGGCTCCTCCATCCATGGAATTTTCCAAGCAAGCGTACTGGAGTACTCTTCATTTCCTTCTCCAACTCCACCATATAAGTCCAATTTATTTTTATCTATCAATCTTCAACTCTTACTGAACATTTACAAATGGATGTCCGTGTGTAAAACAAACAAACAAAAACTAAAAGGTATTGCCTCTGCTCTCAAGCAGTTTTTAATATGTACTCCAAATGGTTTGACATGGCCCTAGACACCCCACTAGATCACACACTTTTAATAATGGCTCCAAATTAATTCCTGAGATCTCCCTCCTTTTCTCTCTCTCCCTCCCTCCTTCCATCCCTCTCTCCCTGTTTTCTCCCTCTCTCCCTCTCTCTTTCTATTAGAAAACTGGTGATTGATGCAATGAGTTAAGTCATAATGAAAGTATTCCTATTAAAATAGTTTTAATTATTTCAGTAGGTTATCTTTAAGAACTTAGTTCTGATATAAGAATATCAGTAGTTCCAATTAGTGTTCAATTGTATTTTATGGCATTTTTCCAGGTAATAATCATCTACAATATACATCTAAATAATTTGCATACAGGAAAATATCTGCTTATCCTCTGAGCATGGTCCCTGCTTTTTAATTAAGAGCACAGTAAGTATCCTGGAAGATAAAGAATCTTATTCACGGGCAAGAGAGAACATTCTCTTAGCATCTGTACTTAGTTCTTACATTTTCATAGAAGATTTCTGTATACATCTGTACGGGCTGAATTTTTATGAGGGTTTATTCATATATAATTTATATTTTTTCAAATAATAATCTAAGATCTGACCAGGGATTTGAGTGGGAGAGAAAAGTTGAGAAAGAAGTCATTTTCTGGCAAGAAGCTCTACTGTTCCCATAATAGAACTTCCATATATTGTGAGAGACATTGGCCATGAGATCTAAGTGCATATGTAAAACATGAACAGAATAATAAAAAGTGCACTGCCTTTCTCTAACTTTATTAAATTGTATTTTAGACAAATTAATTATCTGGAACAGTTTAAATGACAAAAATATTTATTGAAATTAACTTTTATATGACAAAAAAGACAATAAGAACTAGAATAAACCCCACGCTAAATATCTTGATTTTCATAAATTTAACTTACCTTTACATAATGAAATATTAAATTTTTATTTGCAATTCCCATTTAATAAAAAAATCAGATGAAGTAGTAAAACAGCAAAGGAAGATTGTTCTGTATACCAGTCAGAGAAATATAACACTTAGGGCATAAAAACAAATCTCTGCATCCTTTAACCCACACCATGACAAATAAACTATTTCAAAATGAATATTTCACTTGTTTATATTACAATGACTTTAACAACTCTATCTTCCACTGCACACATGTTTAAAAGATTCTTCTCTTTGGACTTCCTATTTTAAATTGCCTAATCTATTGGATTAGTAATAATTTATCAAGACCAAGAAGAAGAAAATATAATAATATAGTGCTGTTAAACTGTGGTGTTGGAGAAGACTCTTGAGAGTCCCTTGGATCCAACCAGTCCATTCGGAAGGAGATCAGCCCTGGGATTTCTTTGGAAGGAATGATGCTCAAGCTGAAACTCCAGTATTTTGGCCACCTCATGCGAAGAGTTGACTCATTGGAAAAGACTCTGATGCTGGGAGGGAATGGGGGCAGGAGCAGAAGGGGACGACAGAGGATGAGATGGCTGGATGGCATCACTGACTCGATGGACGTGAGTCTGGGTGAACTCTGGGAGTTAGTGATGGACAGGGAGGCCTGGCGTGCTGCAATTCACGGGGTTGCAAAGAGTCGGACACGACTGAGCGACTGAACTGAACTGAACTGAAAGTAGGAAAAGAATACCTCCTAATAAGATGAATTCTATGCATGTAAGAAAATTATACTACATATAAAATATCTGTACACTGAATTGCTTTCAGCTATAACTTTTGCAAGGTGACCCATTGTTTATTAAATTAATTAAGAGTCCAGTTTAAATATTAATGATTAAAACAGCAGCACTTTCATTTTATAACAATATAATAAAAACATTGTTTGATTGTTAAAATGGCAACCAAAGACATTTTTTAAATGTATTCTTCTCAAGTTTTAAAATCTGACTTTTGTTCAAAAGAGTGCTCATACTTATTGTGCATGTCTGCTATTGTTATCCACATCCAAGTTTTTAAAACTTTTTATCAGACTCTGATATGTCTGAGAAAAAGCTACTGGGTTCACACCTAATACTTATCTCTGATTTGAAATAGTCTTCAAATATCTTGTCAGAATTTGCCAGCGCATTGCTTTAGGCAACAAGTTCCTCACAACGCTCCACAGGGCTACAGGAGGGAGCTTTTTCTATCAAATGCAGCACCTTCCCTTTTTCTTATCTTCAGAGAAGTGGAGGCCTAAAACCTTGGGTCTACAGCTTAATGTGGATAGCACTACATTTTACTGACTGTAAAGAGTAGTGCACTCACAAGCTAGCTTCTATAAGCTTTTGTTTTATAATTAGGGGCAGAAATAACATCAAAAAGAATGATCACTGATACTCTCTCAGAGAGGTTATGTTTTGAGAAGGTTCTCTAAACTTCTCAACTTGGGTTTGATAATCACATAAGATACATCAAGAGCCACAGAATGGGGTTAAACTAAAATAATGTATTTATTCCAAAATCAAAAATATTTACTGAGCATCAGTTATAGATCAGGCAGAGGAAATTTAAAAAATGGGTAGGAGAGTGCTGTTCAAGCCTATCTTGGAGAATATTGAGCATTACTTTGCTAGCGTGTGAAATGAGCTCACTTGTATGGTAGTTTGAACATTCTCTGGCATCGCCTTTCTTTGGGATTAGAAGGAAAACGGACCTTTTCCAGTCCTGTGGCCACTGCTGAGTTTTCCAAATTTGCTGGCATATTGAGTGCAGCACTTTCACAGCATCCTCTTTTAGGATTTGAAATAGCTCAACTGGAATTCCATCACCTCCACTAGCTTTGTTCATAGGGATGCTTCCTAAAGCCCACTTGACTTCACATTCAGGGATGTCTGGCTCTAGGTGAGTGATCACACCATCGTGATTATCCAGGTCATGAAGAGCTTTTTTGTACAGTTCTTCTGTGTATTCTTGCCACCTCTTCTTAACATCTACTGCTTCCGTTAGGTCCATACCATTTCTGTCCTTTATTGTGCCCATCTTTGCATTAAATGTTCCCTTGGTATTTCTAATTTTCTTGAAGAGATCCCTAGTCTTTCCCATTCTGTTGTTTTCCTCTATTTCTTTGCGTTGATCCCAGAGGAAGGCTTTCTTATCTCTCCTTGCTATTCTTTGGAACTCTGCATTCAGATGTTTATATCTTTCCTTTTCTCCTTTGCTTTTCGCTTCTCTTCTTTTCACAGGTGATTTGTAAGGCCTCCTCAGACATCCATTTTGCTTTTTTGCATTTATTTTTCTTGGGGATGGTCTTTCTCCCTGTCTCCTGTACAACGTCACAAACCTCCATCCATAATTCATCAGGCACTCTGTCTCTCAGATCTAGTCCCTTAAATCTATTACTCACTTCCACTGTATAATTGTAAGGGATTTGATTTAGGTCATACCTGAATGGCCTAGTGGTTTTCCCTATTTTCTTCAATTTCAATCTGAATTTGGCAATAAGGAGCTCATGATCTGAGCCACAGTCAGCTCCTGGTCTTGTTTCTGCTGACTGTATAGAGCTTCTCCATCTTTAGCTGCAAAGAATATAATCAATCTGATTTCGGTCTTGGTCATCTGGTGATGTCCATGTGTAGAGTCTTTTCTTGTGCTGTTGGAAGAGAGTGTTTGCTATGACCAGTGCATTCTCCTGGCAAAACTCTATGAACCTTTGCCCTGCTTCATTCTGGCCAAATTTGCCTGTTACTCCAGGTGTTTCTTGACTTCCTCCTTTTGCATTCCAGTCCCCTATAATTAAAAGGACATCTTTTTTGGGTGTTAGTTCTAAAAGGTCTTGTATGTCTTCATAGAACCGTTCAACTTCAGCTTCTTCAGCGTTACAGGTCAGGACATAGACTTGGATTACCATGATATTGAATAGTTTGCCTTGGAAACGAACAGAGATCAATCATTTTTTCCTGTAGTTGACATTTAATCTTACTGCATTGTGATCAGAAAAGATGCTTAAATGACTTCAATTTTTTTGAATTTACCAAGGCTAGATTTATGGCCCAGGATGTGATCTATCCTGGAGAATGTTCCATGTGCACTTGAGAAAAAGGTAAAATTCATTGTTTTGGGGTGAAATGTCCTATAGATATCAATTAGGTCTAACTGGTCCATTGTATCGTATAAAGTTTGTGTTTCCTTGCTAATTTTCTGTTTGGTTGATCTATTCATAGGTGTGAGTGGGGTATTAAAATCTCCCACTATTATTGTGTTACTGTTAATTTCCCCTTTCATACTTGTTAGCATTTACCTTACATATTGCAGTCCTCTATGTTGGGTGCATATATAATTGTTATTTTCTTGTATTGATCTTTTGATCATTATGTAGTGTTTTTCTTTGTCTCTTTTCATGACCTTTATTTCAAAATTTATTTTATCTGATATGAGTATTTCTACTCCTGCTTTCTTTTGGTCTCCATTTGCATGAAATATCTTTTTCCAGCCCTTCACTTTCTGTCTGTATGTGTCCCTTCATTTGAGGTGGATCTCTTGTAGACAGCATATATAGGGTTCTTGTTTTTGTATCCATTCAGCCAGTCATTGTCTTTTGGTTGGGGCATTCAACCCATTTACATATATGGTAGTTATTGGTGAGTATGATCCCATTGCCATTTACTTTGTTGTTTTGGGTTTGAGTTTATAATCCTTTTCTGTGTTTCCTGTCTAGAGAAGATCCTTTAGCATCTGTTGAAGAGCTGGTTTGGTGGTGCTGAATTCTCTGAGCTTTTGTTTGTCTGTAAAGCTTTTGATTCTCTTTCATATTTGAATGAGATCCTTGTTGGGTATAGTAATCTGGGTCCCTGCATGTGTTATTGAGATCTGTGCTCCTTAAACTGTGGTCCTTGAATCCAGCTGTATCAGCCTCATTTGGGAGTTTATTACTAATATAGAATTTGAGTTTCTATCCCAGACATACTGAATTAGAATCTATACTTCTAACAAAATCCTCATATAATTCTTAAACACTTTAAAGTCTGGAATGTACTGGTTTAGAACAGTAATGCTACTATATGTTAATAGATGTCAGTTTTCTTCCACAGGGTTTCTACATTCCTTAATATGTTAATAGTTATGGAGATTCATTTCCAAGAGCTACCTACTTTTTGCAAGAATGGAGAGAAGAGGAACAGAGCAAATTATACTACTATTAATCTGGAAAATCCCTTTTAAAAAATATACTATTCCACTATATTTAACATAGCCTGGATTTGGTGGAACAAATACATTAAATTTAAAGACCATTTACTTTTTTCTGGAAAAGAAATAATCCTTTTACATATGGATTTCTGTAGAAACATTTTCATTTTCCTAGGATATATTCCTATAATTAGAATTTTTAGTAAAAGAAATGATCATTTCACCAACTGTTAGGTATTGATGAGGTTTAATGTTGGAATGAGAGACATAATTCAGATGCTCTGGAGATCTTTGGAAAATTCAGAAAATTGGGCTCCTGAGAGGAAAATGTCCAAAGATAAAAAAGAAAAGGTAAACAATCAATGACAGTTGCTTTACTACTTTATAGTGATGGGTACACAACAGCTGTGACTTACAGAGGAAAGGATCTTGCCTTTTATTTAGCCAGGCACCAAAAATAGACATATAGCAAACCGAAAAACCAAACAGGCTTTTGGTATTGTTATTGTTAAGTTTTTGCAGCTCTGATACCATATGAGGTGCTAGACTTGGACTTCTCTCTCTGGCACAGCGTTCTTTACCAAACAACAAAGTCATGGCTTTTGGAACCAACTGAAATTGGAATCAAACTTATAGACCCTTGGCCAAATACCACACATGTGTCATTTTCATATCCCAGTATACTGTTTCTAAGCTGTGCAAGCCCATATGCTTATGCAGCCTTCTGCTCCTCTGAAGAGCTGAGAGTTGCACATCCACCTGCACATCCATTCGAGCAGGCACCCCAGCATTTGAGAACCTCCTCTATTCCCAGGTGGCTCAGTGGTAAAAAATCTGCCTGCCAGTGAAGGAGACAGAAGAAATATGGTTTGGGAAGATCCCCTGGAGGAGGAAATGACAACCGCAACCCACTCCAGTATTCTTGCCTGGAAAATCTTGCGAACAGAGAAACCTGGTGGGCAAAGAGTTGGACATGACTTAACAAGTGAGTATGCAGTTGGTCAGATTGTTTTGCATCTTCCCAGGTGGAGCAGTGGTAAAGAAGCTACCTGTCAATGCAGGAGACACAGGACATGCAAGTTCTATCCTTGGGTCAGGAAGATTCCCTGGAGTAGGAAATGGCAAACAACTCTAGCATTCTTGCTTGGGAAATGCTATGGACAGTGGAGCCTGGCAAGTGATAGTCCATAGGGTCGCAAAGAGTCCTACACAACTGAGCACACACACATGAGGAATCTCTGTGCCCAGGTTTGGCTCTGCCAAGATATAGTACATGCTCCTCATTAAGCACCACCTCCCTCTTATAACTGCTTCTGCTGCTGAAATAATATCATGACTACAAATTTCATGAGAGGGCAGCAATTGTTAACATTTCTGATAGCTTAGAGAGTGTGAAATTTGCTATATTGGAAATTATGTCTCAATGAAATGGGTACTTAATATTTACTAATATCTCTGGGACAAGGTCATGCAGTTTAATACATACCTCATGTTACTGAAATAGAGACATCAATTAAGTAACAGACGAGACACTCATATAATCTTCTCTGATGGACTATTATTGATGACTTGTAATATAAGAAATAACAGTTATCTCTGCACTAGATCATCTGGTTTTATTAGACAGAGATAAGACATTATATTTAGTGGTAAAAGAAGGTTAAGAATATAGATGAATTTCTTGAGCTCAGTTGCCACTGGGCTAGGACAGACAGTCCAGGTTTTCAGGATAAACTCATTTGGGAGTTGATTTAATTATCCCCAAGCACTATAAGCATGATGTAAAATTTCTATTTATGCAGTGTATTTTCTAGAAACCTTACAATGTTTTTCCAAGTCTTAGTTCACTCTTATTTCTGCCTTGCATCAAGTAATTACTCTCTTAGAATTGAGAAAAAATCTTAAGAAATAGAAAAATAATTTTGAAAATCCAAATTGGGTTATAGCAGCTCTTCATTTAACCATTGCTTCAACACTGAGCAGAATTCCAGTTCTGCCTATTATTTTCCTAAGTAATCAATCCTCTCTCAAGAGTTTTGATTATTACTTTCAGGAAAATATTAAACAGTGCACTTTTAAACTCTACAGCCTTAAAATCTTATGTTAACTAATTCCTGCATACTTGGAAATGGTTCTGTTAATTTAACAAATATATTTAGTGGCTTTTAAGGATGACATTATTGCCATTATTGGTTACATTGATAAGCAAGACACACATAGCTCCTGTATTCATGGAACTCCTATTCTAGTACTACATGAAAACCTCAAAAGTAATATCAAAAGCTAGACTCACCACCTTCCTTTTAAACCAAACTTCAATTATCTTTATTATCTTATATGGTTAATGCAATTGTGAACAATTTTTTTTTCATTTAAAAAAGATTTTTATCTGTTTCTTAATGACCAGATTATTAAAGATGAATTTGTAATTATTGAGTCAGGTTTTCTCTTTTTTTGCTGTAAGTTGGGATATTTCCAGTGCTTAAGGGAGGCATCCACATATATGCCCATTGGTATTCAAAAGTTAACATTCCCCCATGCTCACCCTAAACTTAATTTCATTTATTTTTTCTAGCTTAATTAATGATATAATTGTCTTCTTAGTTAAATATATTCCTCATTTTAAGACCCAGAGGGATGGTATGGGGAGGGAGGAGGGAGGACGGTTCAGGATGGGGAACACATGTATACCTGTGGCAGATTCATTTCAATATTTGGCAAAACCAATATAATATTGTAAAGTTTAAAAATAAAATAAAATTTAAAAAATAAAAAAAAAAAACAAAGAAGACATACAGATGGCTAATGAACACATGAAAAGATGCTCAACATCACTCATTATCAGACAAATGCCAATCAAAACCACAATGAGGTACCATCTCACGCCGGTCAGGATGGCTGCTATCCAAAACTCTACAAGCAATAAATGCTTGAGAAAAGGGAACCCTCTTACACTGTTGGTGGGAATGCAAACTAGTACAGCCACTATGGAGCACAATGTGGAGATTCCTTAAAAAACTGGAACTAGAACTGCCATATGACCCAGCAATCCCACTGCTGGGCATACACACCGAGGAAACCAGAATTGAAAGAGACATGTGGACCCGAATGATCATCACAGCACTGTTTACAATAGGCAGGACATGGAAGCAACTTAGATGTCCATCAGCAGACGAATGGACAAGAAAGCAGTGGTACATATACACAATGGAATATTACTCAGCCATTAAAAAGAATGCATTTGAATCAGTTCTAATGAGGAGGATGAAACTGGAGCCGATTATACGGAGTGAAGTAAGTCAGAACGAAAAATACCAATACAGTATACTAACGCATATATATGGAATTTAGAAAGACGGTAATGATAACCCTGTATGTGAGATTGCAAAAGAGACACAGACGTACAGAAGAGTCTTTTGGACTCTGTGGGAGAAGGCGAGGGTGGGTTGATCTGAGAGAATAGCATTGAAACATGTATATTATCATATGTGAATCAGATTGCCAGTCCAGGTTCGATGCATGAGACAGGGTGCTCGGGGCTGGTGCACTGGGATGACCCAGAGGGATAAGATGGGGAGGGAGGTGGGAGGGGGGTTCAGGATGGGGAACACATGTACACCCATGGCGGATTCATGTCAAGTATGGCAAAAACTACTACAGCATTGTAAAGTAATTAGCCTCCAATGAAAATAAATAAATTTAAAAAATAAACTAAGTTCTTTTGCTAAAAAAAAAAAAGAAACTGCTGTATTCATCTGTTAATTCCTCAAATATTTAATGACAAATACTTTTTGCTAGATTAATAAAATACACTTTAAACTCTGATAGAACCACTAAATTCTCAAGAATAGGTACCAAATCCTTAGGTATCTGCAGAATACCTTTTCCTTGTCTTTTGTAATTCTTTTTTTAAATAATAGCTCTATTGAGATATAATACACACACCATAAATTAACAGTTATATCAAGTCAGTTGCTTATTCACACAGCACACAACCATCACCATGATTCATTTTTCAAAACATTTCCGTAACACCAAAAAGAAACCTTGCTCCCATTAGCAGCCTCTCCTCATGTTTCCCTTTCCCTAGCGCATGGCAACTAGTAGTCTCCTTTCTGTTTTGATGGATTTGCCCGTTTGGGACATTTTATATAAATGCAATCATACGATACGTGGGCTTTTGTGTGTGTTTTTTTTTCCCACTTAGCATAATGTTTTCAAGTTCATCCATGCTGTAGCCTATATCAGCATTTCATTCTTTTTTATGGATGAATTCATATTCCATTGTATAGACCACGATTTGTTTATCCCTTCATCCACTGATGGACATTTAGGTTGTTTCCGCCGTTTAGCTATTATGAATATGCTGCTGGAAATATTCATAGTAGTTTCTCTGTGGGTGTGTTTTCAATTCTTTTTCTTGGGGCGGAATCACTGGGTCATACAGTAATTCTATGCTTAACCTATTGAGAAAATGACAAATTGTTTTCCAAAATAGTTCTGCTATTTTACAACCCCATTATCAATGTATTAGAGTTCCAATTTCTTCATATTTTCACCAACACTTGCTATTTCCCTTTTTTGAAAACCATATGAAGTGGTATCACATTGTGGTTTTGATTTGCAGTTCTATAATTACTAATGGTGTTTAAGCATCTTTTCACATGATTATTGCTCATTTATATGCTGTCTTTGGAGAAATATCTATTTAAATCCTTTTTTTTTTTTTAGTTTGTTTTTCTACTGTTGATTTCTGAGATTTCTTTATATATTCTGGACACAAACCCCTTATCAGATAAATTATCACAAATATTTTCATCCATTCTGTGGGTATTGCTCCACATTCTTGATAGTGTCCTTTAAGGAAATTTTATTTAAAAAATTGGTGAAGGCTGTTTATCTATGTTATCTTTTGGTATTTGTGCTTTTTTGCTAACATGTCTAAGAAACTACCACCAAATTCAAACTCATGAAGATTTACTATGATTTTTCTCAGAGTTTATAGTTTTAGCTCTTAACACTTTAGTTATACTTTCGTACATGGTGTAAGGTAGAGGTTCAACTTAATTCTTTTACAATTGAATATCAGGACAGAGCAGCCTGGTGGGCTGCAGTCCATGGGGCTGCAAAAGAGTCCGACAAGATTTAGTGACTAAACAACAACAACATAGTAGCAACAGTAGATAACATTTATCTAACATTAGACTTTGCAGCTAAATGCATGAAAAGTCATGTACTATCTAGTTAATGTTCAGTGACAACATTATGAATTAGGAACAATGATCCATTGCCATTTGACTGATGAATAATCTGTGGTATAGAAGGTTAAGTTACTTGGTCAAGGTCATTTTTCAAATGACAGAGACAATATTGAAATCTGTGCAAACTAGCTGCAGTCTGTACTCATGAGTTCTCTAAGGCCTCTTAGTGACTGAATAAGCATTTATTAAAAGGTCTGTTATGCTCTAGGCATGGCACTGATGCTATGTACACAAAGACCACTGCCTTTAAACAGTTTTGGTGACAGAAAATGATACAGAAAATGTATAATGAGGTCAGTTAGTAGACAGCCTTGGATACTTTTTCAAGGAGTCTGTTATTCTCTTTGAACATAATAGATAATACCATGCTTGATCAAGTTATCATATAATTTGTTTCATATTTCAATATACTAAAAAATTCAGATTATGCTAGACTTAGTGGGTAAAATTAATAAACTCTGGAGAATTAGAATATCTTTTTTGATGGAACTTTATATGCCAAAAATCTAACAGCATTTACAAATTTCTCAGAAAATTTTAAAATTAAACTTTAAAAACAGGAAAAAGGTAAATGATAAGCTTAATGTTAAATCCATTAGTTAGATATCTGAGAGTTATTTTCATATGAACTGATGCCAAAAGCAGTGTTATATATTTTAATAGTGGAGTTTAAACATGGATGGAAAAGAGGAAGACTGCAGAATGCATTACTGTACTTAGGTATGAAATCAAGACAAAGTTATTTAAAGCTAAAATAATCAGTGTTATCATGTGCAATAAATTCAAAGGAAAAACCAATAAATACAGCTTTGAGATTTTCTTGTTATAACTATTTACAATATTCATAACACACTTTGTTTGCTAAATACATAGTCACTTTTCAATTATCTCTTTAAAAACTCCTTCATGCAAGATAAAACCAATGGAAAATGATTAATGGATGTTCTATTTTTACCAGGTATTTAATTTGTCTGACTTGACAAATGCAACAATGTCACCACTTCATTTCCCTCTGGTCGAAGAGAAGTGGAAAAGTATTATGGGAAATGAGGCCAGTCTAGTTTTACGAGGATAGGGCCTGTATATTTTATCAGAGAACTATGAATATGACCTTATCTTTAAAATATTAATAAACTGTCAATGTTTCCTCAAACGCTGTTTAAATTTTTAGTTTACTAAGGGCAATTGATTTTTTTTAATGTAAAAATGCCAAAACTATGAGTCTCTGAGAATTTTTAAGAGAGATTCACATCCTCAATCTCAGCAAAAGCATGAACTCTGCAGAGCACTGGGAACGGTTTCACTTCAGTGTCACTTGGTGGCAGCATAACAAAATTACTATGAAAGTTCCTTACTGAAAAACTAAACTCTATAGGGAAAACATTGGTGAAACATTGTCTTCTGGCTGTTTTGTATTATAAAAAAATCATGCTAGTATTTATATAAGTTACTGAAAAATATTTTTAAATACCACTAATAAATATCTTCATTAATATAATACTCAACAAATATATATTGTTTCTATTTTATTTCAGGAGCAGACTTAGAGTCTGAGCTAGATAGATAAATTAAACATGTTCTGTATCATGGGCTAAACTGTGTCCTCCTCAAACTCCTATGTTGAAGTCCTAACCTCCAATACCTCAGAATGTGACTGTATTTGGATACATAATTTTTAAAGAGATTATTATGTTAAAATGAAGTCCTGAGGGTGGGCCCTAATCTGATAGAACTAGGGTTATTTTAAGAAAAGGACATTTGGATACAGATACATACACAGGGAGACCATGTAAAGCCACAGGAAGAAGACAGCTATCTAAAGCCAAGAAAAGAGAATTCAGAAGAAAACAACCCTGTTGACACCTTGATCTCAGACTTCTCACCTCCAGAATGTAAGAAAATAAATTTGTGGTGTTTAAGCCAATCTGTCTGTGACACTTTATTATGGCAGCTCTGGCAAAATAATATACTCTAAATTCATGGAACTAACAACCTAATTTTTAAAAAAGAAAAAAAGATAGAGACAAGTAATTATAAGGCAATGTATTGGGTTTTGTAAAAGTTACATGAACAAAATGTTATGGGTTCCTCCCAGGGAGGTTGCATTCTTTCTGATGATGGTGGGAGAATTCATATAAGATTTGATTTGGGTCTTTAAGAGTGAAAAGGAATTTCCCAAGCAGAGAAATGGGAATGGGAAGGAACAGTGGCCTTTAACAAAAAGAAGATATTGCCCCTGGAGATGGAGAGGAGGAGACTCCATGGAGTGTGACAAAAACTGAGCTGTTTTGAGTTGCTTATGTTAGAAGACAACCCTGGAAAGACAAGTTGGAGGCAGATTTTGAAGAGCCCATAAACCAGGTAAAGGAAGATACTGACTGCCCAAACCATCCCTTTCTTGAAAGGATCTGAAATGGCTTACACCCAATCAAAGATAGTTAAATACAGAAGTTAAAACAAGTTGGTGAAAAGGAGAGGAGAACCAAGATAACAAGGACAGTGAAATACAGTAATCTTAAGAACCAGCATGTTTGCTGTGATAGAGCTTAATTTTAACCTTCCTAAAGTGAGACACAAAAATAAACAGTTGAAAAAATTGGAGGAAGTTCATTTTCTTAGAATATAATTTCTTTATGGTATCTTCTTATTGAATAAAAAAGATAATGAACACATAATATTTTATATAGGAGACATTTAGTAATACAGTGAGTATCTTCAGCAGCGTTTTGCAACTAACACAGCAACAAGTTTGATTTCTCTTTGCCCATATTCCTTATATACAAGCTGAGGACTTAACTTTATAGTGAAATTCCCTGGGAGATGCCAAGAGGGAAGAAGAGGTGGGCTAAGGCAGCCTTTGACATATCTGACTGGAGCCAGGGGCAGAGTTTGAAGTACATTAAAATTAATAAATAACATGTGCCTTCAATAACCTTCACTAAACATTGCTTCTCACCTGAGCTTTTCATAAGATATGCTAAAGAATGGAGAATTTATAAGTGTTGGGAAATCATTACAGTTTAGTAACCCAAGAACCAAGACTATCAGGGGTTTTAAAAAGAAAACTCTGGTCATCAATAGACACTGTAATAGAGGGCTTATGATTTTTCAGAGTAGCAGTAATTGACTAGAAACAGCACAAACATATGATAAAAACATGGTTACCCTATGTTAGAATACCCCAACATCAACACTGCATTGCAGTAGAAGTATGATGCATTAACTTCCTTGGTAAAATAGATATACTTCTGTTATAGTTCATATTTGACATAGATAATTAGAGAATTTACTATCAGTCATTAACCAATATCATTTCAATTATACAAGAGATAGTATTTAAACATTAATGAACTTAAAGAAATGTATTTCCATTATTTCTTCAGATTTCATTAAACCCCAAACTTAGCAAAGTCTTAAAGAGTCCCACAGTCATGATGGGGCTTCCCTGGTGGCTCAAATGGTGAAGAATCTACCTGCAGTGCAGGAGACCTGAGTTCAATCCCTGGGTCAGGAAGATCCCCTGGAGAAAGAGTTGGCAACTCACTCCAGTATTCTTGCCTGGAGAATTCCATCGACAGAGAAGCCTGGTAGGCTACAGTCCACAGGATAGCAAAGAACTGTACCCAAGCGACTAACTTTCACTTTCACTTTTCACAGTCATGATAGCCATTCATACTTATCTCCTTAACTGCTGTTTTAAAACTTCAAATTCTGTAGTTAGTCCTAAATATCAAGTATTGATATTTTATATAATTTCCTTTAATAATCCTTCCTCTAGAAAACATACATTGGATAATATCAATGTTATTTTTAAACACTGTAGTACTTTTGGTAATATATATATTAAAATGGTGATCTCACTTATTTATGATTTAGTTCATTAGAGGATTTATAGAAAATAATCACCCATGCCAAAGTATTTTCATTAATTCTAAGCTCATTACAAAACATATCTATAAAACATATTTGTAAAGGTGAATTTTGGTAAATAAGAATATATCTCTTAAACCTCGAATCAGTGATGCTCCGAAGAATTTAAAGGATGGTTTGTTTGAATTCATTTGTTGATTCTGCAATCAAGTAATTTAGATGAATGAAAATCTATTATTGAACTCTGTAAATATTTTCAATATCACTTAACCTTCCTAAAAATAGTTATCCAAGTAACTGCCACTGGCTAATAAGTCACATCATGAATTGATAGCTCAGAGACAAGATTTTATGCTATTTACAGACTAATATAATCAGGAATGACATTAAGGTCAACTTGTCTAGCCTTTCATCTAAAATATCTCTGAAACGTGTTATATATATATATATATGTGTGTGTGTGTGTGTGTGTGTGTGTGTGTGTATTATGCATATAAGCAATCAAATTGGGCATGAACATTGTCCTTTCTGGTAGATGAGGAGGCTGAAGGAGACACATAATTTTCATTCATGCTCTCTATTGTCATCATCAGTTTCCATCCAATGTAAATCCTGATAGTAACTGATAAGAAAGTATATGACTAAAGCACTGATTGTTGCATTTGGTGTATGTATGGGTGTGTAGACTTCTAGAGAATATAGTTGTTACCTGTGGGATTTTATTTTAAATTACTCAAGGCTTCAAATATCTAAATCATCAAATCACACACAAACTGGGAGCTGGAAAGGGTCAGGGAGAGTGTCAATTTCACATTGATAATCACAAAGTTCATGAACACTGTTACTTATGTTATAGTCTTATTCTTGGGCATTTTGGTAAGGGGTGATGGAAGACTGAAACCTGTTCAACTGAAATTGCTAGGAAACTTAGTTTATTATTCCCGAAAAAGCTCCAGCAACAAGTAGCACTATACTCTTTATATGTATGTCATTCTAATGTACTAAACCTGGACAATGAAGGTGTATATAGCTGAAAACTTGAATGATTTAATCTGATCCCAGCTCTTCCTTTCTAGTTTTCTAAGGCTAAAAAAAATTACACTGTCCAGATACTGCTACTGAGTGCTGAGTGTAAAACTAGGAAGGTGTCATGGACAAGCACCAATACTGATTTCCTCCTCAGATTCTCAAGCCCTGTGACTATTCTGTAGGGAGAGAAAATACCAAAAAGACCAACATGAGCCCTTACACAACATCTAAAGCCTAGAGCCTACCTGATATTGAGGAGAAATTCATTAAATAGTTGCATTCCTCCTGTACACCTGAGCCAAGGGACCAGAGAATGTTTAATGATGTCACCCAGGAAAGGTCAAGGTCCCCATGTATCCAGGTAAGAGGGAAGTCTACTACATGATCAGGCTTTAACCAGAAACTCATCCTTAACACTAAAGCGTACTTAAAAACGCCTCCCTCATCACTATGGAATAGATGATGCAGAACATTGAGGGAAAATAGAGATGAGGGAACATCAGTAGGAAAAAAATGTAGATGTGGAATACTAAATGAGAAAGAATTCAATATCCTTCATTATCATTTTCTTGGCTCATTGGTTAGAGCTATCAGTTCTAAAAGAAAAGATGAATTTGGAGACTGATACTAGCATGTAGAATAGGTTTTTCAAAATAATTGTATTTCGGTATTTACAGAAAATAATATGTACATTGTTTTCAGAGTATAAGCTCAGTCACTTCAACATAATCTCTCTTTTATGTTTGTAAATAAAGACTTAAGGAACACATTCTTCTTTGGATTCTGTCTAGTATTCTAACTACAGTCTCTTTAAAATGGGGTAAAAAATAATGGCTGTAACACCTGAAGTAGAATTTGACTAATGAAGAGTCCAATGGAAGAACATTATTAATAATACAATCATATCTTGTTCCTCTACAACTTTTCATATTCAACTTTTCATATTCATACTTGTCTCTTTGCCCTGAACTACCATATTGATCTTAAAACTAATATGACCATGTAACTATTTATCAACTTATTTTGATTTTTCAGCCATTTTTTAATATCTTGGTTTTCACCCAAAAATAAGTAATTATTTTCAAAGGAATCTAATAGCCCTTTGGCAAGGCATATTAAAAACTTTAGAGATTGAACTAAATCTTCCTATAATAACAAGTTGCTTTTTTCCTTTGGTGTGAAACCACAGACCTATATTTCCTTTTGTGATACGTGCATAGATGGGTCCTTGACCTTACATGTGTCAACCTGAATTTGGCTCTACTGAACTTTACTGTCATGATACAGCATTCTTTTCTCTTTTTTCATGTAAATCTTGTGTAATTGTCATTAATTGTGAGAGTTAACAGTGAACCTGGGAATGCAAATTGTGTCAGGCTATGGGCTTCCCCAATGGCTCAGCAGTAAAGAATCTGCCTGCAATGCAGGAGACATGAGTTCAATCCCTGGGTTGGTAAGATTGCATGGAAAAGAAAAAGGCAACCTATTCCAGTATTCTTGCCTAGAAACCCCAAGGACAGAGAAGCCTAACAGACTACGGTCCAAGGGGTCAAAAAAGATCAGACATGACTGAGTGACTTAAAAACAGTAGAGAAATTACTACTTAGGCAACTCTAATTTTCCTCCATACCCACATGCACCATCTGTGGGAAAATGGTTTTCATCTATAGTCACTTCATTTAAGGAAAAGACGCATGCAATTGGATTTCTTTACATTCATTATCATTAGAACAAATAAGCATATGATATAAACCCCGGGGATAAGGAGCTTCAAAAGAGGATTTAAGATAATTTTTGAACTCATAGATTCTTAACTAGACACAACTATTTGGTTTAAAGAATATGGCTTTGAAGTATAAAATGACATCAAAAGAATTTCGCCAAAGTCCCCTGTTGGGATTCACTTAAAGGATTAAACCATTGGTATAGTCAAAGTTGGGGGCTTCCCTGTGGCTCAATCAGTAAAATATCTGCCTGCAGGCAGGGGACCCAGGTTCGATCCCTGGGTCAGTAAGATCTCCTGGAGAAGGAAATGGCAACTCATTCCAGTACTCTTGCCTGGGAAATCCCATGGGCACAGGAGTCTGGCAGGCCACAGTCCATGGGGTCGGAAGAGTCAGACACAATTTAGCAACTAAACCACCACCACCATATTTAATACCTGGATAAATACTTAATTTTCTTGAAATAATTTTCAATATCTCCATTTTAGTTAAGGATTTGACACTGTCTTGTTCTAAAATATAAAAACAAATATGGCTATAATATTGGTTCCATCTTTCCTTTTTCATTCATGATAGAAATTGCTGAGTATGATCTCACTTTTCTGAGAAAAATATGGCTAAACTGTTTATTTTAAAATTATGCATGCTATCTTTGGGCTGTTGGGGTGGGAACCAGGTTATAGGTCAGTGTTGAAAATGGATCTACTTCAGGATGGCATGTGAAATAAAAGTGTATTACTATATTTATGCACGGGAAAATAATGTGTAGTATTACAAAATGATATTGAAATAGTTTTAAGAATAAGTCAACTAAATGTTATATTTCATATCTGTATAGTCATGGATATGTTGATCTTGTCAACACATGTAGCTAAATTTTCCCACTGCTCATACAAAATAGATTCAGCTCTTTCTTTCTGAACACCAGCATGTGTTCTCAGTATAGAGACAAGTCACTCAAAACAGAAGGTGTATAGCTTCTCTTGGACTGTTTCCCAGCACAGTGGCCTCTGGCATGATCTTGGCTATAGAAGCATGAGCAAGCTCAATAGTGCAATAAACATTCTTCCCTTCCTCAACATTAGTGGCCCAAATAGTAATTTGTCCAAGAAATTGCCTGCTGGTGCTGTAATTTCAAATCCCACTTCAACTAACAGAAAGGTGTTCTTGTACACAACCAAATAAAAGAGCAGGAATATATCTATTGAGACAGCTGAACACTAAACCACTAATTGCTTAAAGTAATTTGAAAACATATTTTAGAAATCATAATACAAAGGAAAACATGACTTAAATAAATTATTAAGTAAATAAGAATGATTTCAGTTTTCCCACCTGACCCTATTTTTGTTGGGCATTAGTAAGTATATGCAGCATTATTCTCAGAGGCTAAGCAAGCCAATTGTAAAGTAATAATCATTTATTTTAAAAATAAGGGTTACATTAAAATCAGAAAATAGTAGTAATAACACTGTAAGAATAAAATTTGCTACAATTATCTAGAATATTTATCCAGAATAATAAGAATTTCAGAATTAATAAAAAATTTAGCACATCTTTCCTTTACCCTGATTAAAAATAAAATATTCACTGACAAGGGAAAACAAAGCCTTAGTTAAAATTACTTCATTCTGATCTACCCTCCTTGCTCCCTCCTCTACTTTCTTTCACTCAAGTATATTCAAGGTCATGACCTCAAATATATACATAACATTATTTGTCATACAATTTTCTTAGGATAACCATCCTCACTTTGTACATATTTTCCATGATTTGTCTGTTTGATTTAATTCTGATAGATATTTTCTTTTACCTAAAAATCTCAGTGTGTGATTTAAACTGATTATTCAAATATTATAACATGTATGATAGAAAAATAATAAAAGGCAATATATGTAGACAAACCCTTAAAAATATGTGCTTGAAACAGAACTGGTTTAGTTTTTTTTCTCTCTTTCTTCCTTTCTTGCTCCCTTCCTTTCTTCCTTACTTACTTCTTTGCTTTTGGCTGCATTTTCTTTAAATTTGCCACAGTTATGTTAAAAAATATATGCATTGTACTTAGAGTTTGTTGTAATTTAAAATATGTGGAGTGATTTCATTCACTTTCCTGTTTTAAACATTTGTTAAGGACTCAGCATGTGAAGTAGCATGAGATATAGTCATTTTTATTAGAAAACTTCAGTGTTCTAGTTTCATCAGAGACCGTGTATAATCAGTAGATGACATGATTTACTTGTAATATACAGCTTATCAGGTACTTCGTTATTTATGATGTTTATTTAGAATCTGGAAGAAGTTCTTCAGATATACTTGTTTTCATAACATGTGGGAACAATTTTTCTTCAGTTCCTGAATATGATCAGGAAAGAATACAATTAGAAAAATATCTCCACCAGTGGTAGATATTCAACTATATTCAATGTGTCTAAAATTCTCTACCAAATACAGATGAAAGCATTCTTCTAAAGACACAGCAATTCACAGAGGGAAGAAAGAGGGTAAAGCATTTATCATTGAAGAAAACAAAGGAGGTGAAAAGATAATGCTGTTCAAAATTTACTGTGCATCACAAATACCATGAAACCTTGCTGAAAATCCAAACTCCTGGCTCCACTTCTCAGGGTTATTTTATTAGGTTTTGCATGGAACCCAGCTATCCTCATGTTAATAAATATTCCAGGAAATTCTAGTGCATTTTATTTTCGGATCATACTTGAGTCTAATAAGGGTAATTAACTAAATATGGGTAAGGAAGGATTAAAGAAACAGTTGATCAAACAGAGGACAGAGAGGAAGAGGGTCATTAGCAAGTAATGCTGATGATCTCGCTTCCTATTTCCTTGGGAAAAGAGAAGCAACCAAAAACTAATCTCTTAAAGGTTCCACAAAGCATTTATCAATTCAGTTTCAACTGTGACCCTTATCAGATAAAATGTATTACTATGAGCAAAATGTATCCTAAAAAAGGCCAATCATTTCACTTTACCAGTAGATCCTACCCTCTCTCACCCTAGTAAAGATTCCAGAAATTCTTACCTTTCTGCTACACCATCCACATTAATCTCTTTGTTTTCAGATCATTATCAAGAACATGAAGTATTCTTCTATTTATCTTATCTTATTAAAAAAAAAAAAAAGACCCACAACTCTCCATTACACTTCACCTCTCAGCTTGTGTCCTGGATTTATTCCTCTAATTATAATAAAACTATCACTCCTTTCCCAAACTTCTTTGATTACTATTTCTGATTTTCTTATTTCTGTATTTTCTTGACCTCTCTCCAATCAAAATTTCTCCCTTTCCATCAAAACTGACGTGTATGTTGCTAAATTAAAGATCAATTCCTAATTCTCATCTCACATGACCCAGTACCAACATTTGACCTAGGTGATGCTTATACATTTTCATACTCTGAATGCTTGACTCTCAGTACATCAGAATAGTCAATCTTTCTCAGATTGCTTTGTTTCTAATCTTTCCATCCCTTCTTTTCCCCTCCCACATCCCTATTTCCTTATCTGGCTCTATGGAGATTTCATCCAATCCCATAACTTTACATGCCATCAATATACTGATGACTCCCAATATATATGTCTCTAGCTGGACCATATCACATTAACTCCAGACACATATTTCCTAAAGTTCTTGAATATTTAATAGACATCTCAAATTTAATATTTCCATTAAAAAATTCTGATCATTTTCATTCCTCTTTCCCAATCTATTATTCCACCACCTTTCCCACTTCAGTAAATGACAATTTTATATTTCATATTGCTCAGACAAAAATCTTGAAGTCTCTCTTTTTTTTACATCCCATATCTTACCAATTGTCTGTACTGCTATCATGCCAGTCCTAGCCTTTTATATCTTCCTCTCAAAAGGCAGCCAGAGTGGTTCTATTTAACAGAAGTTAAGATCATTTGACACTTCTGTTCAAAACCCAAGAATCCCCATTTCACACAGAGTAAAAGCCAAACATTTATATGACCTTCAATAGAAAACTTAATCAAGCAAGTTCCAGCCAAGCGAAGTCAAGTCAAGGCATATCAATCAATCCAAGTTGAGACACTTCTAGTCATGTCAAGTCAAGTCAGGTTATTTCAAGTCCCAGATGATCTCCCCACTCACCATTTACTTACTAACCTCATACCTTCTAACTAGTCCCTTCACTGGGCTCCAGTCACATTGACCTCCACACTATTTCAATGTTTCCAAATCATAATCTTTACTCATGCTGCTATCTGAAATGTTTCCCTCAGAAATTCCTATGACTTGCTCACTTACTTGCTTTCTATTATATTTAATGTCACCTTTTCAGTCAGCCTTGCTTTTTCACTGTATCTAATACGGCAGTCTTCACCCAAACCCTTTCCAGCCTGCTCTGATTTTTTTTCCTTTGAACTAGTAACATATGCTTTACTAATTTATTTTATTGTCTCAAAACACAAGCTCCCTGAATGCAGGGCTTTTTGTTACACTTATTCACTACTATGTTCTTGAGCTCTGTGGAGAGAGTTATTTTGGACCATTCCATAGAGGCAAGTCAAGGCTGAGAAAGAAAATTATGGACAGTGTATACTAACTAGACTATTTTGACCTTTGGCAAATTTATTTTGACCCTTTCTTTGTCTTTTTGTCTTTTATCAGCATCACTATAAAATTTTCTTCCTCCATTTATCACTTTCTAGTAGATGTAATTTTTACATAATCACACTACAATTCCCCATCTTCATAGATCACAGCTTCATGTGAAGAGGTTTCTGTAACTCAACAAAGCTATGAGCCATGTAGGGTCACCCAAGATGGAGGAGTCATAGTGAGGAATTCCGACAAATCCTGGTCCACTAGAAGAGGGAAATGGCAACCTACTCCAGTATTCTTGCTGTGACAACTTCATGAACAGATGAAAAGGTAAAAAGATATGATGCCTGAAGATGAGCCCCCCAGGTTGGAAGATGTCTAACATGCTGCTGGGGAAGAGCAGAGGACAATTACTAATAGCTCCAGAAAGAATGAAGTGGTTGGGCAAAGTGGAAACAATGCTCAGTTGTGTATGTGTCTGGTGGTGAAAGTAAAGTCCAACACTGTAAAGAACAACATTGCATCAGATCAGATCAGATCAGATCAGTTGCTCAGTCGTGTCTGACTCTTTGTGACCCCATGAATCGCAGCACGCCAGGCCTCCCTGTCCATCACCAACTCCCGGAGTTCACTCAAACTCACGTCCATCGAGTCAGTGATGCCATCCAGCCACCTCATCCTCTGTTGTCCCCTTCTCCTCTTGCTCCCAATCCCTCCCAGCATCAGAGTCTTTTCCAACGAGTCAACTCTTCACATGAGGTGGCCAAAGTACTGGAGTTTCAGCTTTAGCATCATTCCTTCCAAAGAAATCCCAGGGCTGATCTCCTTCAGAATGGACTGGTTGGATCTCTTTGCAGTCCAAGGGACTCTCAAGAGTCTTCTCCAACACCACGGTTCAAAAGCATCAATTCTTCAGCGCTCAGCCTTCTTCACAGTCCAACTCTCACATCCATACATGACCACAGGGAAAACCATAGCCTTGACTAGACGAACCTTTGTTGGCAAAGTAATGTCTCTGCTTTTCAATATTCTATCTAGGTTGGTCATAACTTTCCTTCCAAGGAGGAAGCGTCTTTTAATTTCATGGCTACAATCACCATCTGTAGTGATTTTGGAGCCCAGAAAAATAAAGTCTGACACTGTTTCCACTGTTTCCCCATCTATTTCCCATGAAGTGATGGGACTGGATGCCATGATCTTCGTTTTCTGAATGTTGAGCTTTAAGCCAACTTTTTCACTCTCCACTTTCACTTTCATCAAGAGGCTTTTTAGTTCCTCTTCACTTTCTGCCATAAGGGTGGTGTCATCTGCATATCTGAGGTTATTGGTATTTCTCCCAGCAATCTTGATTCCAGCTTGTGTTTCTTCCAGTCCAGCGTTTCTCATGATGTACTCTGCATATAAGTTAAATAAACAGGGTGACAATATACAGCCTTGACAAACTCCTTTTCCTATTTGGAACCAGTCTGTTGTTCCATGTCCAGTTCTAACTGTTGCTTCCTGACCTGCATACAAATTTCTCGAGAGGCAGATCAGGTGGTCTGGTCTTCCCATCTCTTTCAGAATTTTCCACAGTTTATTGTGATCCACACAGTCAAAGGCTTTCTCATAGTCAATAAAGCAGAAATAGATGCTTTTCTGGAACTCTCTTACTTTTTCCATGATCCAGTGGATGTTGGCAATTGCATAGAAACCTAGAACGTTAGGTCTATGAATCATGGTAAATTGGAAGTGGTCAAGCAGGAGATGGCAAGATTGAACACTGACATCCTAGGAATCACTGAACAAAATGGACAGGAATAGGTGAATTTAATTTAGATAACCTTTATATCTACTACTGTGGGCAAGAATCTCTTTAGAAGAAATGGAGTAGCCCTCATAGTCAACAAGAGAGTCTGAAATGCAGTACTTAGATGCAATCTCAAAAATTACATAATGAACTTGGTTCATCTCCCAGGCAAGCCATTCAACATCACAATAATCCAAGTATAATTCAGCTGAAAAAGCTGAAGTTGACTGGTCTGGTGAAGACCTACAAGACTTTCTAGAATTAATACCCCCAAAAGATGTCTTTTTCATCATAAGGGATTGGAATGAAAAAATAGGAAGTCAAAAGATACCTGGAGTAACAGGTAAGTTTGACCTTGGAGTACAAAATGAAGCAGGGCAAAGGCTAAAAGAGTTTTATCAAGAGAACATGCTTGTCATAATAAATACCTTTTTCCAGCAACCCAAGAGATGAATCTATACATGGGCATCAACAGATGGTCAATACTGAAATCAGACTGATTATGTTCTATCAACCGAAAATGGATAAGCTCTACACAGTCAGCAAAAACAAGGCCTGGAGCTGACTATGGCTCAGATAATGAACTCCTTAGTGCAAAATTCAAGCTTAGATTGAAGACTGTAGGGAAAACCATTCATTCAGATATGACCTAAACCGAATCCTGTATGATTATATAGTGAAGGTGATGAATAGATTCAAGTGTTCTGGTAGACAAACTGCCTGAAGAATTAGGGACAGAGATCTATAATACTATATGGGAAGCAGTGATCAAAATCATTCCAAAGAAAAATAAATGCAAGAAGGCAAAGTGGTTGTTTGAGGAGGTTGAGTAGCTAAGGGAAGTACCTAAGAGTAGCTGAGGAAAGAAGAGAAGTGAAAGACAAGGGAGAAAAGGAAAGATACCCAACTGAATGCAGAGTTCCAGAGAACAGCAAGGAGAGATAAGAAGGCCTTCTTTTAAAAAAAAATGCAAAAATTAGAAAAAAACAATAGAACAGGAAAGACTAGACATCTTTTCCAGAATATTGGATCTATTAAGGGAGCATTTCATGCAAGGATAAGCACAATAAAGGACAGAAATGGTAAGAAACTAACAGAAGCAGAAGAGATTAAGAACAGGTGGCAAGAATACACAGAAGAACTATACAAAAAGGTCTTACGGACCTGGATAACCATAATGCTGTGGTCATTCACCTAGAGCCAGATAGCCTAAATTCAGTGGACCTCAGGAAGCATTATTACAAACAAAGCTAGATATGATGGAATTCCAGCTGAGCTGTTCAAAATCCTAAGAGATGATGCTGTTCAAGTGCTGCACTCATTATGCCAGCAAATTTGGAAAACTCAGCAGTGGCCACAGGATTGGAAAAGGTCAGATTTCATTCCAATCCCAAGAAGGGCAATGCCAGATAATTTTCCAACTACTGTACAATTGCACTCACTTCACATGCTAACAAGGATATGCTCAAAATGCTTCAAGATAGGCTTTAGTAGTACATGAACTGAGAATTTCCAGATGTTACAAGCTGGGATTTGAAGAGGAAGAGGAACAGGATATCAAATTGCCAACATTCATTGGCTCATGGAGAAAACAAAGAAATTCCAGCAAAACACATCTACTTTTGTATTACTAACTACCCTAAAGTGTTTGGGTGGATCACAAAAAAAATTGTGGAAAATTCTTAATGAGATGGAAGTATCAGACCATCCTACTTGTCTCCTGAGAAATTATGTGTGGGTCCAGAAGCAACAGTTAGAACCAGACATGGAACAACTGACTGGTTTAAAGTTGGGAAGGGAATATGACAAGGCTGTGTATTGCCGCCCTGCTTATTTAACTTCTATGCAGAGTACATCATGGAAAATCCCAGACTGGATGAAGCAAGTTAGAATCAAAACAGTTGGGAGAAATATCAACAACCTCACAATAGCAGAAACTGAGGAGGAACTAAAGTTCTTCTTGATGAGGGTGAGAGTGGAGAGTGAATAAGCTGGCTTAAAACTCAACATTCAAAAAACTAAGACCATTGCATCCAGTCCCATCACTTCATGACAAATGGAAGGAGGAAAAGTGGAAATAGTCCCAGATTTTATTTTCTGGGGCTCTAAAATCACTGTGGATGGTGACTTCAGCCATGAAATTAAAAGATGCTTGTTCCTTGGAAGGAAAGTGATAACAAACCTAGACAGCATATTAAAAAGTAGAGATATCACTTTGCCTACAAAAGTCCATCTGTCAAAGCTACGGTTTTTCCAGTAGTCATGTACGGATGTAAGAGTTGGACCATAAAGAGTGCTGAGCACCGAAGAATTGATGTTTTCAAATTGTGGTGCTGGAGTGAAGACTCTTGAGAGTCCCTTGAATAGTAAGGAGACCAAACCAGTCAATCCTTAAGGAAATCAACCCTGTGTATTCACTGGAAGGACTGATGCTGAAGCTGAAGCTCCAATACTTTGGCCACCTGATGTGAAGAGCCAATTCAGTGAAAAGACCATGATGCTGGGACAGATTGAAGGCAAACAATAAGAGGGCAGCAAAGGATAAGACAGATAGCATCACCAAATCAATGGACATAAATTTGAGCAAACTCCAGGAGATATTGAAGGACAGGGAAACCTACCATTCTGTAGTTCATGGGGTCACAAAGAGTCAGACATGACTCAGGGACTGAACAACAAATGAAACTATGTAGTGCATATCTAAATAAAACAATTACATATACACTGTTTTACATAGCTGCTCAGAAAAATATATACTTATGTGTAAGCACATATGTATACGTGTATGTGTGTGCGTAAGTAAGCATTTCTATATTTGAAGAAATTTTATTTTTCTTCTTTCCAAAAATGCTACGGTAAATTTTTGGTTGTTTTTCAACCTTGGAAGATTTTGATTTTCTTTTTCAATAACCTTTACTGATATTCTTATTCTGCTCCCCAGGTTTCACTTTTCTCTTTATCCTGCTCCCCATATTCCTCTAATTTTGAGACTTACAGTATATCAGATCAATTCTGTTTTTACCACTGTTACAATTCACATAGTAAGGAGAGAAAGTGACTAACATTTATTAAGTGCAAATTATGAGGCATGGACTCTGCAAAGTCCTTTGCATTCACATTTTATCCTCACAATTACCCTGTGTGGTGAGTATTATGATTCTCATTTTATGGATGAGGAAATCAAGGCTCACAGAAGTTAAATAACTTTCCTGGGGCTATATAGCTAGTTAGTAGCAGATCTGGATCCAGAGGCTCATGTTCCTCCTATTATAACAAAGTACACCTCTAAGTAAATGTGGGAAAAATTATAGTCCTTAGAATGGCTCCTGATTTTCCCTCACATATTATTGTTAAAAATTGAGGTGGCAAATTGGAATCAGAGTACAGACCAACACTGACTACCCTATAGATTAAAATATGAGCCAAATATACAATTTCAAAAAATTTAGCCACTATGTTAAAAGCTAAAAATATAAGTGAAGAGAATATGAATAATATATATTTCATCTGACATGTAAAAATGATTCAAAATGTCATCAGTATGAAATTTTCAATCAGGTTCTTTGTAATTTTTCTCATACCAACTCTTTGAATTCCAGTGTATATTTTACCCATAGCCTATATCAACTTAAACTCAGCACATTTCAAGTGCTCAACAGCCACATATAGCTAGTGACTGCTGTATTGGACAGTACAGATATAATTAATCTTTCATAGGCCCAATGTCTGTCTCATTGCCTTCCATTGGCATGAGACTTATTAGAGAGTCCTGTATACTTACTGGTTCCACCTCCTTTGTATTGTTTTACTCATTGGAATGAGCCTGGTTTCAATGAAATGATGAACTATTGAGCATTGAGCATTCCAACTCAGTTAGAGGATAAGATGACATATTATTTTCTGGTTTCCTAGTACTCCAGTTTCTGATTTACTTAACCTTTCTACTTCATCTTTGACCAGCATTGAGTACTACATCTTTAGCTCATCACTTTGATTAAACTCCTTTATTTACAAACATTAGTCCACAACCTTCTTTTATTTTGGGGATTTCTAAGCCAGACACAACTTCAACTGTTATCTATACAGTGAGGACAAGTAAAACTAATCCCCATTCACACTTTCATCATGAAATTACACCTATGTATTCAGGTACCAAAAGTTCATTTTTACACACATTTAAAACATAATTTATAAAATAACACACACAAATACACATTTTTTCTCATCATCAGTAGGTTGAGAGAACATTTTTTTCCTCAAAGAAAGTATGTACTTGCTGGCCAAGTGGGGTTATATGCTACATGCCTAATTAAATAAATTGAAGAAATTACAAAAAGGAAAGCCATAGAAAATAAAATGTTGCATAAGATTTTTTTATAAAGAGAATGAAATTCCTCTGGTGAAACTGCTTCTATCTCAAAGTGAAATAATGACCATCCACTTGAATTCTATAATTTCTGTCAGTATGACTACTATTAGCAGAGGTACCATCAAATAAATGTGACCATAAATTCTAAATAAATAAATATAAAATTCTTACTCAGACTCAATATATTAGTCATGTGTTATAAACTGCACAGTGAAGAAAACAAAAATGCCACAGTATTTATGGAATCCAATGTAATATGTATTGATTTTCAGACTTCCTTTAGTACAATGTGTGCTTTTAAAAAGGATACACATATCATTTTTCACATGCAGTTGAAAGAATAATTAAACAAATTTGCTGTAGTTTTTCTCTTTCTTTTGCAATAAGTTTCCCTTCCATCTTTAACTCTACTTGCTGTCCTTCCCAATACAAACACGCCACTGCTCATGGCTCTACTGTCCTTGTGCATAAGTGGGATCAGCAGTCCTTTTCCCCTATTAATACATGTAAATAAGCTTCTTTGATTGGGAGCTGCTATTTGCAACCTCTATGTTTTTGTTTTTGCCTCTCTATCTCCAAGCATACCTGTACAGTTGGGTGTGGTCATATAACTAAGTGTGGCCAATGACAAATAAGCAGAAATATGTATTGATATGTGCCCATGGGAAATTCTCCTTAAACAGGAGGAGTTAGCACAGCCTGAATGTTGATACAATAGCTGGAACTCTAATAGTCATTTCCATCCTTAAATTTGGAAACACCAAACCAAGAATGGCAAAGAAGAAAATATGAGCCATTATAAAACTGTGGAATTACAACAGTAGCCCTAGACAGCCTACCTATGAATTTGTTTTATGTGAGGGAAAAATAAACCTTTACTATATTTTGTCTTTTTTTTTTTTTTTTTTAGCCTAAATCTAACCACTATCTTTCTTGTTAAACACAGTCAAACCCAAACCTAACAGCTACACATACAATGGAGTATGTCCCAGAACCCAAAGGTGACAAGCTTTAAGCATGTAGATATGACTGGCTCATGTTTACCAGGAAAATAGACAGTCACAGTATTCTTTAGACCTAAAATTTAGTTTCAAGTGTGATTTGCTTGTCTACTTTGCACAGGGGTAACTACTTAATTACATTTTCAAGTATGTAGACTAAATAACATCATTGATTTAACTTTTTTCTTCTTGATTAGGAAATTCAGTTATGTCCTGGACATTCTTTGTTCAAACTGACATATTCTGTATGATACAAGGACTTCCCTGGTAGCTCAGCTGCTAAAGAATTCGCCTGCAATGCAGGAGACACCAGTTCAATCCCTGGGTCAGGAAGATCCACTAGAGAAGGGATAGGCTACCCACTCCAGTATTCTTGAGCTTCCCTGGTGACTCAGCTGGTAAAGAATCTGCCTGCAATTTGGGAGACCTGGGTTTGATCCCTGAGTTGAGAAAATCCCCAGGAGAAGGGAAGGCTACCCACTCCAGCATTCTGGCCTGGAGAATTCCACGGGGTGGCAAAGAGACACGACTGAGCGATTTTTACTCACAATTCCATGCAGTCCTACCAGCATTTATTCTGTAACAGGTCTGTACTGCTTATTATTTTGGAGAATAAAAGAATGTTCCTTTATACTAATATGATGTTCCATATGTAAGAAAACCCTGATATATGAATAACATGCACATATATACACAGTTGCTTTTTTAAAAAAATAGGTGAGTACAATTAATATTTTAGAGTAATTCTAAAATTCGGAGAAGGCAATGGCACCCCACTCCAGTACTCTTGCTTGGAAAATCCCATGGACAGAGGAGCCTGTTAGGCTGCAATCCACGGGGTCGCTAAGAGTCGGACACGACTGAGCGACTTCACTTTCACTTTTTACTTTCATGCATTGGAGAAGAAAATGGCAGCCCACTCCAGTGTTCTTGCCTGGAGAATCCCAGGGACCGGGGAGCCTGGTGGGCTGCCGTCTACGGGGTCGCACAGAGTCGGAAACGACTGAAGTGACTTAGCATAATTCTAAAATTAGTCACAAAGAAAGTAATTTAAAAAAATCCATGTAATGTTATTTATCTCAGTTTCTAGAATCACAGTTTTAACACAAGTTATACGATCTGATTTTTTTTCTGCAGGTAACCCTACAGGAAGCTGACCTGGGTGAGCTGCTTTATTCTTTTTTTTCAGGGTTGCAGGGTAAACATTGCATAGTCATATACTGAGACTCCTTATACACCACAAACTAAGAAATTATGTTAATCAAAGTCAAAGTTCGTAGCAGATTCAAGTAATGAGTTATCATAAACCCACAGCCTTTTCAAAATTGAAGAAAACTCACAAGGCATGTTTTCCTGTGGCTTTCAAAATTCTTACAACAAAAGCTGCTTTGAAATGTGCTGGGGAGGAGGACTAAAATACCACACACATATAACCTGTTCAGAATTTCACACTGTAGGCAGATTACTAACTGCTGTGGATGTATTTTCTGGGTGCCATTATTGAATCTTGATCATTAAATGGACATAATTTAGATAATGATATGCAATGCTATGGTAGCTTTTGGATTTTCATTACTAAAATTGTGTATTTATTTGCAATAAGTGAGATGTTCTACATTCAATTAAATACTTAGTACTCTTAGTAAGTGAAAATGGATTTACATTTTAAAAAACACATTTGAATTTCACTCATCTTTCATTTCATAGCAAAAATATAATTTCAGAGTTTGACCACTAGGACATTGGTCATTATGAGGAAATTACAAAAAGAAATATAATATGAAAATACTAACATTTTTATGCCCTGACATCATTTAATATTCATTCTTTAGATAAAGCCATATATCCATACTCTTTAAAAGTGAAAGATGAGGTTGCCTAACACTTAGTAAAACTTGCTGATTCTCTCAAAGTAGAGCCCCCAATCACACTTATGTTTGGTATCATCAGAAAACAGTATTTACTGATGAAAGACAAAATAAGAAACAGCACACCTTAAGCAAGAGAGCAATGCAGTAGTTTTTCTCCCTATAAATTTGTTTGCTCTCAACTGAGAGACTGGATAATATGGTGATTAAATAATAGGAACATATACCAAATTTTGCCTGGAAAATCCCATGGACTGTGGAACCTAGTGGGCTACAGTCCATGGTGTCACAAAGAGTTGACAAGACTGAGCACAGGCATCTCACCTGACCTGACCAAATTAGCTACCATGTTTATTAATTATTCTTTTTTGATGAACATTGTTAGAGACAAGAAAAAGTTGATATAACTGAAAATTCACAGGAAAACTGAAATCCCTAAGAGTGACTCCATAGGAAAAATAAAATCCATAGAGAACTAATATTTACTGAATGCTTACTGTGTGCTGGAGGAGGAGTGGTGGCTGAGCGGCTGCAGGAGTGCAGCTGCGCCGGCACAAGAGCGGCCAAGAGGAGCCGTCCATCCAAGGACCCCACGTCCACAGTCAGGAGCAGCGGCTGCACTTTGTTGGAGCAGCCATGAAGAGATACCCCATGTCCAAGGTAAGAGAAACCCAAGTAAGATAGTGGGCACTGAGAGAGGGTATCAGAGGGCAGACATACTGAAACCACAATCACAGACAACTAGCCAATCTGATCACATGGACCACAGCCTTGTCTAACTCAATGAAACTAAGCCATGCCGTGTGGGGCCACCCAAGACGGACGGGTCATGATGGAGAGGTCTGACAGAATGTGGTCCACTGGAGAAGGGAATAGCAAAGCACTTCAGTATTCTTGCCTTGAGAATCCCATGAACAGTATGAAAAGGCAAAATGATAGGATACTGAAAGAGGAACTCCCCAGGTCAGTAGGGGCCCAATATGCTACTGGAGATCAGAGAAGAAATAACTCTAGAAAGAATGAAGGGATTGAGCCAAGGCAAAAACAATACCCGGTTGTGGATGTGACTGGTGATAGAAGCAAGGTCTGATGCTGTCAAGAGAAATACTGCATAGGAACCTGGAATGTTAGGTCCATGAATCAAGGTAAATTGGAAGTGGTCAAACAGGAGATGGCAAGAGTGAAGATCGACATTGTAGAAATCTGGGAACTAAAATGGACTGGAATGGGTGAACTTAACTCAGATGACCTTTATATCTACTCCTGTAGGCAGGAATCCCTTAGAAGGAATGGAGTAGCCATCAGTCAACAAGAGTCCAAATTACAGTACTTGGAGGCAATCTCAAAAATGACAGAATGATCTCTGTTCATTTCCAAGACAAACCATTCAATATCATGGTAATCCAAATCTGTGCCCCGACCAGTAATGCTGAAGAAGCTGAAGTTGAACAGTTCTACGAAGACCTTCAAGACCTTCTAGAACTAACACCCAAAAAAGATGTCCTCTTCATTATAAGGGACTGGAATGCAAAAGTAGGAAGTCAAGAAACACCTGGAATAGGCAAATTTGGCCTTGGAGTACAGAATGAAGCAGGGCAAAGGCTAATAGAGTTTTGCCAAGGAACACACTGGTCATAGCAAACACCCTCTTCCAACAACACAAGAGAATACTCTACACGTGGACATCACCAGATGGCCAACAGCAAAATTAGACTGATTATATTCTTAACAGCCAAAGATGGAGCAGCTCTATACAGTAAGCAAAAACAAGATCCAACCAGTCCATCCTAAAGGAGATCAGTCCTGGGTGTTCATTGGAAGGACTGATGTTGAAGCTGAAACTCCAATACTTTGGCCACCTGATGAGAAGAGCTGACTCATTTGAAAAGACCCTGATGCTGGGAAAGATTGAGGGCAGGAGGAAAAGGGGACGACAGAGGATGAGATGGTTGGATGGCATCACCGACTCAATGGACATGAGTTAGGGTAAACTCCGGGAGTTGGTGATGACAGGGAGGCCTGGCATGCTGCAGTTCATGGGGTCACAAAGAGTTGGACACGACTGAGTGACTGAACTGAACTAAACTGAACTGAACTGTGTGCTAGCCACTGGACTAGGCAATGAATCACATTTCTCATCTAAATTAGTATTAGCAATTATATGCCAAATCAATGGCTTCCCTGGTGGCTCAGATGGCAAAGAATCTGCCTGCAATGCAGGAGATCCAGGTTCAATCCCTGGGTTGTGAAGATTGTCTGGAGAAGGGAATGGAAACCCATTCCGTTACTCTTGCCTGGAGAATTCCATGGACAGAGGAGCCTGGTGGGCTACAGTTCATGGGGTCTCATAGAGTCAGATATGACTGAGCAACTTTCACTTTCAACTGTTATCAGTGAAGATCCACATTGTATGTGCTTTTTAAAGATAGTTATTTAGTTTATCCTACCTAATGGCCTTATTCAAGTCCAACTCCTTGGTCAGAGAATAATAGGATGAGATTATAAATCTCCCAAAGAGTGGAGATAAGAGGGAGAAGAAGTCTATAGATGGGACCTAGAGTACCTATTTTAGGTTATGTGCATGTGCATGTATGTGTATGCTAAGTCGCTTCAGTCGTGTCTGACTCTTGTGCTCTTCAGTCGTGTCTGACTCAGGACTGTAGCCTGCCAGGCTCCTCTGTCCATGGGATCCTCCAGGCAAGAATACTGGAGTGAATTGCCATGCTTTCCTCCAGGGTTATCTTCCTGACTCAGGGATTAAACCTGCGTCTACCTGCACTGGCAGGCGGGTTCTTTACCACTAATGCCACTTTTAGCTCAGAGTCTTTTCATAATTTATTTTCAATACTTTATCTTCTTCAGAGTAGTACCAATAAATGGTTGTTTCAAATCATTGTTATTTAGAGAATAAAGAACTTTGGGATCATTCAACCCACAGTTTTCTAACTTTGCAGATAGTTAAACTAAGGCATAGTGAGATCACAAGAATCACATAATTATTAGTGGTAGAAATGGAACCATTAAATAGTTTTCATGCTTTTCTTCTTATGAAAGCCTTGAGGTATCAACTGTCACCTAGAAATACTAATCTGTTGACCTTAAATCTTCAGAGAGGCAGATCAGCTGTGTGACCTTCAGGTGTTTTCTTAAACTCCCTCTGTAGTTAGTATCTCATTTCATGGGAGCAAAACAATAGTATCTACCTTCTGGAAGTTATGTGTGGGTTCATTGAAGTTATAGCTTTGAACACTTAAAATCGTATGCTATGTGTGACCAATTAGTACCAAATGATGTCAGCCTTCATTCATACACACACACAAATGTGAACTCCTATGCACTAAGTTTTGGGGATCCAAAGATGAAGAAAATAATCACATCTTCTATCCCCACAGTGAGCTTACCATCAATATGAAGGTAAAATAACTAAACACACAGCATAATATTTTATGAAAACGAGGTAGAGAATGCTACTTGAATGTCCAAGGGAAATATTTAACCCAAATTTTGGACTTCAGGAGCAACTCCCCACAGAATGTGCCAAAAAGTGTGAGCAGCTTAGTGTGGGAGACAGGGAGGAAAGTGTTTTGGTCAATGGAGGCAGAAGTGCCAAGGACCAGAAGGAAAAAATGTAGAGCTGGGGAGGCTAGCTTTGAAGTGTGAAAGTGGAAAGAAAAGAGACAAGAGTGGTAAGTAGAGACCAAAAAGAAGTTTATAAGTCACAGTAAAGAGTTTAAGGCTTCTCTGATAGCTCAGTTGGTAAAGAATCTGCCTGTAATTGCAGGAGACCCTGGTTCGATTCCTGGGTTGGAAAGATATGCTGAAGAAGGGATAGGCTACCTACTCCAGTATTCTTGGGCTTCCCTTGTGGCTCAGCTGGTAAATAATCCGCCTGTAATGCAGGAGACCTGGGTTCGATCCCTGGGTTGAGAAAATCCCCTGGAAAAGGGAAAGGCTATCCACTCCAGTATTCTGGCCTGGAGAATCCCATTGAATAGTCCATGGGGTCACAAAGAGTTGGACATGACTGAACAACTTTCACCTCACTAAAGAGTTTAAAATATTTGGAAAAAGTGGAGTGTCATTGAATGATTTAAGCAGAAGTAATTACATTTAATTTTAGAAAACTCACTTTGGCTGTAAAATGGGTAAGATGGAATCAAAGGAACTTGGAAGCTCATGATGCAGTTTCAGGTGAGCCATGATGAATGATTACAACAGCTTCAAGGTTTATGGGAGCCCTGTTTTCCAATGGTGCTTTCAATAATTCCTAGTGACCTAGAGGTTACCTGTGTGTGCTAAGTTACTTCAGTCATGTCCGACTCTTTGCAACCCCATGGACTGTAGCCCACCAAGTTCCTCTGTCCATGGTATTCTCCAGGCCAGAATACTGGAGTGGATTGCCATTTCCTTCTCCAGAGATTACCTGGTGGCAACCTAAGTCTTCTTTAGTAAGGAGAATTCTGCTTAACTCCATTATGTGATTGATGGGTTTTAAACAAAGGAACAGGGTATCTATTCTCCTATGGATGTTCCTGTGAACTCAGATACACAGTATCTGAAGTCAGATACATGGGATTGCATTTTGGTCCCATTACGTCCTCAGATATGTGATTTGGGGCAAATCCTTTAAAAGCAAAGCACTATTTTTTAAAAAATATAAATTTATTATTTTAATTAGAGGCCAATTACTTTATAATATTGTATTGGTTTTGCCATACATTGACATGAATCCGCCACAGGTGTACATGTGTTCCCCATTCTGAACCCTCCTCCCACCTCCCTCCCTGTACGACCCCTCTGGGTCATCCCAGTGCACCAGCCCCAAGCATCCTGTATCATGCATCGTACCTGGACTGGCGATTCATTTCATGTATGATATTATACATGTTTCAATGCCATTCTCCCAAATCATCCCACCCTCTCCCTCTCCCACAGAGTCCAAAAGATTGTTCTATACATCTGTGTCTCTTTTGCTGTTTCGCATACAGGATTATCGTTACCATCTTTCTAAATTCCATATATATGTGTTAGTATACTGTATTGGTGTTTTTCTTTCTGGCTTACTTCACTCTGTATAACAGGCTCCAGTTTCATCCACCTCATTAGAACTGATTCAAATGTATTCTTTTTAATGGCTGAGTAATACTCCATTGTGTATATGTACCACAGCTTTCTTATCCATTCATCTGCTGATGGACATCTAGGTTGCTTCCATGTCCTGGCTATTATAAACAGTGCTGTGATGAACATTGGGGTACACGTGTTTCTTTCCCTTCTGGTTTCCTCAGTGTGTATGCCCAGCAGTGGGATTGCTGGGTCATAAGGCAGTTCTATGTCCAGTTTTTTAAGGAATCTCCACACTGTTCTCCATAGTGGCTATATTAGTTTGCATTCCCACCAACAGTGTAAGAGGGTTCCCTTTTCTCCACACCCTCTCCAGCATTTATTGCTTGTAGACTTTTGGATCGCAGCCATTCTGACTGGCATGAAATGGTACCTCATAGTGGTTTTGATTTGCATTTCTCTGATAATGAGTGATGTTGAGCATCTTTTCATGTGTTTGTTAGCCATCTGTATGTCTTCTTTGGAGAAATGTCTATTTAGTTCTTTGGTCCATTTTTTGATTGGGTCGTTTATTTTTCTGGAATTGAGCTGCAGGAGTTGCTTGTATATTTTTGAGATTAGTTGTTTGTCAGTTGCTTCATTTGCTAATATTTTCTCCCATTATGAAGGCTGTCTTTTCACCTTGCTTATAGTTTCCTTTGTTATCAGAAGCTTTTAATTTTAATTAGGTCCCATTTGTTTATTTTTTCTTTTATTTCCAATATTCTGGGAGGTGGGTCATAGAAGATCCTGCTGTGATTTATGTCAGAGAGTGTTTTGCCTATGTTCTTCTCTAAGAGTTTTATAGTTTATGGTCTTATGTTTAGATCTTTAATCCATTTTGAGTTTATTTTTGTGTATGGTGTTAGAAAGTGTTCTAGTTTCATTCTTTTACAAGTGGTTGACCAGTTTTCCCAGCACCACTTGTTAAAGAGACTGTCTTTTCTCCATTGTATATTCTTGCCTCCTTTGTCAAAGATAAGGTGTCCATATGTGCGTGGATTTATCTCTGGGCTTTCTATTTTGTTCCATTGATCTAGATTTCTGTCTTTGTGCCAGTACCATACTGTCTTGATGACTGTGGCTTTGTAGTAGAGCCTGAAGTCAGGCAGGTTGATTCCTCCAGTTCCATTCTTCTTTCTCCAGATTGCTTTGGCTATTCGAGGTTTTTCGTATTTCCACACAAATTGTGAAATTATTTGTTCTAGTTCTGTGAAAAATACCATTGGTAGCTTGATAGGGATTGCATTGAATCTATAGATTGCTTTGGGTAGTATACTCATTTTCACTATATTTTTTTAAAATGTATAAAACTAGGATAAGAATATCTACTTCATAGTGTTACATGAGATAATACACGCAAATATCTTAATATCTGTACCTGGCATGTTAAGCATTCAATAAAATTTAGTTCTTACATTAACTGTTTATATCTATATTTTTAATAGTTTTCAGGAAGTCAGTTTTCAAAAGCAATGTTGTTTATTTTTAAAGTCATTGAAAAATCTTATTATTTTCAAGTTATAGTTCTAATAGCCCTTCAGGGTATAACAAAACACCTTTTCAGTACACAGGGAAACAAACAAAAAATGCCACTCAATATTACTCTTATAATGCAGGATAATTTGCATTTTTCAGCTTTTCACACATTGTTCTACCATAACTCCTTAAATATCCCCTTGTGTCTAAGAGATAGCTTGGTCTTTAAGCTGAGAGTAAAAGAATTAAATTGAGATCGTTGTTTTTAATTTCCCTTCCTGATTACAAAACAAAGATGCATCATGTTGATCTTCAGCAACTTCAGCATCTGGAGTTTCTCTGCCTCCAATAACCTCCAGTAGAATTCTATCCACTCATCACTCTTCACCAGAGATGCTTCCACAAAGACCTAAAAGCATGTCACTATCTGCCAAACTCTAACCCTGGACCCCTACAGCCATACCATTCCCTAAACATAAAAAGTATGATAATGGTTTTTACAGAATGTGTTACACAGTGATAGATAATACAAACCCCAAAAAAGTGCAACTGGGTTAGAGCTGTTGTGGGGAGACTCATGTAGAGCCCGGTCCACAGAGACTCAGTGCCGAGGGGGTTGGACCAAATCTGAGGGAATAATGCCAGCTCACAGAGCAAGACACTAGCATTGTTTGGGGAGCAATAACAGGCTCTGTTTCCAACAATTTTCCCCCAGCTGTTTTATATTCTGTAAACATTGAGCCTCTCTTTGTTCAGGCTCCTGCCTAGAAGGCCCTTCTTTCAAGTCTTTGAAATTTCTATAGAAACTGATGAGAAACAAGTTTTAGTGGTCAACAGTCCAAGAAACCAGCCTTACTTTTGTTAGTATTTCCAAACTTGTAATTAACAAGTTATTAGAAATCCAACAGGTGTGTCAGTCATTGTGCAAAGCACTAGGGATGGAGCTAATTAAGAGTGGGCTACTGCCTTCAGGGAGTCCGTGTTCTAGCCTTGGTAGCACATGCGTAGAGCTGCATTTTAATACAATGTGAAAGTGCTATAGCAACAGAAAGCACGGCTGTGAAAAACAAGTGAAAAAGTATTAATTTTGCCTGAAGAGGGTAGTGAAAATCTCACTGACAAAATCAGTTTTTAAACAGATACTTCTCTCTTTTAAAAAATTGTTTATGTATGTGTGAGCAGTGTGTGTAGGTATGTGTGTCTATAAACTGGGGAAACTCTAACTATGTGTTCTCAGGAAAAGCCTAATTATTAGGAAAGTATTCGTTTTTTTAAAAAGCCATTAAAGCCTGTGATTAAGACAAAAATCTAGCTTGCTAGTACCACCACCAATAACACATTTATAATTATTTTAAAAACTCTGCATTCTTTACCAGGTGAGCTACCAGGGAAGCCCCCAAAACTCCACAACATAACACTTAATCAACACTGATTGCTGGGGAATAGAAGAGTTTCTTATTCAGCTCATACTGAGTATTTAACAATCTCCCCAAACTGTTATTTACTCCAATTGTGAAATCATCCCAAATATTTCCTGAGTAATAAATATTACTCCAAATATTCAAGCACACAGAAAACACACACACACATGTACACATTTGGAAATTAGCTTTTCACATGTTGGAATACTCATTGCACAGAACTTTTACTAGGCATTAGGAAATCAACTTGTGCTCTTTCTTCAAAGAGGGTGAACAAAGCATATAGACCAAAAGGAACAAAGAAGTATTGATCTTAAATTAATAAAGCATTGCTTCTAGATTTTTTTCAAATGAAGCTTACATGGTGAGCACTAAAGATTTTCAAATAGCCATTATTACTGTTATAGTCACAAATGTAGCCTCTTAAGAAAAACTAGAAAATATAGACTACCACAGAAGGATTTTAACTTGGTTTAAGGTACATTATTATATTAATGGGTTTTATGCTAGGCTGTACCCCTTATGGCTGAAACTATGTAGAAAAAATAAGTAAATAAGCATAGATTTTGAAGCTTTTAAATTTCATTAACTGCTTTGTGCTATCTCGTAATGGGAGAAAACTATTTTTAAGAAAACTAAGAGAGATGTACTGCCATAAGCATAAATTATGTGTGGTGTTAATATGCCTTGGAAATCTTCTACTACAAATATTAGTCATCCAAAGGAAACTGAGTTCCTTGTCACCGATATGTTTTCAGATATTACGTATCCTGTTTTTCTTTAATTACTCAAAATTACAGGGCCACTTTTAAAAGCAAAACTCCCCTGATATCTTAATGGAACTAATAATGAAATGGAGCAACTGAAAAATTCAGCTTCTGTGATAGATGTTTAAAACCAGAATGACAGTTCCCTCAAGCACTAAGTCCTTACAGGCATGGTGAAGGTGAGGAGCAGGATCTTAACAATTTAAGGATACTGCTGAATTTACGTTCAAGCACCAAACTTCTGACAGAAGCTCAAAGAACGTGTTTTCACTCTAAAATCACAATCATGAGCTGATCTTTTCCTTCCACTATGTCAGAAGTTTAAAGCAGATAAAATTAAACTATGAAAGGAAGATCATTTGGCATGATACTAAGAAACACTGTAGACTCTGGAACCACACTGCATTTGAATCCTGACCTTTCCTTTTCCTAACTGAACAACCTAGGGCAACTTATAAAGCTGCATGCCTCAGGATTCCTGTCTGTACAGTGTTAAAATAAGAGTACCTACCACAAAAGATACTAGTGAGATTAACACTTACAGAGTTTCTAGCCATGAGGCAACTATAACTGAGTTTGTATTAGTATTATGAATATTTAGTAACGGATATGACTGTGGGTAGCATACTCTTAGAAATACTTCTTTTAGAAATATTTTCTCATAGAGGATCTTTGTGAGCGATGCTTAAAAGAGACAAGTCAAGATGCTGTGCTTATGAGGAAAAACAGTGAGATTGTTCAGAATTTATAGAACCCTCAGGACACAGAGTCCATCCAGATATTTATTCTCTTTTCTTTTCACGTGACAAAGGAAAACACTGACAGGAAAGGAAAACTTTCTCCTCTCTAATCTCTCCTGTCTCCTCCTTGTTCTTAAAATAAAAGAACAAGCTATGACCTATCTAGGAGCACTGGAAGTTATATGTATGGCAACTCAGAATAATGGCAAGATTGTGGTTAAATAGGATACAAAGGTAAACCGTGACCATCAGGTACACTTACAGATGTCCAAATCCAAAAGAATCCATTTATAGTGCCCAAGAAGATAAGTCCACAGGATTATATTTCCCATGCATGTATTTGTGTGCACATGCACAAACATACCCTCACACACCCTCACACATACACACCCATAATATAATAAAAACATATTACTCTTTCACATCAGTTCAGTTCAGTCCCTGAGTCATGTCCGATTCATTGTGACCCCATGGACTGTAGCACACCAGGATTCCCTCTTCATCACCAACGCCCGGAGCCTGCTCAAACTCATGTCCATTGAGTTGGTGATGCCATCCAACCATCTCATCCTCTGTCATCCCCTTCTCCTCTCATCTTCAATCTTTCCAGCATCAGGGTCTATTCAAATGAGTCAGTTTTTCACATCAGGTGGCCAAAGTATTGGAGTTTCAGCTTCCAGCATCAGTCCTTCCAATGAATATTCAGGACTGATTTCCTTTAGGATTGACTGGTTTGATCTTGCAGTTCAAGGGACTCTCAAGAGTCTTCTCCAACACCACAGTTCAAAAGCATCAATTCTTCAGTGCTCAGCTTTCTTTATAGTCCAACTCTCACATCCATACATGACTACTGGAAAAACCATAGCTTTGACTGGATGGACCTTTGTTGGCAAAATAATGTCTCTGCTTTTTAATATGCTGTCTAGGTTGGTCATAGCTTTTCTTCTAAGGAACAAGCGTCTTTTAATTTGATGGCTGCAATCACCATCTGCAGTGATTTTGGAGCCCCCCAAAATAAAGTCTGACACTGTTTCCCCATCTATTTGCCATGAAGTGATGGGACCAGACGCCATGATCTTTGTTTTCTGAATGTTGAGCCTTAAGCCAACTTTTTCACTCTCCTCTTTCACTTTCATCAAGAGGCTTTTTAGTTCTTCTTCGCTTTCTGCCATAAGGGTGGTGTCATCTGCATATCTGAGGTATTGATATTTCTCCCAGCAAGTTTACTCCAACTTGTGCTCCATCCAGGCCAGGATTTCTCATGAGGTACTCTGCATATAAGCTAAATAAACAGGGTGACAAGGTACAGTCTTGACATACTCCTTTCCCGATTTGGAACCAGTCTGCTGTTCCATGTCCAATTCTAATTGTTGCTTCTTGACCGTCATACAGATTTCTCAGAAGGCAGGTCAGCTGGTTTGGTATTTCCACTCTTGAAGAATTTTCCACAGTTTGTAGTGATCCACACAAAGGCTTTGGGGATAGTCCATAGTAGATGTTTTTTCTGGAACTCTCTTGCTTTTGCAATGTTCCAATAGATGTTGGCAATCTTATCTCTGGTTCCTCTGCCTTTTGTAAATCCACCTTGAACATCTGGAAATTCTTGGTTCACGTACTATTGAAGCCTGGCTTGAAGAATTTTGAGCATTACTTTGCTAGTATGAGTGAAATTGTGCGGTAATTTGAGCATTCTTTGGCATTGCCTTTCTTTGGGATTGGAATGAAAACTGACCTTTTCTAGTCCTGTGGCCACTGCTGAGTTTTCCAAATTTGCTGGCATATTGAGTGCAGCACTTAAACAGCATAATCTTTTAGGATTTGAAATAGCTCAACTGGATTCCATCACCTCCAGTAGCTGTGTTCATAGTGATGCTTCCTAAGGCCCACTTGACTTCATATCCCAGGATGTCTGGCTCTAGGTGAGTGATCACACCATAGTGGTTATCTGGGTCATGAAGATCTTTTTTGTACAGTTCTTCTATGTATTCTTGCTACCTCTTAATATCTTCTGTTTCTGTTAGGTCCATACAATCTCTGTCTTTTTTTGAGCTCATCTTTCATGAAATGTTCCCTTGGTATCTCTAATTTTCTTGAAGAGAAAGAGATCTCTAGTCTTTTCCATTCTATTGTTTTCCTCTATTTCACTGAATTGATCACTGAGGAAGGCTTTCTTATCTTTCCTTGCTATTCTTTGGAACTCGGCATTTAGATGCTTATATCTTTCCTTTTCTCCTTTGCCTTTAGCTTCTCTTTTCTCAGCTATTTGCAAGACCTCCTCAGACAACCATTTTGCCTTTTTGCATTTCTTTTTCTTGGGAATGGTCTTGATCACTGTCTCCTGTACAATGCCACAAACCTCCGTCCATAGTTCTTCAAGCACTCTATCAGATCTAATCCCTTAAATCTATTTGTCACTTCCACTGTACAATTTTAAGAGATTTGATTTAGGTCATACCTGGATGGTCTAGTGGTTTTCCCTAATTTAAGTCTGAATTTGGCAATAAGGAGTTCGTGATCTGAGCCACAGTCAGTTCCCAGTCTTATTTTTGCTGACTGTTTAGAGCTTCTCTGTTTTGGCTACAAAGAATATAATCAATCTGATTTTTGTATTGACCATCTGGTGATGTCCATGTGTAGAGCCTTCTCTTGTGTTTTTAGAAGGGGGTGTTTGCTATGACCAGTACATTCTCTTGGCAAAACTCTGTTAGCCTTTGCCCTGCTTCACTTTGTACTCCAGGGCCAAATTTGCCTGTTACTCCAGGTATCTTTTGACTTCCTACTTTTGCATTCTAGTCCCCTATGATGAAAAGGACATCCTTTTTGGGTGTTAGTTCTAGAAGGTCTTGTAGGTCCCCATTGAACCGTTCAATTTCAGCTTCTTCAGCATACTGGTCGGGGCATAGACTTTGATTACTGTGATATTCAATGGTTTGCCTTGGAAACAAAGAGATCATTTTGTCGTTTTTGAGGTTACACCCAAGTACTGTATTTTGGAATCTTCTGTTGACTATGAGGCATACGTCATCTTCTCAGGGATTCTTTCCCACAGTAGTGGATATAACGGTCATCTGAGCTAAATTCACCCATTCCAGTCCATTTTAGTTCACTGATTCTTACAGTGTCGACGTTCCCTCTTGCCATCTCCTATTTGACCACTTCCAATTTGCCTTGATTCATGGACCTAATCTTCCAGGTTCCTATGCAATATTGTTCTTTACAGCATCAGACTTTACTTCCATCACCAGTCACATGCACAACTGGGCATTGTTTTTGCCTTGGCTTGGTCTCCTCATTCTTTCTGGAGTTATTTCTCTACTGATCTCCAGTAGTATATTAGCACCTACCAACCTGGGAAGTTCATCTTTCAGTGTCCTATCTTTTTGCCTTTTCTTACTGTTCATGGGGTTCTAAAGGCAAGAATACTGAAGTGGCTTGCCCTTCCCTTCTCCAGTGGACTATGTTTTGTCAGAACTCTCCACCATGACCCCTCTGTCTTGGGTGGCCCTACATAACATGGCTCATAGTTTCAATGAGTTAGACAAGGCTGTGGTCCATGTGATCAATTTGATTAGTTTTCTGATTGTGTTTTCATTCTGTCTGCCCTCTGAGTGATAAGGATAGGAGGCTCATGAAGTTTCCTGATGGAAGAGATTGACTGTGGGGGAAACTGAGTCTTGTTCTGATGGCCAGGGCCATGCTCAGTACATCTTTAATCCAGTTTGGGGTGGGCTATATTCCCTCTTTGTTGTTGACCTGAGACCAAACTATGGTGGAGGTAGTGAAGACTTGCCTTTGAGTGTTTGAGTGTCTCATGCAGAGATACAGGTCAGCAGTAGCCTGCCGCAGGGGCAGGGGCTCTGGGTGTAGTAGACCTGGGTGTGGCATAAGCCTTCTTGGAGGAGGTTGCCATTAACCCCACCATAGAGCTTCCAGAACTTACACAGGAATGGGGAAACAGACTCCTGGGGCACAAACAAAACCTTGTGTGCACCAGGACCCAGGAGAAAGGAGCAGTGACCCCACAAGAGACTGACCCAGACTTGCCTCTGAGCATCCAGGAGTCTCCATTGGAGGCGTGGGTCAGCAGTGGCCTGCTGCAGGGTCAGGGGCACTGACTGTGGCAATGCGTGTACAGGACCTTTTGAAGGAGGTCGCCATTATCTTCATTACCTCCTCTCTTTCACATAGAATTTATAAAATACAGTGCAAAGAGAAATAAAAATTTATAATTCAGAAAGATCCACTGTTAATATATATAATATATATTTCCTTCCATTGTCTAATGCCTGTTTAGTATTAGAGAACTGGAAAAAAAAGTTTTTAATTTAATGTTTAAATTTGTATCCAAAAATATTTTAAAATTATAATTTAAATGATGAAATGGTGTGAGATTTTATAAATATAGCATTATTTACGTAATTAACTCTCTTCTGAGATATTTAAACTACATTTTCTATATTTTGATATTTAAGCCACTATTATGATCAATATAAATCCATAATAAGCCCATCTCTATTTAAATTTCTATAAACTGATCAGAAAATACAGTGGTCCAAAAAGTATAATGATGTTTTAAGACTCTCAGCTGCAAATTGTCAAATTGTCCTCCAAAAGCATTCTTCTCATAACTGCCCCAAAGTTGCTATTTTGATATGTATTTACCATCAACAGTTATTATTATTTTAAGAAAATATGTTCCAATATGAATGGTAAGATATAGTGTTTATGTTATTAATGATCAAATAAATGCAACTGCAAGGTTGAAAATTCTTTTTCATAGGTTTCACGTAATTTCAATTTTCCATAATCCAACTTTACTGAAATAGCTGTGCCATAGTGGTCTTTCTTGTCTTATTAAGAAACGGTCTCAGTCCAAGGACCCAGGCCTATTAGTGGTGCAGCCTTACTTCCATCAGTAGTCAAAACCATCTTTGCTACCCTCTTTAGACTCTGGCTTCCCTGGTGGCTCAGAGGTTAAAGAGTCTGCCTACAATGCGGGAGACCTGGGTTCGATTCCTGGGTCAGGAAGATCCCATGGAGAAGGAAATGGCAACCCACTCCAGTATTTTGCCTGGAGAATCCCATGGATGGAGGAGCCTGGTAGGCTACAGTCCACAGGGTTGCAAAGAATCGGACACGACTGAGTGACTTCACTTTAGACTCTGATACAGAAGCAACAAAAATGGGAAAACACTGATACTTTCCCATTACATGGTAAAACTGGAAGATGGAAAGAAGAATATATGTGAAATTAGATACAAGGTCAAGAGAAATCTGAAATGAGATTGAAGACTCAGTTAATACATTAAAGCAAAGTAATATCAAGTGAAAATTCAGCTCCAGAGAGGCAAGAATCCTTTATTTTTCTCTGATGCATGCAAGTCCTTGTACAATAATAAGTGATCAATAGATACTTATTGAATAAATACTGAAATGGAATGTGAACAGAGAGCATAGCCTACAAATAACTTATAGAATTTATATGAATTTTTAGTAAAATTATTATTTTTCTGTTTGAATAGAGACATCTCATTTCCCTTCTCTTTCTCCAGTATCTATCTTACACTTGTACCTTGCAAAACACATATCAGGCTGGCATGTAATTTCTATCTGTTCATAATTATTTCTTTTTATATGAAGGGAAAAAGCAGAAGTCCAATTACCTGCACCATAGGTTCTAATACTATGCTTCACGGACAAGCATTATTTAGCATTACCTAGGAACTTATGGAAATATAAACTCTTATACCCTATTCCAGATCTACTGAATTGTAAAGGCTAGGGACATGGTTCAAGCAACCTTTTTTTCTGGAAGGGCCACAAGATGATTTGGTGCATGTTAAGGTTTTACAACCAGTGACAAAATCTGGAGCTATTCTCTCTCTGGTATATTTTACACAAACTACGCACGCATGCACACACACACACACACACACACACACACACACACAGAGGTTTAACCCATTATTTAGAATGCCTGGCTTAGAGAGAAGGTAAAAGTAAGAAATATACAGATTAGGGTCACCATTTCACCACTGTTCAGATCAATGCTTCCCACTTTGAATAAGGCAACTGTGAATTTATAAAATCTCAATTCACAACACAACATTGCAGGGTTTGCCTTTTCATATTACAAAAACTTTATTTTAATAAAACAAATTGTAACATTTCATTAGATAATTTGTTTTATTGCCTTAGAAGCCTACTTACAAATACAATTCTTTTGGCCCATGACTTTTGGCAACTGAGTTATTTAAAAGAAGAAAGAATATGTGTATAACATTCTAATATTGCCAAAGCAAAGTGAAATAATACAAAATATTGCCACATCACTCCAATAATATTGAGTATTATACTGAATCCTCAATGTATTGTTCTGTCATTCAGTTTCTCTCTGTAAGCAAAAAATAAATAAGAACTCTGTGTATGATTTCTTAGGATGGTCATTATTGATCATGAAGATGACTGGAGGAAGCTATCCATATCATTTTGACTGCAAAATGTTCATTAGTAGCTACATATGGACTCAGTGTCAGTTTCAATACCTGCAGAATAATTATGATAATATCAGTTTCTTGTTCTCCCTGACAAAGTCATTTTTAGACCCTGTCAACCAAATCCTCTGGGTTCCATGGAGACGTGTGCTACATAAATTACAAAGCATTATTTTTACTCTTTTCGCATTATTTGGAGATTGTTAAATGGAGGAGCAATGTATTAAATATTAATAGTTTTTATGCAGAGAAAGTCATCTTACACCTTAGTTAAAGACACAACACATTGAAAATTGAGATATAAGTAATCTCTCACCTCAAAGTTTAGGAGTTCACCCAGTCATTCTTTTTTTAAAGAGCAAACTTATGCACATACCTAAAGCTGCTAAAATTGAGAGTGATCACAAAAATACCAAAAGCTAATGAAACAGCACTCTGATAGGTGGGCTTTAGTGAATTATTCAAGAATAGTTTATTGAAATGAGTGCATGCTAAATCACTTCAATCATTTGAAGTCACAAAGGGTTCAACTCTTTGTGACCCTATAGACTATAGCCCATCAGGCTACAGAATACCATGGGGATTCTCCAGGCAAGAATACTTGAGTGGGTTGCCATGCCCTCCTCCAAGGGATCTTCCTGACCCAGGGATTGAACCATCATTCCTAATATCTCCTGTATTGGCAGGCAAGTTCTTACCACTAGTGACACCTGGGAAGCCCTTTAAATGCTAGATTATTGTCCAAATAAGAAAAAAGGGAACAAACTAATCTTGTCATGAAAAATTACCAAACACCTCTTGTCTCATTGTAGCATATTGGCAAAAATCACCTGCATCTTACTGATATTTACAAGTGAGAGTCACTTTATATGAGGATTATTTTCTTTGTTGATGTCAAACTGTTTGTGGCTCTTAGTAAAGAGTGGTAGGTAGATGTTAAGTGTATGGGTGTTGAGTCAAGATTTTAGACGACACCCTCACTCACCAGCTGTATTATTCTGGGTGTTACTCGACTTCTTTGAGTTTCAGGTTCTCATACATGAAGTCGAAATCGTTAAGATTATTGTGAACCTTAAATTTTAGATAGTATATAGAATGATACATATCAAATACAAAATATAATAAATTTAGCAGAAATATCTGCAGCAAAATACACAATAAAGACTGCTATTACTAAAACATTTTAATTCAAGTGCATCATAAATCTATTTCAAATCATTTCCTTACGTTTATTTCTTTTTTTATTGTTAGACATTCCTTCATGTCAGTTTACTCTGAATACGTGAAAATAATTCTGATATTAATTTATACTTTAATTCTCAATTATATAGAGTATTTGCTTTGTTGTCTGTTGAGTCTATCACTCACATGAACTAGGAAGGAATTGGCAGCAGGTTTGGAGGATGAGTGTGTGTACCAGTATCTGAGAGCATTTCAGAATAAAAGATAGCTTCAACTATTAGAAGTAAACAATCGCTTCCCTTTCAAGCCTTTGGTGGAGAAAACTGAGAGCTACTGTATTTAAAGGCTTTATAACCCAATATTCTTGCCTGGAGGACCCCATGGACAGAGGAGAAGGCTACAGTCCATAGGGTCACACAGAGTCAGGTATGACTGAAGTGACTCTTCATGGCACAGCAATCCAGTTAAAGTCATTTACATGCCCTAATGTATGTTAATGTTTCTCTAATACAATATAAATAAGAAATTTAATATAGTGTTTCATCAATTATATAAACAACTTTATATCTATATGCATTTTTATGTATTTCATGTATTAGTTTCAGGAAAATTGACAACTGCAGATACCAATAATATTCAGAAATTTTAAAATTTGAGTCAGAATAATAACAGAAGTGCTTATATGTATCATGTTTAATTAAAATGCCAATGTACAAATTTAGGGATATATAGTTATATGGGAACCATAACTTTATTAGGCTACTTCCTATACATTGACTTTCACATACAGATTTGTATTGCTTTGCAGTTTTAGTTACATATCTGACTCTTTATGACCCCATGGACTATAGCCTGCCAGGCCCCTCTATCCATGGAATTTCCCAGGTAAGAATACCATAGTGGGTTGCCATTTCCTACTCTAGGGATAGATTTGTATACCATGGATTTATTTATGGACTGCTTCTGCTGTTGCTGCTAAGTTGCTTCAGTCGTGTCCGACTCTGTGCGACCCCATAGACAGCAGCCTACCAGGCTCCTCCATCCCTGGGATTCTCCAGCCAAGAACAGTGGAGTGGGTTGCCATTTCCTTCTCCAATGCATGAAAGTGAAAAGTGAAAGTGAAGTCACTCAGTCGTATCCAACTCTTCATGACCCCATGGACTGCAGCACACCAGGCTCCTCCGTCCATGGGATTCTCCAGGCAAGAGCACTGGAATGGGTTGCCATTGCCTTCTCCATTAATGGACCAGAAAGGTTGAAATGTTTTCCTCAAAGTATTAATAATCATGATATAAATATACTTATGAAAATTACAGAAGTGCAATGGCCTCACAACATTTGAGTCATGGAATTATAGGGAAGGCAACTTAGAGTTGTCTAGTTCCATTTCTATATGATACAGATATCTTCCCTAGAGTACTCTCTTTGGAAACTGGTCATCCAGTAATAAAAATAAGTATGATGTTTTTAGCACTTTATATATATAAGGGATTGCATTAAGCCCTAAGCACACAGTATCTCCTTTAATCTTCATAAGTACTTCATGAGGAAGGTACCATCATCATTCCCACTGAAGCTCAGAAAGACTTAGTTGCATGATCAGGCTACAAGGACTGATTTGTACTGATGTTCTCACACAGCCATTTCAGGTGATGGAAAGCTCACCACTATAGGAAGTAAAGATTCAATTCCTGTTAATGTTGTCTTCCTAGAATTGAAATACAATCCAGTGCTCTATCACTTTCACTCCACAGTATTTTGAACTCTGGAATTGTGCAGGAAAATGTGATAAACCAAACTATCTCCTTTCTCCCTGGTAACCCTTCAAACACTTAATAGGTAGATACCATATTCTATTTTGCTTCTTCAGGCAAACTACTCCCATCTTTTTCAAATAGTTTTGCCACACTTGATTTCCAGACTAGATTCCAGGTATTTATGATGCTCTTAAATGTAGAGTCAAGGACAATCACAGGATCCAAGGGGTCCTAGGTACTGTTTAATAAGTACAGAGTACATCTGAAATAGTAGCTCCTTTTTTTCATACAACATATTTTGATTAAAGCCATAAATCACTTATATTTGGGGCTTCCCCAGTGGCTCAGTGGTAAAGAATCTGATTGCAGTGTGCAGGAGATGCTAAAGATGTGGGTTCAATCCCTGGGTTGGGAAGATCCCCTGGAGGAGGGCATCACACCCCACTTCAGTAATCTTGTCAGGAAAATCCCAGGGACAGAGGATCCTGGTGGGCTATGGTCCATGGGATCACAAAGAGTCAGACTTGACTGAAGCGACTTATTATGCAGGCAAGTTGCAATACATTAATATTGTGCTTTGAATCTAATAATTCTAGATATTTTATTTATATATCAACTCTTGATAAGTGTGACATCCCTTCTCTTGTATTTAAGTAGTTATCTTTTTAAACCCAAATTTGGATTTTACATTCATTATTTTCAATTCTCTTCTTTTTTAGGTAAATTCATTGTCCCTTTAGAATACTAGCTATGTAGGAAGGAAGGTGAAGTCGCTCAGTCGTGTCCGAGTCTTTGCGACCCCGTGGACTGTAGCCTACCAGGCATCTCCGTCCATGGGATTCTCCGGGCAAGAATACTGTAGTGGATTACCATTTTCTTCTCCAGGGGATCTTCCCAACCCAAGGATCGAACCCAGGTCTCCTGTATTAGAGGCAGATGCTTTAACCTCTGAGCCACCAGGGAAGCCACTAGCTATGTATACAGGGATTAAATAGCTTCCCCTAATGTTTGACACATATAAATATGAAAACCTTGCTGATCATATACATATCTTATACATATCTTTGATTTGAAAAAAGTAACAATATTGACTAGCATAGGCCTACTCACTACTGCTCTCATTCCAGCCTCAATACTACCTACTTTCCTCAATTCCTACCAATCTAAAAACCAATTTATTTTAGATACAGCTTAATCACATCTTCCTTTAGCACTCATTTTTTCAATAAATGACATAAAATGACCTCCTAAACTCCATAAATAGTATATTTA